>NC_136067.1:456710788-457020788 GCF_964261635.1 Lissotriton helveticus | reverse complement strand
TTGTTCAAATAGCTGATCTTCAAAAGTAAAATACTATTATATCTGTCAGACTTCTCCAGCCAGAAAGGTGTACATTGTTTGTTGGTTGTCAAAGCACAAGATACCCAGTGCAATCATCCGAGCTTCGGCTTAGAATGATTTTTCATTCTGTACCAACTATGCATCAATTCATGAGGTAAAATGTTACAAATGAAAAATGGGTATTAAGGAAATCTACGTATTTAGGAATTGTGGTTATAACCATGACTCTGAATATGGGGTTAACAATATTATTATATAATTCAGAGGGAAAAAGATTTCTTGCACATTGACGTGAATTTGGAGTCCCAAAACACACAGGGCCAGATTCAAAAACAGGCTCCACACTCGTGGGGGAATCTCTGTAATGAAAAACGGCAGTGTAGAGAGTCTGCCACGACTGTAGAGGCTCTTTGTGAATCAGGACCATTGTGGAGAAACGTGACTCCTTTGTGTGTGGTCACTCCCATTTTTCATGGACTGATGTTTCTGCTATTTTTAACTCTGCACACCGGGGCACTTCTGTCCAATCCCCAGTGTACGTGCTCAGACCCCTATGGGTAAAATTGGCGAACTCCTTATTGGCATATTTCACTTCACAGCAAGGCCACAGCATATGGTGGAGAAAATACACCAATGGCAAGGAAATTACCTGTCCACTGTGTGGACTGCAGCACTAGTAGTGCCCTACCTAGGCTGAAAAAGCAAAATCATGGCTACCTTTGCAGTCTGACTCCTGTAGCTTTTAAATCTGCAGGCAAACCTCTCAAAATTACCTTTTTAACAAGAAAGAACCCTACTTTTCAATATATATAGCAAGTCACCCCTTTGCTAGGACTTGACGTCCACAATGTAGAGTGCCTAGTATGTAAAATTGGTACATGAAATAATGTAGTGTTGGCATTTACCTGCAATGACTAGCCCCACAAAAGCAACTTTCACTGTCTAAAGGGCAGTAGTTGTCCTATGACAAAAGCTAACGTTCCAAATAAAATCATAATTCTGCTAGTGGGCAAAAATGGTCAGACGAGGTGCATCACCAAAACTCCTCAAAGCAATAATCAATTTATATAAAGATACCTGGGTATGAGTTAAAATAGGCAGGGGTGAAAGAATGACTAAAAAGATATCCTCTTTCATTGGCCTAAAACACAGATGTGTCCTCGCCCCCTGCCTTTTTAATATATATACAACAGACCTGAAAGGCTGTCTATTCGATGCTTTGAGCAACCCACCAAAACTAGCAAAGAGACTGGTGCGTAGCCTCCAATACAGAGACGATATGGTCTTTTGCAGTCAGACGCCAATCGGCCTCCAGCGCCAAATTACAACTCTCCTTGAATTCACTATATCATCAAAACAAAAAACATTTGTTTCTCGTCAAAAGCCGCTAGCAAAAATTAAAGTTTAAATGGAAAGCAGAAGGGAACAGCCTCGATTTTGTTAACACTTACAAATACTTAGGGGTGGAAATGGACACAAGATTACATTTCAAACAGCTCTTACTACAAAGAAGGGCCCTAGCTAACAAGCTATACTTCGCTTTCAACTAAATAAAAAAAAATATGGGGAGTTTGTTGCAGTCATATCTGTTACAAATTATTCCCGCAAAGTTTCTTCCCTCATTGACCCATGGCTCGGAGTTGCTAAAGGGCAAGGACGTAACCAACTTAAACCAATTACAAGTCTGTTTTATTAAAACGCATCTTCCATTTACCACAACTCATTTCTCAAGCAGAAGTGCGTCTGGAATTCAAGCTTTTTCACCAACTCTCAGTAAGGATGACCACCATAACTAAACGGTGCTGGAAGATGAGAGCTGCACCCCCGGAAACACTTGCTGCCTCGTGTTGGGCCGAAATCGAGAGCCAGCACACCCAAAAAAATCATTGGCCAACAGTGGTCCGACAAGCTCTAACAACTCTTGATCTCTCCAAAGTCTGGGAGTGAAAAATCAGTTTCACAGTGTTAAAAAAAAATGCCCACAAATTGGCCAAGTTCAAATCCTGGATGCTCGACAAAGCAGAAATGGCTAGGTAAAAGCATGGCTGGTCAATTTTACAATCCTACACCAATTGGGGCCCCAACCATACCTCATATGCCACATTTCTCAACCCACCCAACACTTTCTCCTCCTAATCCGCATGGGAGTTTTCCCTTCAAAAGATCAGGGGGCATATTACCAACGATTAGCGATATTTATCGCTAACGAGGCTTAGCAACGAATTTTTAACGCTAAGCATCGCCGGAAATTATCGCAGAGATAACTTGCTATTAGCAAGGTTTATCTCAGAAGTGATAAAAATCCTCGCACTAACTGCCAAAGGAGAGATTACTGCTGGAAAACCAACGATAATCTCTTGAAGTTTGGCGTTAGCTTGATGATAGGGGCTCACAAACTTAGCCATGATATCCACCTTCCATAGGATATCATGGCTAAGTCAGGAAAATACCAGGTGTAAAAAAAGCAGCGCTAACCGCAGTTAGCGCTGCTTTTTTTATCACTAACAGGGTTAGCGAAATCCTTGATAATAGGAGAAATGTCGCTTAACAACATTTCTCCTATTATTTTTCTCTGGAACGCCCCCTTTGCATCTCATTAGAGATGCAAGGGGAAGCATAGATAAAAAGGGTGCTAACATGCAAATTTGCGTGTTAGCACCCTGTTGCTGATAGGGAGATAATTTTATCTCCGCTTCTTTGGCTTTTAAAGCCAAAAAAGCAGAGATAAATCCCTTGATAATATGCCCCTCCCTTGACACAACGTTCGACGGATTCCCTTTGGCGTTTATGTGGTCAATTTGAGGGAAGCCAGTTACACATTCTGTGCATTTGTTCTGCCGTCAACCAACTTTGACAAAAATTGCTTTGCCCCGCTTTTGGGGCACTCAAGATAAGATCCTGTAACCAAGCCATGACAACTTTACTGAACAGCCATTCAATTCAGCTTTCCTGCAGGGCGGCCACGTTTTTACCACAACTGAACAAACTACTATCAGCACAATTGAAGCCAGGCTAGATAAGAAGCTTGCACCCCGGGCAAGGGTACCGTCAGTAGTTCAACAGGAAGCCATCATTCAGATAGGCATCTGAATCTCATTACAAGTAAAATTGTAGCCCTCATTCGATCTGGGGCCAATGGTCCCGAAACCTTCACCTGAACAAAGCCACCCCTGCCCGGAACACATTTCTCTAATCCAATTTAACTAACTGTAGATAGTTTTATTAATACATTTTCAAAAGTCAAGTTTTAGAAAGGTGTATACACTCAACCAGTTCTTAATTGAAAAATCATTTTAAAGCATTCAGTGGCAGAAAGTGTGTAAAGATCAAAGTTTAAAGAGCGTTGTCATCCTGCTGTGATTGATTAATTTTTAACGCTTGCCCATTTTGCACAAATTCAGGTTCGGTTTCAAATCTGTTAAAATAATTGGACACTAACAAGTAACCATTTGAATTACTTTTTGAATTGTTTTGTACATATTCATGATGTTCATATAGTGTAATGAATTATAGTTTTTAACCTGCGAAATTGTTATGGTTTTAACTAACTGAAACAATAAACTGAAACTTAAAACGTAAACTTGAACTTGAAACTTGCTAGTGTTGTTTTGGGAAAGGCTACCGTATTATTCAACGACTATTTTAATGTTTACTAAAAATCCAATTAAGTGGTGAAGTCAGATTTTAAAAAATATTCATGAAAAGTGGCTTTTAAATAGTTACCCTATTTAGTGTGCCTTAACCAATAGTCATCTTATTAGCATTAGCCTGCCAGAGTTGGGCCCTATCATTGCTTTCCCTTAATGAGTTAAGAAAATGTTTCCCATGGCTTAGGACTTTAGAAAAGAAGCCCTGTGTGTGAGGTATGTGAGTCCTGTTAGCTCAAGAGGGGCAGTTAGGAAAGCCCCAGAAACTTCATTAACTTGAAAGAGACCATGATGATGCCTGTCCATTCATAGGTATGTATAAAGAAATACCTGGGGATGGAAGAGAAGCCCAGTCTGAGAGGCATATGGTACTAGAGCTAGTTTGGTATAGTTGTGTAGGAAGGGACTGCTCATTTCTCTAAACACATCCCTGGCTGGTACAGAAGCAGCCTCCTAGGGCAGCCATTTTGAATTTGCCTCATCTCAGAATAGAGCACTGTGCAATAGCCTGCAGTAAAGCAATCAGGATGTGCTGCAAAAATGGGAAGGGTTGTCCCTGAGAACATTTTTCTCAGTGGTTAGGGAGTCAGCCCCACCCAATATCTACCATCTCAATCCTACAAAAGTGGCACCTAGATCCATAGCTCATCAGAACACTCTCTGGACTCGTGGATGGACTGAAGAAGATTGGGCTTGCTGTTTGACACCTGTGTGGAGACCTGAAGTGCTGGGCCTGTTCCCACTGGGTCTAAGCACTAAGAACTCCATGGGCCATGGGCTTGCGGTGCTTAGAGTTTTGAGCCATTATGTTTCAGTGAGCCCGTAACACAGCATTCCTAGTCAGAACCAGATCCTAGTGTCTAGGATATGTGGTCAAGTGAAAGAAATATACCACATTAAATTGGTCAGGCTGCTATCTTCTTTTACTACCCTGATGAAGACCCTATATTACTAGTTTTAAGGGTTTGAAACATTGACTTATTGGGTTCCACCCATACCACTGAGTGTTGGATTGTACAAATGCAAATGTCTATATCGTTGGGTTTCTAAAAAGTCTTTTTGTCCTATGGGTGGGGACCTTTTCTACATATTTTAAATATCAACATTTTACTAAATGGCAGACTTACTTGCAATTACACTGTGCCATCACAAGGGGCACCTGCATTTTTTGATTGTTTATTATTTGGACTGTCTTTAACACAAAACATTGACCACTGATGAAATTGTGTTGAATACATTTGGCCAGTTGGATCATTCATTAAGTCACAGATTGAATGATTTCTAGGGGAACACTTATTTATGACCTTCTGTGTGACTACAGGGACATAACAAGCTACAAGAGACATTTTGCTAGAGTGCTCAGATGACCACTAGAAACTAGACTTCGACTGGACCTGACTGGTGGCCTCTTCTGGAGTGTGTCCTGGCCTAAATGTACTGTTCCTTACGTCATGGCAGCCTTATATGTGCCCAAGAACAGCTATTCCAGAAAGTCTGAAAAGTTAAGACTCTGTTTGGATGTTCAGACATACAAGACCTCTGGGCTTCAGCGGTACTTTGTAGCAAAATTGTCTGACTTCAGGAGGACTTTGTCAGATACATCTTCTAGGATTGCCCGACTGGAGGATTTTGAACTCCAAAAAGAAGACCGAGGGTCAGATGTACTAAGCATTTTAACAGTCACATACGCTCCAATTCAGTGCTTGTAACCATTAAAATGATTTTGCATATGCACTAATCCAATTTTAGGAGTTAGAAAAGTTTTTCTGCCTTCCAAAATAGGATTCTGAATGGGTACCAATATGCTATCTGGAAGGGGTGTGTTGTAGGGATCTCTTTCAAAACTGAAATAGGTACCTAATAAATCTATCCGTTTGCAGAACACTGATAAAGGAGGTGGCAATGCATTCACAAAAAGAATGAGTCTCATTTGGAACCCTTTGTGAATGTAAAAAAGAAAGCTTGTTGAAGAGTAAGCATTGGTCCAGGGTATGACAGCCGCTTAAACAAAAAAAAGAGTAAACTTTCCCTTTAAAGTAAAAAAGATTGCATTTTCAAAAAAGATTACTTTATTGAAAGACAATCACAGACATGCTGCTCTGTTGAACCCAGGAAACCAGGATAACCGTGATGGCAGTGCGTCACAATTTTCAACATACTTCATTAATATTAAAGAGTTAGGTTGGATTGCGACTAGTCAGGACCAAGATTATTAAGAGCTGACCTATTAGTACATAGGTCGTATCTTAAATATTAAGTGGCTGCAATGCGTGACCAATATTTTCCCACTAGATTCAAATTATTAAAACAGTGTTTTCCTCTGACAGGTTTGTGGCCTTATTCCTTCTAGTGCACTCTCATATACCCCAAATAATAACCCACTTTCTTACAGACAGAAACTCAATAGATAATATCAAATGTTCTACTGTTCAGTGCTCCCAGATCTCACTAGATAAAAACGGTTCCATTTGCCCTATTTATGAAGGGCAAAAACATGAAAAGTATCTGCCAGACAAGAAACATTTTCCAGCTTGGAGCTTTATTCATAAACCATAATGGCTTCAGTGGGACCTAGTCCAATGGTTATCTGACTTCAAGAGGACCTTGTCAGATGCAGCCTGCAGCACTGCCCTGCTAGAGGATTTCAAAGACTAAATTAGAAGATAAAATATTTGACAAGATGACCCACTTGGTATATGTGACCCTCACTTCATCTCAGTCTGCCTTAAATTGTTCCTGGATACTGGTCAACCATGATCAGTAACGTTTGACTGGCACTTTACTTTCTTTCTTTTCATTTTTTACCTACTTCTTTACGAAATCATATTTCTGGCTCCTCTTACTGTATTTGTGTTGTTTTTGGTGCAATTTTGCTCCTTAAATTTTTCTCTATAGTCAGATATGTATTTTGACTTTTTAACTGTTTTGTGGCAGCTAAATACTTTACACATATTCCTAATTTAAGACTGTCTGCTCTGTGCTATTGCTGCCAGGGACCAGAGCCCAGGTTTAAATTATTGTGTTTTCCTCTGATAGGTTAGCTGCCTTATTCCTTCTGGTGGACTCACATCCACCCCAAATAATGATCCACTTTCTTATAGACAGAAATTCAATAGATACTATCAAATGTTCTACCATTCAGTGTTCCCAAAGTGGGCCTATTACATACAACAGGAGAGAACTCAAAATACAAAGCAGAAAAATTAAGATTTTTCAATTCAGTTTCAGCCTTTCTGGAGATGTGGGTAGCTGTGGTATTAGGGCTCAGTCTCAGCCAACAATCAGGGAAACCTACCAGCCCCAAACATTGCTGAAAACGAAACCCCCAACCGAGTCCCAGGTGGTATGCGCTGCCGGTCAGACTCCCCCCTTTCCTTTTGGACCCTACACCAACCACCTGCGGAGTCCCCCAGGGATCATCCCTCAGCCCCATGCTTTTCAACGTCTGCAAGGCTCCGCTCGCCCCCATCGTCAGAACACACGGGCTCAACATTGTCTCATACGCAGACGACTCATCCTCTTCCTATCCAAGGAACCCAATGTAGTGAAGCACAACTTTCAAGATGGCATTGAAACAGTCGCCAAATGGATGAAAAGCAGCTGCCTACAACTCAACACTGACAAAACAGAAGTACTCATCATGGGCCCACACCTGAAATGACACCTGGTGGCCCCCCAGCCCTCAGAAACCCACCCACCCCCGCGGACCACGCTCGCAACCTCGGAATCATTATGGACTCTGAACTCAAAATGGACCACCAGATCAACCCCAGCACTCAGAAACCCACCCACTCCCTTGGACCACGCACGCAACCTCGGAATCATCCTGGACTCTGAACTAAAAATGGACTACCAGATACTCCTGCTTCTACACCCTCCGTCTCCTATGCAAGACTTTCAAATGGATCCCCCTCGAGCACAGAAAGACCGTCACTCACGCCCTCATCACCAGCAGACTTGACTAAGGCCACGCACTCTACGCCAGAATAAATTAAAACCTCACCCGCAAGCTACAAAACGTCCAGGACGCCACCGCAACACTGCTCCTCAACCTGCCAAGACACTGCCACATCTCCCAGCACTTGCGCACATTCCGCTGGCTCCCCATCGAGGCTATAATCACCTTCAAGATTCTCACCCACGCACACAAAGCCCTCCACCACACCGGACATGAGTACATGAACAGCAGACTCAAATTCCACACACCCCAAATGACCCTACGATCAGCCCAGCTCTCCCACGCCGTGGTCCCCCACACCAGGAAGGCCATATTGGGAGGCTGCTCCTTCTCCTTCCTCGCAGCCAGACCTGGAACACCCTATCGCTCCACCTCAGACAGACGACATCACTCCCATTCTTCACGAAAAAACACAAAACATCGCTCTTCGATAGACCTCCTCCTTGATGGATTGGAACCTGCACCTCCCCTCCTCCCCAACGCCTTGAGACCCTCATGGGTGGGTAGTCGCGCTCTACAAACACATGATTGATTGTATGGCTTGCATTGATTCAACTGTTTGTTCTCAGACTGACCTTTAAATGTCAAACTTTGGTTAAACAGCTGAATTTTCTCATGGTACTGTGAGGAAAATTTCAGGAATTTGTGAGGATCAACAAACATCCTACCACCGAAAGTCATCACAACTTCTCCCAATGAAAATGGTGTCCCACTTGTATGGGTAGGCTTAGCACCCACGACAGGGACAGCAAAGGCACTAAAATGCATATTGGAGACATCAAGATTTTTCCATTGAATTTGAATTTTTCTAGATATGTAGGTAGCTGCAAAATGTGGACTTTGGGTCAGCAGGCTCAGTGGGAAAGCTATCAGCCCAGGAAATGCCTGAACATTAGACACTTGGACGGTCTAATGGCTTTTGTGGATGTTATTTCTTTTTCTTACCCAGAATGCCATAAATCATCAAACTTTAGCTAAAATCAAACCTTTTTCTCATGTTTCTGTGAGAAAGTTTCTGAATTTGTTGGAATTGCATACCCGTACTTTTCCTGATAAAAACAGTACCCCACTTGTGTGGGAGGGCCTATTGCCCAAAACATTATCCAGTCGAATTGTGGACTGTGTGAAGGTAACGTAGTATCAAAGTGGTTATCACTGTACCTATGATATAAGTTAGACCCATCCAAGCATCTAGGGTAGTGTTTTTATTGAAAGAAGTGTGGAAATGCAGTGTAGTACCTCTTGTCAGGGACTTGCTCTCTCCCCAGCAGCTCCGCTGTTGTGCCTCTGCTTCTGATAGGGATGTGGTAGGTGTTCGACACTGCTTCTGCTGCTTCCACTGTTGCCTGTCTGCCTTGTTGTGCCCATTTTTCCTTTGTGTCTTCTTTCTGTCTTCATTGTATTTATTGTTCATTTCTGTGCTGTCATTTGTGACTCGTTTCACGCCTGTTTCCATGACCGTTTTCTCGACGCCCTTTTAATGCTGTTGTAACCCTGTGGCCCCTCTCCCTTGCCATTCCCACTCCCAACTCCCAGCTGAGCTTCCCTCCCCTTTCCATATTTAATGCAGGCTGCTGCGAGGGTGAGCAAGCAAGACCTCTGACCTCTGGTCAGGGACCTCTTCTCTCACCCAGCAGCTCCGCTGTTGTGCTGCTGCCGCTGATAGGGATCTGGTAGGTGTTCTAGCCTGCTTATGCTGCTTCCCCTGTTGTCTGTCTGCCTTGTTGTGCCCGTTTAGCCTTTGTGTCTTCTTTCTGTCTTCATTGTATTCATTGTATTTATTGTTAATTTCTGTGCCTAACATCTGTGACTCATTTTGTGTCTGTTTCCGCACCCGTTTTCTCACCCCCTTTTCCCACTGCTGCTCCCCTGTGGCCCCTCCCCCCTGCCATTTCCAACTCCCACCTGAGCTTCCCTCCCCTTCCCAATTTAATGGCAGCCGCTGCAAGGGTAAGCAAGCAAGAACTCTGACATATGTTCCGGACCTGCTCTCTCCCCCAGCAGCTCCACTGTTGTGCCCTTGCCGCTGATAGGGATCTGGTAGGTGTTCGAGCCTGCTTCTGCTGCTTCCACTTTTGCTTGTTTGCCTTGTTGTGCCTGTTTTTCCTTGGTGTCTTCTTTCTGTCTTCATTGTACTTTTCGTTAATTTCTGTGCCTGTCATCTGTGATTCATTTTGAGTATGTTTCCATGCCCGTTATCTTGCCGCACTTTTCCCGCTGCTGCTCCCCCGTGACCCCTCCCCCCTACTGTTCCTGCCTCCCAGGTGAGTTTCCCTCCCCCTTCCCTATTTAATGGCGGCAAGATCTTTGACCTCTGGTCAGGGACCTGCTCTCTTCCCCAGCAGTTCCACTGGCACTGATAGGAATATGGCTCGTGTACGATCCTGCTTCTGCTGCTTCCACTGTTGTCTGTCTGCCTTGTTCTGACCGTTTTGCCTTTGTGTCTTCATTGTGTCTTCATTGTATTTATTGTTAATTTCTATGCTTGTCACCTGTGACTCGTTTTGCGCCTGTTTCCGTGCCCGTTTTCACACTGCCCTTTTACCACTGCTGCTCCCTGTGGCCCCTCCCCCTGCCATTCCTGGTCCCACCTCCGAGATGAGCTCCCCCCTTCCCTATTTAATGGCAGGCGCTGCAAGGGTGAGCAAGCAAGACCTCTGACCTCTGGTCAGGGACCTACTCTCTCACCAAGCAGCTCTGCTTTTGTGCCACTGCTGCTGATAGGGATCTGGTAGGTGTTCAAGTCTGCTTCTGCTGCTTTCACTGTTGCCTGTCTGCCTTGTTGTGACCGTTTTGCCTTTGTGTCTTCTTTCTATTTTCGTTTTATTTATTGTATCTATAGTTAAATTCTGTGCCTGTCATCTGTGACTCATTTTGCGCCTGATTCTGTGCCAGTTTACGCGCAGCTCTTTTCTTGCCACTGCTCCCACGTGGCCCCTCCTTCCTGCTGCTCTCGCACCCCACTCCATCGCCTCCACAGACTACATACGCATCGGAGACCACAACTTCTACCTTGACAATCTCAACAACCCCAACTCCTCCACCCTCCTGGAAAACCTTGCAAACCTCAGACTGAAACAGCTCGTTACCACCCCACCCACAAGGCAGGTCATACCCTCAACCCCATCGTGGCAGGAGGCAACACATCCACTTCAGCCACACCACGCAACCACTCTGGATGGACCACCACTGTGTACACTTCCACATTGACAAATCCACCACTCCCATACCTGCACCCTGCCCACCGTGAAGGAACTGGAGCAAGGTCACTGAAAAGCACTTCAACTCCACCTTCAACCGCAATGCCCCATCCACTTCGACTGGTGCCAACCTCACAGTTAAATAACTACACAAGTGGATCTCCAACTGCGCAGACGAACTCGCACCCCTCCACTACCCTGATAGACCATGCCCCAGAAAGGCCACCTGGTTCACCGCAGATCTCCAAGAATCCAGGCGCACCTGCAGACTTCTAGAGAAGAATTGGTGAAACAGCAAAACACCAGAAGACCGCATCACACATAAGAACGTCATGACAGAATACCACCATCTCATCAGATCAACCAAGCAAAGCTTCATCCAGAACAAGATCTCTTCCAATGCCGGCAACTCGAAGGATCTCTTCAGCATCATCCAAGAATTCACCAAACACCCCATCAAGACCACATACATCACCCCCTCCCAGGACCTCTGCAATAGGCTCAGCTTCTACTTCCATATGAAATTCAAGTCCCTCTACGACAACTTCAATGAACATACTCCGGATTCCAAAACCACCCCCCAACAACGCCAACCAATCCCCCATCTCCACCTGTACACCAGCCTCCACCAAAGACACTGAATTGACCATGAAAGGCATTCAATCAGGAGCACCCACAAACCCCTGCACTCCGCACATCTTCCTCAAGCCACCACCGCTATAGCACCGGAATTATGACACACCACCTTCGAAACCGGCAACTTCACCGACAACTGGAAATGCGCGGAAGTCAAGCCCCTGCTCAAGAAGCCTTTGGCAGACCTGTCAGACCACAAGAAATACCCACCAATTTCCCTCCTTCCCTTCATGCCAAGTCACTGAGAAGACCGTCAACGCCCAACTAACGAAATTCATTGAAGAGAACTCCACACCGGGGCCTTGATCCTACTCGAGCAATCTGCAGCCTTTGATACCATTGCCCACCACTCACTCGCCACTAGTATCCACAACGCCGGCACATGGGGAACTGCCCTCGAATGGCTCTGCTCCTTCCTCACCGGCAGGACCCAAAGAATCAGACTACGACCCGCAGAGATCAACTGCGTAGTGCCTCAAGGATCGTTACTCATCCCTACTCTCTTCAACATCTACATGGCCCCCCTCACCGCCATTGTCAGACAACACGGACTCAACATAGTGTCCTACGCCAACGACACCCAGCTCATCCTCTCCCTCACAAAGGACCCCGTCACCACCAGACTCAGCGCTTCCAGGAAGGAATGAAGGATGTTGCATCCTGGATCAGCAGCAGCTGCCTGAAGATCAAGTCGTAGAAGGCAGAGATCCTCATCCTCGGACCCTCCCCCACCACCTGGGACGTCACCTGGTGGCCCACTGCCCTCAGCAGCCCACCGACCATGCCCAGAACCTCATAAACGTACTCAACTCCTCCCACTCCATAACCTAACATGTCAACGCCGTCACCTCGACCTTCAAATGGATCTCCATGAATCAAGAAAAACCATCACCCACGCGCTTATAACCAGCTGACTGGACTACGCACTCTACGCCAGAAGCAACAAATCTCTGCTCCGCAAACTCCAAACCATACAGAACACCGCAGCCAGACTGGTCCTCACCATCGCTCGCCAAGGGTACATCACCCAACACCTGTGAGACCTCCACTGGCTCCCCGTCGAGAAGAGAATAACTTCTAAGATACTCACCAACGCATTTAAAGGCCCCCACAACACCTGACCCCAATACCTCAATGAGAGAATCTCCTTCCACTTACCGAAGAGAAACCTCCGATCTGCCGGCTCGCCCTCGCCAAAACCCTACTCATCCACAGAACGGGTAGAAGGTCCTTCTCCTACATCCTGGCCAAGACCTGGAGCAAGCTCCCAGTCGACATTAGACGTGCCCCCTCTCTGGATATCTTCATGAAGACACTCAAGACTGGCTCTTCGACTGAACGGAGCTGCTTACACCCCCTCCCCCCAGCACTTTGAGTCACTCATGGATGAGTAGCGTGCTTTACAATTCCTGGATTGATTGATTGAGTACGACCTTGACCATTGCCCAGAAGTGTCTGAGATTTCTGTCATATATGGGACAAATTGTGTTTTTTAACAAATCCTTTAAACTGTACTGGGATCCACAGAAGCCACACTACCGTGCATCTCCCTGGGTTTCTAGGTTTAAGAAATGCTTAAGATTGGAAGGGACACCTAGTTGCTGGCCAGTCCTTAACTGAAGTTTCTCTTCAGACAGATAGAGAACTTGGGTATTTTTGGCACATTCTTTAGGTTTGAAATGCATTCTAGCTTAGACAACATGCAGGGATTTATGCATGTCACATCACTGAGGATTCCTCTGAGTGTCTAGATTTAAGAAATGCTCAGGCTTTGTAGGGTTCCCCAGGCACTGGGTGACATTCATGTCATTAAGGGGAAGAAAATGTGCTGGGATACAGGCAAATCACACCACCTTAGATTCCAAATGGTATTTAGGATTCTGAAATGCCCAGAGCTGGTGTGTTCCCAAGGGTGCTTGCTGACCATGAGCTCAGAATACTGCAGCCTTTCTGCAGTATTCAGTTTTTTTTTTATATAAGGTTTGCTAGAGAAGGGGTAAACCACCCATTCCACCTCCCCGGGTGAAAATACTGCTTAGTATCCCAGCAGAGGCCCCATGCCAAGACTATCTAGCGCTCAACCATATTCCTTTTATAACTTTTTTTTAATGGTCGTCTAGTGGGCATTTAGTCTCCTGTGTGAGTAGATTGGGTGGTTATCCCCTATCTGCCCATCCCAGTGAAAAGCAGGGCTTGGCCATCCTGGCACTTGATTGCAGTCTCCATCGCTGGGCACAGATAACATTTCTGCCATGCAAGGGAGACAAAATAGGTGAGCTTTCTCCTTCTCTGTTTGCCCATATGTCAAAAATATGCCCAAATGAATTCAAATTTCGTCTTGCTTGCCATTGGGATGGCTACAATATTTTGGATCTATGTTCCTTAGTGGCCAAAGAGTGTGTAGGTTTTTGGGGTGGGGTGTGTGCCTAAGCACCAGGACTGAACAGCCACAATCTCATTATTTTAATTTCAAAAACTGTATCCCTGTTATTTAATGGGATTTTTGCAATCCTGGGGAAGGGGATAGTGGGTTAATACTGCAATCTACTACCCTGGGGAATAAAAGAACCGTTGGGCTTCAATGGATCATGGGGCAGCCCAATGCCAGTATGAGCCAGCCCTGCCCCATTCTTTTTTTTTTATATGAATTGTTTTTATTGGTTATGTAACAGTTACCAGAAAGACAATTGGCATGTGCAAATTTCAAGGTTACAATAAGTAATAAACATTTGAGACAATGATTCTCATCATCCCCTGCCCTACCCACTTCAGTCACAATGCAATACAAGTAACACACCACCCACCCCAACCTTTCAATCATCCCCGGAATCATCATCTGAGCTATCATTGTCAGACTCAGGAATGGGGTCACAGATGTCCCCCCTGTAAGTATTCCAGTCAGTCCATATTTTGGTCCACTTTCGGGGGCATTTCCGATTCAGATAAACAACCCTCTCAGTAATCATGGCAACATCCATGTCCCTGCACCATGCCTCCAATGAGGGCAGATCGGCGTATCCCCACTTCTGCACCACATTCCGTTTGGCTACCATGAGGCCTAATGTCGCCCACGTTTGCCCATGCCGCGATAAGTCGTTTGGTTCCCAAATATTTAGGAGGCATCGTTGCCCTATTCTTTTTAAGAAAACAAATGTAGCTTTGTTATTTAATGTGCGTTCTGCCCCACTCACCCCCGTGAAGGGCAAATTAAGTGTTAATTTCCCAATCTATCCCCAGGAGGTGGAGGAGGTGCTTTTGGGGTGAGAGTGCACTGACCCATTTTTTGTTCATTATTCTTGGTGAAGAATGCTTTCTGTGCCCCTCCTGGGAGGGAATATTAGTGCTGACTCCCCCAATATGGCCCTCAATTTATCCAGAAAGACTTGTAGGGCTCTAGGAGTGTATGTGTGATTGAATCCCAGGATGGACTGTAAACCATTCTTTACATGTATAAAAATGTATACCTGTGCTTAGTCTGTCTTCTATGCACCTGTTAATGGTAGATTGGGGATCAATTCCTCAATCTGGCCACGAAGTAGGCTCAGTGAGACTGCCTAGGCTTTATTGTAGGTGGTGCAACGAATCCCAGGTTGGGCCTATCCCTATTTCATTTCTTTAAAAAAAGAATGTATACATGGTGTCTAGTGTGGTTTCTGCTCTCACATTCTTTATTTATAAATACGAAATGTAGCCCTGATATCTAGTGACCTTTTGAATCCCCCCTCCAGCCTGTTGTGAGCTCAGTTTTGGAGTAAAGTTTCTAATCTTCCCCAAGGAAAGCCATATTGGGGTTAAATTCCCAGACATGCCCCCAGGTTGAACAGAAAGACATTTTGGGCTGTAGGAGTAGAAGTGGGGCCAGGTGATATGATGGGCCAGCACCCCAATGATTCTTTTTCTTCAAATACAAAATGTATGCCAGTGTTTAGTGTATTTTCTGCCCTCCCCCAGAATGTTTGGAGGTAAATTCCCCAGTTTACAGTTAAGACGGGGGCAGAACAACTGTTTGGTCATTGTTCTAAAAATATACCCCTAGAGTTTATTGAGATTTCTACCCCTCTGCCCTGTAGTGAGCACAAAAGTATTGAGGCCTAATTCCGGAACGACCAGCCCCCTTCCAATTCTTTATTTTAATAAACATTTATATTTGGTATCGAGGTTGCATTCTGCTCTGCACGGAAGGGTAGATTTGGGATAGATTGATAAATCACACAATCTGCTCTTCAATAGGAGCAGAAAGACAGTAGGGGCTTTAGGGGTGTGGCATGTGATCTGATGCCGGTAAAGGCCTAACCTTACCCCATAACAAAAATAAATATCCTTAGTATATAGTGAGCTTTCTGGACCTCCTCAGGGAGGGAAAACTGTGGCTCAACCCACTAATCTTGTTTCCAGTGGGAGCAAGCAGTCTATTCTCCCTTCAGAACAAGGTAGTATGGCTTGATACCAGGCCCCCTGGATAACCCTTCAGTACAAGGTTGTATGGCATAATACCAGGCCCCCAGGATAACCAGCACCCCAATTTTAAATTTAAAAAAACCTCTAGTTTCTAGTCTGCATTATGTCCCCCTTGGTTGGGCAGTTAGCTGCTCCATGTTCTGACCATTCTTCATAGTGTTCCACTTGGAGGAGCCATTCCTCCCGCCAGACCCTATGCAGATTTGCATAGCAGGGGATGAAGCAGGTGCCCATGGCTGTACGCGTTTTGCACTGGAACACCTGATTTTGAGCAAGAAGAATATTGTCATCATACTTAATAACATCTGTGTGTGTGCCTCAACAGTTTTAATAGTCTGACAATAAGAAAATGTTCAACTGCTTAGAGACCATCATAATATCTAATACTTGTAAAAAGTGCTGTTTTGTCTAGTGGCATCATTATATACCCTTTCTCCCTCCATTCTTCATGAATGATATTTTAAAAGCCATCAGAATCTTGTATATACAAAGGTAGATTCTTGACATGATCTTGCAGAAAGATATCCACATACTTAGAGGTGTTCTCAAATTTACTGGTAGTGGCCAATAGGGTTGGGTGCCCAAGAGTGTTAGTTGCATTGTTGTGCATTTTTGGTATTAAATAGAACACAGAGACCTTTGGATGATCATTTCTCAAGAATATATATTCTTCTTGATTCAATAGCCCCATGTTGCCCATTCTGTCAACTCCCTATTGTAGTTAATCCTTACCTCACTCAAAGCTTCCATAGTGCTTCCCACATACAACGGCTCATCATTTAGTAGTTTATATGCTTCTTCCTTGCACATATTTAAAGGGCTGTAGTACCACCTTTATCTAATTTTCCTTTTACGCAATCAGATTTTCTTTCCATTTCCTCACTAAATTATTATACTACTGTGATGTTTGTAAATCCTTCTTTGTCTGACAATTCTTGTACAGATTTTTGATATTGTGTATCAACCACTATTTCTAAGTATACTTCTATTGCATCTCTCTGTTTTGAGGGAAAGGAGGCTGAAATCAATTTGAATTCTGGAACCTCAGCTTGAACGCCGAATATTTCATTCTCTAGTTCTTGAAATTCCATCACTAGTTTGAAGTCTGACTTTTTCAGATTTTGTTGAGTGTCTGTTGTGTATTTTTTTATTCACCTTATGTTGTTTACTGTGCATGCTGTAATAATTATTCAATGTAAGCTTTTTTATTAACTTGTAGATATCTATTCTTTTTATTTTTCTGTAATCCAACAATTTCTCTGGACAATATGACAAACCTAAAAAGATAATATTTTCTTATGCTTTTGTCAGTGTTGTTGCTGAGAGGTTAATTATAGATTTAAGATTTTCTGAAATTACCCTTTTCTCCATTTTCACGGTGGTATTTGTGTCTATTTTTACCTTGTCCCTCCTTCTGTCCCTCCTCCTTTCAGAACTTTTTGTGTTTTACCCCTTGATCTCTAATTAAAGCACCTGTCCAACCCTAAAAATTCTATTTTTGAATTACTAATGGGGCAACATATTTTATAACCTTATCTCCCACCCTCACCATACACCAATCATTTCTCACATATTAGATCACTTATGTGCTGTTCTATGATTTCATTGATAACATCACTGCAATACCTGAAACTACTTAATTGATGGTGCATAAAGGGTGCATTAGGGCACACGTTATAGTAAAGTATAACTTGTGAATTACAGTGGTTTTGTTAATTTAAAACAGTATGTTTCAAATGATATTTCTACCTAACTATAATGCATCTCTAAAATTTGTTTTTTCAGTGGAAATATATATATATACAGATATTCACTGAAAAAGACAAAAGGTTAAAGTAATGTTACGGTTAGGTTCGATAAAAGGATGTTTTATTTTTTTAAAACACCTTTAAAAAACATTATAGTTGGGGTTAATTTGTCAGTGACAGCATTTACCTTTTGAACTAAAAAAAATGAAGAAACCACAGAAATTCACCAGTTATAGCAGTGCTAACTATAACTTGTACCCCACCGCTGGGGGTGTGGTTTGGCAGCCTAAGATGTAGCTCCGCACCGGCCTGCCAATTATACTGCTTCATTGTCGACGGCCAGGGCTCTAGGGCTCAGTGGGGGAGCCTGATGCACCGGGGAAGTCCCAGGGAACGTCTGAAGCCACCTGTGGCCTGGAAGAGCCGGATGGCTGAGACCTTGGAGCGGGATGGCAGACCACACCCCGGGAAGGTCCCCAGAGTGCCAGAAGACGCTAAGACCACTCCGGTTTGCGGGACTGCAACAGAACGACCCATCAGCTGGGAGGTCTCCCAGAGGCGACCTTCCCACAGTGTGAAGGGAACGGCGAGACCCAAGCAGCCGGAGAGTGGTCGGGTATAGTTAAGGCCTGGAGGATCATGTGGTGGAACCACACTAAGTCGGGCAGCAAAAGTACGGGTCCCCAGCGCAATGGAGGAGAGAGAGGTGGCCTGAAACTGAGGGGCCTCATGAGAGAATATGCATATGAGAAGGAGCCCGGGCGGGGACATCCCACAGGAGCGGAAAGAGCTGAAAGACCCGAGATGTCCGGCTAAGGCCTTGGTGGCCCTGAACCCTGGACGGACCCAGAGCAAGCAAGACTGTTAGAGCAGCCTTGGGGAGTGACCGTGGTTTCTCAGGGCTTGAATTGAGGCCCGGTGGAGGCGACAGGCAAAGGGCCCGCTGACAGTGCAAAAAACGGACTCCGGGACACTAAAGCGGGTGGAAGAGCTTACTGAGCTGGAGGCAGGTATGAGAGGAAGCCCTGGGAGAGCGACCTGGCCACAGTAACGAGGCCATGAAGGCCGGTGCCCATGGAACCAATAAGAACGTGAGATCCAGGGCCTGGGCCCATATTGCAGAGACTATGGGATTGGTTCGTGCAGGGAGCACCCTCCTGGGATCGACCCGGCTGGAGGGGAAGCACACCCTGTTGGGGCATGCACAGGGCAGGGCCAGGCCTGCCTGATTCGGAAGAAGTTACCAAGGCCAGACCAATACACTAGGTACAGAACAGGCCACACGGGAGGCCTTTGCAGGGTACGTGACATGTATTGCTGCAACGGAGGTGGCCACTTGGTGAGCACCCTGCAATGTTGACTTTGGGCCTGGCAATACAAAGCAGGGGACCCAGGTTGAGTGACTGCCTGGTGGGAGTCTGCTGGAGGTAGCACCACTGAGGTGGACTGTGGCCTAGATTGCTGGACTGCAGGAGAGCATAAACAAGATACCTGTCTTGGAACACCCCTCACACGATGGGCAAGCCTAGAAGGAGGTAGACAGAGCTGCCCCAGACCAAGTAGGGAATACCCAGGAACGAGTGCAAGAAGACTTGGGCAGTAACCCCCCTGAGGACCCTATGCAACAGCAACTGACCACAATACTGTTTGAAATAGCTGATACAAAGGCAACACTACACCAGTACGGTGTCAATGGGGCTGGGCTTATTGAGAGCAGGACATGTGAAACTAGTGGAGAGAGTGAAGCTGACCAAATCCTCTCTTGCAGACATTGCACCAGCATAACAGGCGCTGGTACTTCAAGTATGGAAACTATCTGATAGGGTCTGCACCCTAGAATGGAGCGCAGAGGATGCAGAAGCCCAGAACAGGAGGAACAACATCAGGCTCCTGAGACTGCCTGAGGGAGCAGAAGTAGGTGACATGGTTGCTTTCTTGGAGTACTGGCTCCGATCGGTGTGCGCACCAGAGGGCCTGTCAACATTTTGGAGAGAGCCCATTGCTTCCCTGCCAGACAGCCAGCTCTGGGGTGGCCTCTGTGCCCGTAGTGGCCAGGCTCCTTCATTTCAAGGACAGAGATACCTTACTGCAAAGGGCACGGGGTAAAGGCCCCTATGTAGTGGACAATAGCAAAGATTCACTTATTCCTGACTACACGTTGTATTTAGAGAGACGCCACATCTCTTTCCTCGTGGCTAAGAAAGCTCTAAGAGAAGAGGGTCTCCAGTATTTGATATTCCCAGTCCGACTCCATATACTCTTGGATGGGAAGGCCCATTTCTGTGAGGATCCCAAAATGGCTTGGAAATGGATTGAGGCCTATAAGATGGAGGGCCCACAAACAGCATGGAGGACTACAGCGTCGCCCTGGGAGACGAGAACGCAGGAAACGACTCAGAGGCGGCAGGGGCGAGGTGCCCCAAAGAAACTGAGAGCCTCACAAACAGCGAAAGAGAGAGCTGAGGCACTGCAGGCTGTGGCGCCGGTCATGCATGAGAGGAGATCGCCATTGGAAGGGGGATCCCACTCCCTGAGATAGACGGAGGGGTTGGAACTGGAATCCTCCAGCAGTGGCAGCATCAATTTTCCTGTGGTGACCCCGAAGACAACTGATGAGATTATTTGATATTGATGTATGTTACAGTTTACTGGTGGCTTCGGCGGGGGCTGCCTGCTGGGTTCCTGGGCACCGGCCGGTACGGCCAACTGGGGCTGGTGCTCCATATACAGCTTTTCATGCTCTTGGTTCCTTTGTAATAACTGCCACAAAGTAGGTTTGGACCTCAACTAGTTGCTGATGTTTTACTTAAGGTTTGGGTGGCTGGCTGTTGCCAGACTGTCCTGGGATCAGGGAGTTGTTCGACATGGGGGTTTACTTAATAGTTTCTCGCATTCAGTTTGCAGGGGTGGGTGGGTTTGGATAACTTGGGTCTGAAAATTGGGAGGGCCGCAGAGACGGCCTTGGGGGGGTCGTTCTGCGTCATTATGCTGCCTGCACACGATACGTTAAAGTTTATATCATGGAATATAAGAGGGATAAGAGGGATGGGGACCATGACTAAATGGCACAACGTGTACACCTACTTGAAGCGGAGAGATGTCCATATAGCCCTCCTACAGGAGACTCACTTAATTGGCAGTGAGGTCCGAAAGCTGTGCAGGCTGTGGAGAGGGCAGATAAATGCAGCTACTTTCTCGGACTATGCGTGAGGAGTATTGATTTGGATATGGCCCGGGTCCCTTTGACCATACCCATATTGTTATAGATAGCGAAGGTAGATATGTGCTTATTGTAGGGAGGCTGGCAGGTTGGGAAGTGACGCGTGGTACTGTGTACGCACCTAACCTAGTTGCATTCCTCTCTGCCATCTCGGCTTGGATGGCTGGATGCATGGGGGATATGTAGTGCTTGGGGTAGGCTTTACTTGATTGCAGACACCGCAGCAGACTGTTCCCACCTCCCTCTCCCGGAATCGCAGGCCCATCGCATAGCATCAGGGTTCCACAGCTGGATAAACCATTGGGGACTGGAGGATATTTGGAGATTGCAGCATATTGTAGATAGAGAATATTCTTACTGCTCCCCGATACACCAATTGCGCACCAGGTTAGATACATTCCTGTGCACCCCGGCCTTTAGTACCTCCATCACACACACAGAATACCTGGGAAGGACCTTTTCAGACCCTAGTCCCTTATTAATTATCGATCAGCATTTGGGGAGATGCACACTGATCCCTCTATGGAGGCTGAACCCACTGATGTAGGAATATGCCCACTTCTGGGAATCCCTGGGCACCCTTTTTGATACATTTTTCCCGACCAATGCTCAAACAGCTTCCTCTGTACTAGTAGAATGGGAAGCATTTAAAGTGGTGGTGAGTGGACATTGCCTGGGTCAGTCAATTAGAGCCCAGCTGGAAATCTGACAACAGGTACTAGACCTTGAGGCTAAGATAGGCAAATTAGTTAACGCCCAGGGACAAAACGCCGCATCTGCTGTGCAACTGCAAGAGACGCGCGCGAGTTATAACGATTCATTAGAAAGGTTGAGATGTCATAGTCACAGGGAGTATTTGGATACGGTGTAGAGGGAAGAGGGGAAAGCCGGCCGACTGATGGCGTGGTTAATCAAACCCAAAATTAGAGGGGCCTGGACAGAAAAAGGTGAATTGCTTTATAGACCGAAGCAATTAATACCTTGTTCCAGGATATTATGAGAAACTGTATGCTGCCCCCATATCCTTTCCTGAGTCCATGGTCAGAGACTTCCTGGAAGCTCTGCTGCTCTGGACACTAGACAGACACACACAGGATGAGATGGGGAGCCCGGTGACCCTGCAGGAAGTCCGTGGGGCCATTGCGGACATGGCGTCTGGCAAAACACCAGGGCTGGATGGCCTCCCTGCAGAATTTTATGCGAGATATGCAGCCCAGCTAGTGCTGCAACTAGTGATTCTGTATGCAGAATCTCTATGTCTTGGAAGCCTCCCGAGTCCACTCAAAGTGCTTTGGGGATCCCTCTCCTCAAACCCAGATAGATAGGCGCCCTGGTTAGGGAGTTTAGATCGCTGTCTATGCTCAATTGGGACTTAAAGATTCTCAGCAGACTATTGGCGCTTAGACGGCCCCTCACATGACACCCCTTACACATTCAGATCAAAACGGCTTTATTCCCTCCCGCAACACTTCCTGCAATCTTCGTAGACTATATTCCATCCTTTGCCATACTGAGGTGAAATCCATGCCTTAGGCCGCTGTACTTTCGATTGATCTCGAAAAAGCTTTTGACACGATCGGCTGGGACTACCTGTTTGAAGCAATGTTGCGGATGGGCCTTGGGAAGGGCTGGGTGAAATGGGTGCCACTCCTCTACACATCCCCCATGGCGAGGGTTAGGACAGGCAAAACTATATCTCCCCAATAACAGAACTTGCGTGGAACTCGGCAAGGGAGACTCCTCTCGCCCCTTCTATTTGCCCTGGCAATTGAACCTCTTGCAGAACTGATATGGAAAGGGATGGGTCACAGGTTAGATGGGCATGTACACACCATCTCTCTATATGCCGATGACCTCCTGGTTTAATTGGGGGAAGCAGTGACAAGTACTGCAGTAACCCTAAGGCTCTTGGAGAGGTTTGAGTCGCTATCGGGCCTACGGGTTAACAAGAAAAAGACATACCTATTTTCCGATGGCATGACCCACACCTAGGCCTGCAGATCTGCTTGCTGATATTAATTGGGCTCCACACTCATTTAATTACCTGGGTATTCATGTGTTTCATGCTATGGATGATCTAAAGGAAGGGAATCTGGATAGGGCCTTGAGGTCCCTCTGATCCTGTGTCCTGTTTTGAGGCACCAAGCAATTAACCATCATGGCCAGAATTTCACTGATTAAGGTGGTCATGCTACCACGTCTCTTATATTTCTTTGTTACCCTCAAGATCCTGATGCCTCGGGGGTGGTTTAGACCACTGAATTTGTTAATACCAGACCTGATATGAGACGGGTGGCGGATGGTGTCTTTGAAAATGCTACAGCGCCCCATGACAGAAGGCAGCCTAGGGGTACCGCACTTTGAACTCTACAAGCTGGCTGTTCAGCTGCAATAGCTGGTGCAGTGGGTGGAAGGGGTGAACGCAGAGGATACTTGCTTAACGGAGCCCAGCTCACACCCTAGCCTATTGTTGGCTAAACTGTTAGAGACGACAACCGCAGTCCCATACCGCTCAACGTTACAAAGTACAGCCTTACAGACCAGGAAGTGATGCTTGGGCAGATTAGGAGGGTCCCTGACATATACCCCTATGCTACCATTAGTAGGTCTTCCTCACAACAACGTTTACGGCAGAGCAACTGGCACCCTGGACAGAGGCGGGGTTGGAGACAGTGGGTGACTGTTACCAGGATAAAACTCTAATCCCGTTTGTGGAACAGCTGGACTGTTGTGGTCTCCCACCCGGTCAATGCCTACAGTACAAGGCGTTGAACCGCACCTTTGGGCAGTTGTGGTGAAATGGTAGGGAGGAACCAGAGACACCCCATGCTTGACTCACTGATCACCTTGGTCACTGCAAGACACCAAGTGAAGTGGCATCATGATGCTTTAGTCACCGTGTCCCCCGCCTCATTAGGGGAACTCCAAGGGAAGTGGGAGAGGGTAGTAGAGGGGGTGTTTACAGATGCAGAGTGGGGAAAGATCATTTGATCCCTGAGAAGATTTCCTGAAATACCCATCTCAAATACACGCAATTTAACTTTGTACACATGGCTTACATGACACCCCGTCGCCTCAATGTTACGTAAGGTGGGGAAATGCGGAATTGCCCGCACTGCGCCCACATAGATGCTGATTTTATACATATGACATAGGACTGCATCAATCTCTGTGCATACTGGGAAGCGATACTAGCTAAGATTAAATACTCACTGGGGCGGGAACTGGCTGCTGGGATTCTTTCCCCGACCACATTCACGGAAAGTCAGGAGTAGAGTAATAGATCTTTCTTAGGTCTAGCAAAGAGAAGAATAGCGTCGGCTTGGAAGTTCGCTGCCAGGACAGAGATTGTCAGCTGGAACCGGGATGTAATTGGCTGGGTTGGAGCTGGGGGTAGAGTGCTGAGATGGAAGGAATCGAGGAGAATACGCAAGCGCCCCATAGCGGACCAATAGAAAGAAGCCCTGGTGACATGGGAAAACCCAACACAAATGAGAAGTGAGGGAAGAGAAAGCAGAAGTGAAAGCTAGTAAGGTGCATGCCTCACTGCAGTAGCTCTATTTAAATAAAAATATGTTTACAAAAAGAAAAAAAAGTGTGCCCCGCCATGCACTGCTTATGACCTCACATATGACATCCCATATGACATGTTCCATGGCATCATTTATGACTTAACTGATGACATCTCAAATGCAGACAAAACCTCCCATACAGTCAACCCTTCCTTCATGTGGTCAGTTAGGGGTTGGCCAAAGGGCCTGTCCCAGGGGACCCCCTTTTCCCAGGGCTGTTTTCTTTTTTTTCAATTAAAGGGGAGGGGTGGGGGGGGTCCCCATACCCTTCAAGCCATTATCAACTCTGAGGACCCTATCAGGGTTAAAGGGTTATCAATTAAAGGGGAGGGACCTATGTGGCCCACTGCCCAAGTCTTGTTTGGCCCTGGAACCCCATCCCCCAGGGCAACTCTTTCATCCTCAAACCAAGGGACCCCGCATGCTTGCTTGATGGAGGGGGCATGTTGCCACCCCCCCGGCTGATTTTGGTCCCGGGGACCCTATTCCCCAGGTTCAGGCATGCTTGCATGGGGAGGGGAAGTGCTGCCTCTCTCCCCGGACAAAAGCCAGCCCAGAAATCACATCCTCCAGGGCCTGAAACTATTTTTAAGTTGAAGGGGCACACAGCTACCCTCTTCAGATCACTTTTGGCACCAGGGACACCATCCCCCAAGGCCGGGCAGTATATTCAAGGGGGAGATGGGCATTGCAGCCCTCCTCCCCAGGCCATTTTCAGACCTGGGGACCCCAGTCCCTGGAGCCCAGCTGTATGTTCTAGGGGGAGGGAGGCATGCAGCTCCCACCCCAGACTGATTTCAGCCCCTGCATCCTCATCCCCCAGGGATATTCAGTGGGAGGGGGCATGGCCCCCATCCCCAGACAGTTTGTAGCCCCAGGAACCCGATCCCCCAGGCCTTGAGGTCCCCTCCATAGCACAATCGAGCCACTGGGGATCCCATTCCTCAGGGCATGGTGACATAAAAGGTGTGTGCCCTGGTGCACACCCAGTGCACCCACAATAGTATCTTTGGAGGCCGCAGGGGGAGCCCAAGGCCCCCATGGCTCCAGCAGGCTCCCTGCATCCAATGTGAGCCGGAATTGCTCCAACGGGTAGAGAGCAGCTTCTAATGCTGCTTCCTGATGGCAGGAACAATATTTAGATCATGTTTAAAGCTCCTGCAAGCTGGGAGCAGACTTGGTATTTAAATATTCCACTTGCCAGGAGATTTAAAATGCTCCCATCAAGCAGAGAAAACACAGGTTTCCTTGCCCACACTACTGCCTGCAGGGAAACTGCTATGTCTCAGGCGTGAGCAACCTGGGACATGGAGGTGGCCTCCCTGGGGTCACTTATGGCTCAAGAAAAGGAGCTGCTCAGCCCCCAACCCTTTTTCTGCATTTGAAGCCCTGGGGGTAGCTCATGGGGTCTTTTGAGGCTGAGGAAGGCATTTTCTGCATTTCCAGTCCAGGGCCCCCATAAAAGTTAATGTTGGCCCCTGGGGTGGGCTCCCGGAGCCTCTAATGGCTTGGGAGGGGGGCCATGCGCACCACGCTCCCCATAAAAATAGTTTTTGTCCCAAGGGGTAGGATTCTCAGGGCTTATAATGAATAAATGCCTCAGTTGATGTATCACCCCAAAACCTTTCGTGAAGGAGCTGAGGTGGATGGACTTTTTGTTTGGAAAGGTTCGTGAAGATTCGTCAAATGGTGTGAAAGTTATTAGTGAAGCCAAATATATCTGTCGATTGAAAGTAGACCTAACTATAACTACCTAGTGGCGACCACTACTAGGTAATATACATATATATATTCACACAAAAACACAAGGTTAAAAAGACATTATAGTTAGATAGATATGCATTATATACTGGGGGTAGGATGCCTAGGGTGGAAGAGGTGTGGCGCCGCGGCCAGGGCGACTGACGCTGGAATCTGGGGACCACGGTTCGATCCCCGGCTCCGGCGGCAGGTCAGCCCAGCACCATGTGACTCTGGGCAATAGCTCGCTTAATCTTCCCGACGGCCCCCCAGCGCCTAGAGACCCTTACGGGTGATTGTGCGCTTTACAAATGTGGACTTTAGGGGTGAATGGGGGAGTCTAGCCACTGACACTTGCCGCAGGCCAAGCTCTAAGGACAAATCCCCACCGCTGGGGGTAACTATAACTTAACTTGCACCCCAGCCATGCACAGTTTGTCATCACTGATGTCATTGAAAATGCTGCAGTGATATTATCAATGATGTCATAGAGTGATATAATATGTGAAGTAATTAGCTGTCCATGGTGAGGATGAGAGTTATATTTACCTTAGGGCACAAGTTATAGTTGCTTTAGAGAACTATAACTGGTGAATTTCAGTGGTTTTGTTAGTTTAAAATGGCATGTTTTAACTGACATTTTCACTGAAATATTATGTCCCTTTAACCTCTCTTTTGCCAGTGAATTCCCAAGTTTTTATAATGCAAAAAAGATATTAACATATCTAAGTATAACGTCACTTTGTTTATTTATTTATTTAGTGTGTTTTATATAGCGCACAGCTACCCCAACGGGGTGTCCCGGCGCTTCAGTGTGTATACAGAATCTCACTCATGGGGAATTTAGCAGAAGAGGTGTGTTTTCAGTGCTTTGCGAAAGGGTAGCTCCTCATGAATAAGCCTGATGTGATTAGGAAGCTTGTTCCATTGGGAGGAGGCGCATACCTGAAAGGTTTTTCCCCCAGGGCGAGATTTTTTAAATCTGGGGGTGCAAAGCAAATTTTTTGTGCTGGATCGAAGGCATCTGGTGTTACTGTAAGGGCGGAGGCAAGAGGAAAGATAAACAGAGCCCTTTCCCTTGATTGCACGGTGTGCTAGGGTGAGTTTTAAATTCTACTCTTTTTTGAACTGGCAACCATTGTAGCCTTCGTCGATGAGGGGAGATATGCTCTCGAAGGGAGATGCCACAGACCAGCCGAACAGCCGCATTCTGGACTGTCTGTAGCCGATGACAGAGGCCAGAAGTAAGTCCAATATACAAGCTGTTGGTATAGTCTAAATGGGAGGTTATTAGTGCCTGGACAATAGTTTTTCTGGTGTTACTGGGAAGGAAATTAATACATTTTTTGAGCATCCTAATTTTTGAGAAGCATGCCGCAGTCACCGTCTGGACTTGGTTTTGGAAGGAAAGAGTGGTGTCCCATCTAACCCCCAGATTTTTTACAGATTTCTTGGGGGAAGGGGGCATGCTTAAATCCTGGGGCCACCAAAGGTTCGAGTCCAATGGAGAAGGGTGGTGAAAGAAGAGGACCTCAGTTTCCCCTGCGTTGAGTCGAAGGAAGTTATTGTCCATCCAACAAGAGATGTTTCGGAGACAGTCTTTTAGTGGATCAAAAGTGAATTGATTTGGGGTGTCATAAGAAAATAAAAGGTGGATATCATCGGCATATGAGGTTGCCTTAATTCCTGATTGCGCAATGAGCTCAGCTAGGGGAGAGAAATAAACGTTAAATAATAAAGGGCTCAATGAGGAGCCTTGAGGGACTCCCCATTTTAACGGGCGGCTGTCAGAAGTGAAGGGGGGGGTGAACACCGCCTGAGTCCGATTGGATAGGAACGAGGACAGCCAATCCAAGGCCTTGCCTTGGATGCCTTTGGTTCGAAGACGGTTAAGTAGGATGGGATGAGACACGGTGTCGAATGCTGCTGACAAATCGAGCAGCACCAACACCGCTCTCGAACCCCCATCCAACCTCCACCGCAGGGAGTCAGCCATCTCTATCAAGGCTGACTCGGTGCTATGGCCTGATCTAAACCCATGTTGGGAGTTATGGAGTAAGCCATGGGTTTCCAAAAAGCCCGCTAGTTGCTGGTGAACCAGTTTTTCAAGGACTTTAGCTGGGGCGGGCAGTAAGGAGATAGGCCTATAGTTAGCGGGTTCATCTGGATCTGCATTGATTTTTTTGAGGATGGGGACTAATTGGGCATGTTTCCATGCCTCCGGGAATATGCCGATCCTTAAGGAATCATTCCAGATGGAGTTAAGTGTGGGGTTTAAAAGAGGGGCCAGTGCTTTATATTGTTTGGCCGACCAGGGGTCAGTAGGCGAACCAGATCTGCATTTTAATAGTTTTGCCAGAGACCGTTCTAGGGTGATCTCCTCAAAGTTTGAGAAAACAGGGGTGGATTCTGGATGATCTACTGGTTTACAATCAGAGTAGGGGCTGCTATTGCAGGGAAAGGAATCATAGATAGAGGCAATTTTTTCTCGAAATAATCAGAGAGGCGAGTGCAAAGGGATTGTGATACCGGGGATTGAAGTTTAAGGGCCATAGGGTCAGTGAAGGTTCTGACAATGTTGAAAATTTCCCTAGTGGATCCTTGTGCTCTGTTTATTTTCTCCTTTAACCTTTGTTTTCTTCAGTGAATTTCCAGAGTTTTTGTTTACATAAAGTAATATTTTATTGCCATAGGTAAAACCAAACCCCCATTGTGCATGGCCTTTGGTGGGCAGCCAACCACCCCTGCAATGCAATTTTAAGCAAATGTATATTTAATATACACATTTCAATGTTTATTAATATTGATTCCTTATAAAAGATTTTTTATTAATATTGGTTACTTACAAAAAATTCCAAGTTATATCAAAATACATGTTCGTGACTCTTTCTTTTTAAATTTGTTTTATTACATTTTGTGGGTGAAAATGTAAAAATAAATAGTGAGAGGCATATTGGGGCTTATTTACAATACCCTTGCACAGAAGGAGCGCCACATTTAATATGGGAAAAAGTGACGTACTGGCAGTGCAAGAAGCTTGTAAATAAGCCCCATTCTTTAAAAAAAAAATGTAAAAACAAAAATGCAAACCCAAACCTGCCTCTAAGTCTTTTTTTGATGTGGTTCAGCCTGAAAAATTGCAGTTATAAAAACAGCCAAAAGAGAGACTTTTTTTTTTTAAAGGCAACTCCGAAGAAACGTTGTTCAAAATGGTGAATAGAGTCCGTAAGTTATGGGATGTTGCATGCCCAGGCACAAATCCCGACTGGTCAGGCAGTATTAGATGTTCCATGAGCAGAGCGAGACGATTTGCTATGAGCTTAGCTAATATTTTAACATCACAATTGAGCAGTGACAGGGGTCTATACGAGTCACAATGGTGCGGTGCTTTCCCTGGCTTTAATAGGGAGACAATGGTCGCCTCTCTCATGGAAGGGGGGAGGCGCCCCACCTCCAGTGCATCCTCATAGACCTCGCGTAATATGGGAGCCATCATATCAATATAAGTTTTATAAAACTCGACTGGGATACCATCTGACCCCGTGGCCTTACCCGACTGCATCTGCATGATGGCGACCCTGACCTCATCGAGATCAAACGGGGCACACAGAAATGTCCTAAAAGCAACAAGTTTGAGTTTCCCAGGGGAGAGCCACGATGCCATCGAACTCACGTTGTGCTAAGAGGTATTAGCTGAGAACTTATTCCAACTAGAGTTTAGATCAAGCCCGCCAGCCTATTCAAGCATACAGCTGAGGAAGGTGCCCCCTTTTTCTTTCTTGTATGCTTCCCCAAACCGTAGACAAAGAAATAGGTCTAGTACGAGTGGCTCTGGGCTGGAGAGCTTAGATTGACTGCCAAAGACCGCGAAGGAAAAGGTTTACAATGGTAATATTGGGGACTAGTGAAAGGGATGATAGTGATCCAGTTGCTGTCTACCAGGAGGGAGAGGGGACTGATAATGAGGAGCGGGCAGGGGATTACTCTGCAAGTGGTCATGTATGCAGTGACATCATGGGAGTGAAACTTCATCTTCCAAATTTATATCCAAGCATGAGTAACAGATCTATAAGTCTGATTGGTCTAAGTACACCCATTGGAGCAACTTCTGGGCTTTTGCGGGATTATAGTGTGGAGGGGGGGAAGTTAATCTCGTGGAATATTGCTGGGTTGTGTACTAGAATCCAATCGCCAGAATGGCTTACCTTCATAAATGATTTTGATTTGTGTCTCTTTCAAGAGACTTGGGCATGTGAGCCCCAGTTCTCCCAGGGCTTTTTGAATTTCTTTGTGCCTGCTTTGAAAGGATCTAAAGAGCGCCCGAAAGGGGGGATAACTATTTGGTTACGACAAGAACTCTTTGTTAGAGTCAAAGAGCTACCTACCAACAATAGTGATATCCAGTTGATTAGAATAACTAGGGGCCCCATGGGTACCCTGGATATCTATAACCTGTATGCCAGAGGTTCAGGAGGAGGGAAATCACAGGTTTTAGCGGCCCTGGACTCCCTGATTGGCCAGTACTCAAACGAGTATAACATAATAATAGCTGGTGACTTAAATATGACCTTTGAACCCCTTACAATAGGTGATTGGTATTCAGGGGAAGAAGAGGACTGTCAGTGGGGGATACCGAAACTGGACCTCAAACCAATTAAAAGGTGGACAGATAGTATAATTCAGATCAATGCGATATGTTGTGAAAGAGGGATTAGAGCATTGAATGGTAGAACCCAGAGTGATGGACATGGGGAAAATACTTTTGACAATGGCCTTTCTAAAAGCAGGATTGATTATGTTTTTTGCAATATGGCACTCTGGCTTTATCTGGAGGATATGAAGGTAGTTGTCAGGCTGGAGAGTGACCACAACCCCCTGTGCATAGACCATCATTGGTGGAGGGGAAAGACAGTGGGGGTAGAGAGGACTGAACAAGCTTTTACAGAAAGTGTTCCTTCAAATGACATGAGGCGGATCAAGTGGCCACAAGTCATGACGAACAAAAGGGTGTTGGATAATATCAATAAGGAGCTGGATAAAGCTATTTTTGATACAGATACTATAGTTGGTGCAGAGAAAGAATTGGGGAAAGTTACCAAACTCCATGAGAATTTCTTTGTCAACATAAGGGGCTATTTTTTCAAGCCAGTAAAGAAGCCAAGGGAAGAAATAAACACCCATGAATAGAGTGGGGTGGTACAATGATGCTTGTAGGTCCGTGAGAAAATCCCTAGGTAGTGCCATCAAAAGAAGAGATCCTAATGCTGTTTGAAAAGCTAGACAGGATTATAAGAAACGTATATATGTGGCAAAGAAGTTGTGGGATGAACAACACTGGCAGGACCTTAAAACAGCTAGTATTGCCAAGGATTCAAGACTCTTTTGGAATATTGTCAAGTGGGGGAGAGGAGGTCAACCAGAACCCCCGACAAATTATGTGACCCAGAGTGGCTGGGTAGCCCATTTTGGACCCCAATATGCATGCCGCCCTGATGATAAAATCAAGGAATCTCCAAATATTACATTGTGTATAGATCCACCCTTTAATATCAACGATGTAATAGTGGCCCTTAATTCTGTGACCAGGGGAAGAGCGCCGGGGCCGGATGGGGTGCCAGCTGATGTTTTTCTTCACAATAAAATGCGCTGGGGTCAGTATATCATGAAACTTGCAAATGCGGTGGCTCAGGGTGCTTCGGTACCGACGTCATGGAAAGGGGCAGTAATAATCCCCGTATATAAGAAGGGCGACAGAACGCAGGGAACTACAGACCAATCAGTTTGATTGATACTGTACAAAAGGTGATTGGGAAAATAACGTTGGGCAAAATATTAGATTGGGTAGCAGCTGAAGATATTTTGTCCTCTTTCCTGGCTGGTTTTCGTAAACTAACTAGCACATTGACCAGATCTTCCGTTTTAACCTACTCCATTGGAAGACGGTTGTACTTGGTAAAGGCAGCATTTACATCGATTTACGTGCCGCTTTTGATTTAGTACCACGTCTCCAGCTATGGGATGTGTTAAACAAGTTGGGTAAGCCACCAGAAATCTAACTCTGGTGATGAGGCTGCACGAGTCGAATTATGCAAGAAACCAATGGGGTGGGCATGGAAAAGTAACCACAGAATTTCCGGTAGAGCGTGGTGTGCGCCAAGGCTATGCCATGGCCCCCACGCTCTTTTCAATATACATTAATGGTGTAGTAGAGCGCATGGCCTTGGAAAGAGTAGATGCACCAATTTTGGCTGGTGTAAAAACCCCAATTTTATTGTTTGCGGACGACACGCTCATTTTATCTAAAACTCCTAGTGGCCTACAGCGAGCTTTGATGATTTTCGAGGAGTATTGTGTCGATCATGGGATGGAAGTTAATGTAGCGAAAACGAAGCTCATGGCATTTAATCCGCATTCTAGTTGTAAAGGAAAGTTTTTTATGAATGGGCAATGTGTGGAAATGGTGACGGATTTTATTTATTTAGGCATCCATGAAGCAAAAGACAGTAAGTGGGGAAAACACATAGAAATGGCAGCCCTAAAACACTGCCAAAATGCAGGAGCAATAAACTTAGAGCATAAGAAATAACAGACAAAGCCGATAAAGCCAGCTCTCCAAGTGTATGAGGCAAAAGCCCTAAGCTCAGCACTCTACGGTGCAGAGATATGGGGCTATGAAAAACTAACAGCATTAACGCTTGCCGAGAACAAGTTTCTGCGTAATCTTACTGGTCTTCCAAAGAGTACCCCGATTAAGCCATTGAGATATGATTTGGGCAGAAAGGCAATAGCAGATATGGCCAGATTGCGTCCTATTTTATATTGGCGCCGACTATGGGTAACCCCTGAGCTTGCCCATTATGCCCAAGGATTTTTGGATAAAAAAAAAATTAAATGTGTTCCCAGCACTCTCGGTCCTTCTCCACAAGAACTGAACTCTCTCAAATTCCCCATTCTTTCGATTTTTTTCTGCCTATTGATGTGAAAATATTTTTCAAAAAATCTAAAAATAATTGGCATTGAATAAGCATGCCGGGTTGGAATGTAATAAATATTTTTCTAACCTCAAAACTTTTTTTCGTTCGAACAAGTGTGGTTTAGGCAAATTGTGTGCTTTTTTCTGAATAAGGGTCTAGCCTTCACCACGTTTTTATAGACCTATCTCCTTTGGGTTCTAACTCAAGGATTTTTGGATGTCATTAAAATTGATGAATTCCACAAGATAATGTGGTTAAAGGAACTTTCCAAGACTCTGGTGGGAATGGGTATGCGGGGGCTATGGGATAATCCAGAGGCAACTTTTTTTCAAATAAAGACACTTTAAAAGAAAAGTATTGACAATTGGTTGCGCATCGCACCTGGAATAGCGTTGATCCCTCTACTATGGAAGGTCGCTTCCTGGAGGCTAAACCTACACCCAGTTTAGAGTTATATTGGAATGTCATTACAAAACCCGGGGACAGAAAGCTCTATTCTCAGCTCAGAGCAGGATCTCTACCTTTAAGAACGCTGACCGGCAGGTGGGCCAGAGGTAATAGCAACATTTGTCCGGCATGTTCAACTAAAAAGGAGACCATTGCCCATTTTCTTTTGTCTGTCCTACTTATACAACCCCTAAACGAGTCTGGCTAAAAGCAATGTGCATATCGCTAGGCACTAGAGATAGTGCGGTGGCATTATGATTAATTTGCACTAGCACTTTACCGGTTATCTCAGTAGCGGTAGCCAAATATCTGGGGTGGGCTTGGGCCATTAGGATTTTTTTTTTGCATTTGCTGTGATTAATTGGTTTATCCTTGGTGCACACATGAAATTATGAATTATAAGTGTATTTAGGTGTTGAGAAAGATAGAGATCCCACTGATGGGACTTTGCCAGCATTAACTGTGATAATATGAATTTGATGTCTGTCTTTTTAATTGTGCACCATTACCGATCGTCGGGAAACATCCTTTACAACGCAACTTTTACCACGCAGTGCTATTACAAGGCAGGTTTTACAACGAAAACCATCACAACGCATTGTGCTGGGGGGCGCTCTAGGATAGGGAATAGATTTAATTTACTATCCAACACCTTCCCCAGTGTCCACGGGGACTGGAGTTGGAATAGTAAATTAAACTATTCACTATCCAGCACCCCAAAGCGCTATGCGTTGTAATGGTATGCATTGTAAAAACTGCGTTGTAACAGCATGCGTGGTAAAAGCATGCGTTGTAACATCATACATCCCCGATCGTCGCCTATTTCACAAAATGTTCGGTATAGTGCTTTCAAAATGATTTTTTATTCTCTTTCTACTTTTTTTTAAGAACTTTTATATGATAACAAATCATTTTTTACTTGTAACAGAAAGTGTTTTAGTCATTGTTAATGTTAATGTACTCATATTAATAATGGCATGTTAATTTTTTAGTTTACGTTTATGAGTCTTTGCTCGAATAAAGCTAATTTGACTAACTGAAATGTCCTCTGCGTGTGGGTCAACCATCCCAGCGATACATCGTCCAAATATGTGTCTAGGTTCAGTTGTTACACCCTAGTGGTTGTATACAGTGCCTTGTAGTGTTCAACGAAGGTGTTAAGTATGGTCGCAGTGTCCCTATATACAATGCCGTCCAACCCCTCCAGTTCTAGGACTATATTAGAGCCTCGGGGCCTCCTAATCGTCTCTGCCAACGCCTTTCCAGGCATCTCACCCTCGCCATAGCGGCGGGCTGTCCAATAATTCCCACGAAATCTCGCCTCTCTGCGAGCCTCATCCATGTAGGCTGTGAGTTTAGATCTAAACTGAGATTGTGTTATGCCATATGGCCTAGTAGCTAGTCTGCTCTCCAGTGATTTAAGTTCAGTCTCAAGCATACGTAACATATTCAGAATATCTTTAAGCACCCAAGCACTCTTTGCAATGCAAAAACCGCGTAACGTCACTTTGAAAGCCTTCCAGATAGTTTCTACGCTATCTACCGAATCCCTATTACATTTGAAAAAATCCGTAATCTCCTCTCTGAGCTCCTCCTGAAACACCATGTCTAATAGTATAGTGGGTTGCAATCTACAGCTATTTCTGGGAGGGCCATAATCTGTGGAAGACAGTGTAAGCCGGACCGGTGCATGATCCGAGTAGGTCCTGGCCAGGTGGTGCACTTGTAGTATCGCCGGACATAAACCTACACTCAGGAAAATATAGTCTAATCTCGCCCATGATGCCGCTCGTGCAGTAAAGTGGGTCCCCTCCAGGTCGTTAGGGTGTAAATGTCTCCACGCATCTATCAGATTGTGGTCTGTGAGTGTGGAGTGCAGTGTATCGCGGGCTTTTGTGTAATGATGGGGAGCCGGGTGAGATCTATCAATATCCGGGCTCCGTGTAACATTAAAGTCACCTCCCCACACAATATGGTTCGACCCAATGTCCACAATCTTTGCCCATAAATCTGTTAAAAAGTGGGGTTCGTCCACATTAGGACCATAACAGCAGGCCAACGTAACAGAATCAGATCCCAATCTTCCCCAAGTCAGGCAATATCTCCCCTGGGTGTCGCACGTGGCACCCTCAGGCGTGAACGGAGTGCCTCTCCTAACCAGAATCGCTACACCTCTTGCGTAGGAGGAGAAAGAAGAGAAAATCCTATGCGTCGCCCATTTACAAGCAAATGTGATATTACGTCTTGGGTGAAAGTGTGTTTCTTGCAGCATTGCCACGTGTACATGATGTCGGTCAAGACAGGATAGTATTTGGCGTCGCTTACGCGGGTCACCCAGCCCCCGTACGTTCCATGTAATTATATTCAGTCTAGTAGTTTCAATGTGTGTCATGAGCTAAGCTTTGCACATCCCTATAGTGTCCCAGTAAACAGCACAGCCGCAGACTCAGACCCATCACCTTCAATCGCTCAATAACTTCGGCTCCAACACAACAAGGAATTTTCAAAACATCATCAATCGTCGTGCACGACCTTACAGCAAGTCTCTTAGATGTGCTTATGGACAACCACATGTATCAAGCAACCCCCTCAAACAACCCCCCCACAAACCTACGTCTAGGCGACAAAAACTTTAAATTCCCTCCCCCGAAGGTGCCGTCAGCCCCATCATGAGGAGGGGGGAGCGGTCCTGGAACCTCAATAACCTGTAAACAATTGAGCTCAATTGGAAGGATCTCACCTCGCAGCAGCTAGTTCGGCTGATCCAGTCTACCAGTCCATAATAGTTCCTTTAGGGGTGTGCAGATCACTGTGCTGGAGTCAGTTATTCCAGATCTTCATTTTCATTCGGATCATCATCCCGCTGCGAGGCCTCTAGCCGCGCTTCTCCTCAGTGCGCGCGTTTCAGTGTCCGTAGAAAATCTTCAACTTGCTGGGGAGACGTGAAGAAACGTCACTCTGAGTTTTGCTGGTTAGAGGAGTGCGTAATTAATTTGCTCCGATCGCAACTTCCGCTTGACTTCCACAAATTTGCGGCGCTCTTCTTGCACAATAGGTGTGAAGTCTGGGAATATAGAAAAGGTGTTACCATCATATGACAACTTCTGCTTGTTCCTCGCAGCTCTGAGGGCAACATCTTGGTCTCTATAATTAAGTAGGCGTGCAATAATAGGTCGTGAGGGGGTTCCCGGCACAGGCCGTGGGCCGAGGGTTCTGTGCGCCCTTTCCACTATGAATTGCGAAGAAAAGGCGTCCTTGCCGATGGACTCCAGCAATAGTTTTTCTATATAATCCTCCATCCTGCCTGTGTTTGTCGATTCTGGTATGCCTATAACGCGAATGTTGTTGCGCCGGCTGCGCGCTTCCAAGTCCTCATTTTTGGCGGCTATGACGCGGAGCAGTTTATCCATTCTCGCAAGTTGCGTCGTATGCGTTGCAGTAACGTCATCTGATTCCGATATTCGCCTTTCCACATCTTTGATGCGGTCTTCGTGGCCATCCAGCTTGGGGGCAATGGCATCCATCCTAGAGGACATCCTGTCCACCTTTTCCACTACTGTAGCGAAGCCTTGCCGCATCTCTTGCAGTATATTGGCCATATCTGTAGTCTGTGAAGTGGCCGCCCCTTAAGCTCGCTCAATCAGGTACTGCTCCTGTTCGGCAGCAGTAGATTTGTTACCCTTCTTCGCAGCTTTGAAATTTAACCTCGGTTGATGACTGTCGGGCTTCCCCATATTGCAGCAAAAGTGCGATGCCGTCCGAGTATATGGCAGGAGTAATCAAGGCAACCACCCGGTCAGGGCGAAATGTGAGGGCCCGGACCGCCAAACGGCCGTCTCGTAGTCAGCTGTCGATCCTGTTCCACACCCAGTCGCAGCAGCGCGCTCCGTCCAGTGCTACAGAGCTGTCATCACCCCCGGGGTCAGCCACGTGCCTAAAAAAGTGTGTACTGCCAAAGCAGCACTTCACACTCGTCAGTTGGCTCCTCCACTACCGCGTTGCAGGTCACTGGGCCCCTTTTCAAAGCCTCATAGGGCCCCACGGTAGCAGGTCGCCGGGACAGTAAAATCCGCATTGGCGTGCAATAGTCAGCATCCACAACATGGGGGGGAGAAGTACCTGTGGTGGCCTGGCAGGCACAATCTCCAACAGATCTCCGCCCAATGCTCTGTTGCTCCAGGGGGGTTGATCGCATCCGCCGCAGGTCCCCCCCAGTCGCGTCGCACCAGCCAGCAAGGGCCTCACTCTTCATGCACTGCCATCTCAGCCGGTCCTCCACTCACTGCCACTGTACATTTCCCTCTCCACCACGGGTCTCACGCAGCCAAAGTGCAGAGGGGAGGATCCAGCTCAGGGCTGTCGCACAGCTTGTCCCCACACCTCGGAATGGCTCTCCTGCTTAGGGCACTTTCACTGTAGCCGTCGTCTGATGTTTGGCCTCCACAGTGCAGCTCTCCTCCTGCCTCGGCGTGCACTAGATCTTCACCACGGGAGGGGACGGGGGGGTCACGCGCCTATCCTCCACCACAGCGCTATGCGTGTACTCCAGAAGGACACTCACTCAGTCATCGCCGCATCTGCCAGCATGTCCGTAGCAGTCAGGGGCCTCATGACGCCATTATGGCTCCCAGCTACGCTGCTCTCGCAATGGCCTCTTGTAGACTTGGGCCTCCACCACCAGCAGTATTGTCCCTACAAATGATCCGCGATGTTCCAGTGCACCAGCAGTCCGCCGCCCGTTAGTGATGGCGATGACTCACTGTGATTGCACCGGACGCGCGGCCTGGTTGCCTCGTGGTGATCCCCGACCTCTCCTGGTCACTGCAGCCGAATCAGAGCACCATGTAAGGAGGGCGGGCAGCGCGGCTCAGATTTCAGGCTCCCGTCGCTCTGGTTGTCTGACGCCGAATCTTCCATCCTTCACTCCTCCTGTAGTCGCAGGGAAGCGCCACCGATCCCTCGATAACTGAGCCCAATTAGCGCCCATTCAGTCAGGATTAATGAAGGATATCTGTTCCAGAAAGCAGGAGCCTCACATCAGTGCGGCCATGCTGCTTTCGCGCTCTCTAGCGCCCCCCAGCCACAAGAGAGACTTGCGTCTTTTTATACATATTGAGGCCACATAAAACACAGCATAGAACCAGTCCCTAGAGGGTGCTGCACTCCCAGCTGTAGAGCAGAAGCTGCAGCCTGGGAAGTACTGAAAAGAATATGATAAGTTCATTGTTTCAGTGACCAAGGAGACTTACTGTGTTTTATTAATGTTTCTGGGGGGCTTCAGAACTCCTTGCAGATGCCCACATACTTGAAAAAGAAATTTGGTGGTGCTTCTGCCTTTTCTAGGGAGATCACCATAAACAAAATATATGTATATTGCCCTCACTGGGTATTTGTATGGGTTACTCACTGAAGGAGCAGTGAATAACAAAATGAGCAGCTATTGCTGCTCATTAATGACTCACTTCTTATGGGATTTATTTGAATTTTTCTGGGTGTACCAGTCCCACCCAGGACACACACTACTTAGTTTTGATAGGCGGAAACGGGGGGAGCCCCTGTGCCCTGTGGGCCTGCTGTCTCCCTGCCCTATTTCTCGAGGCTGAACAGGAAATGGCTTTTTGTTATTATTTAAGGGGTGCCTCGGTGCTCACTCAGGTTACCCCAGAACATGATTCTCTTTTGGGGCCACATGGGAGCCCCAGGGCCTCCGTGGCCATGCTGGATCCCCGCTTCTGCGTCCCCACAGCTCATCCCTCATTGGCGTTGGCCAGGGCCCCTACAGGCCCACTGGCTTCTCACATGTACCTATCAAAGGAGCAGCAGAGCTGGCTTTGTGGTAGCAGTCTTCTTTTGCTCAGGCTGGGCTGGAACAATTTAGTGTTTTTCTCTCTACCTGGGACTGAGGGCAGGGGAACATTTTGTTCTACCACCTGGCAGGATGAGCTTTATGCTTTCGGCAGGTGGGAGATAATTACTTTTACCCTGCACGCACTCTCAAGGGATGGGGTCAATGGGCCATAGTTTGGCTCTGGGGTTGGGCTGCGTGGCCCCATCCCCATTTAATGAGTTGTGGCCCTGGGGGATGGGGCCTCTTTAGACTCAGGATGGGAGCAGTGTGCCCCCTCCCCTTAATTATTTAATATGGCTCCAGGAGTGGGATCCCCAAGGCCTCGAACCCCACGCTTCTTCCGTGCACAGTGTAAGGTTGGCCAGGTCTATTCCAAACCCCCCACGGGCAGTCGAACCCCACTGGGCACATTGATACTTATGTAAGAAAAGTAACTTTTAAAAAGTTATGCTTCCCCTGCCCAAAGCCTGTGCAATTTAATTAGTATTTGCCTGTCTATCTGCAGCTGGCTGACAGTGTTGCTTTGATGAGGAGTGAAATGCTGTTCAGAGCAGAGACAATAGCTTGGGCCTAGCTGGATGGCTATGGGGAGGAATGTGGCCCAACTTAAACCAAGCACTTCAGGTTAAGAATGCCCAGGATCTTCACTAATTTAAAAGGGAATACGAGCAGACCTGAGCTTTTATAGATGAATGATAAGGGAAGCCTGGGAAACAGGGGTCCTTGGATCTCAAAAAAGTCTTTAGCCTCCTGAATTTTATTTTCAGTGAAAGAGGAAGTTGGGACCAGAGCCAGTTTATAATGTCTGAGTTGGAAGGGATGCCTTCAACACAGGCTTAGGTTTGCCACAAGCTCTCTAACTGAGCAGAACGATATTTTCTGAAAATGTTGCACAAGGGAATAGTTTGTTATGAGGTAAATAGGAATTGCTGCAAACATGCGAAGGTTTAACCCTGGGATCTTTTCGCCCATTGTCCTAGAGTCACCCCATGTACTGGGTAGTGAATGGAACATAGAATGCACCCCACACCCATCTCTTCATACCTATTTCTGGACCTGTGGTGGAGCTGGAGAGGAATTGACTTTCTGTCTGTCTGTAATCTGCCATGAGACCTGAAAGGCTGGCCTTGCTCCCACTTGTACTCAGGACTAAGAGTGAACTTCAAGGTTTGTTTGCCTTACTTCCTGTGTGGCTTCAGGGACATAAGGTGTAGGAGGTCTTTTTCCTGGAGGGACCTGGACTGAATCTTGCTGGTGAAACCTACCTTAGTGCGTCCTGGCTTCTAAGTGCTGCCCCTGAGTATTCCAGGGAGCCTGAGAAGTGGCTAAACAGAACTACCCCAGAAAGTCTGAAAAGCTGGAACTTTGTTTGTTTGGAAAAGTTTGGCCTCAGCAGTAGGGCTGGGCGTAGTTTGCGAAATAGCGATTCGCTTAGCTACTCAAAGTGCAATTCACACTACGCGAGCTACGCGTAGCACTACGCAACCTGCATAGTAGTATGTTCGCACCATGCAAGATGCCGTTTTCAATGATTGCACAGTGCGGACAAGCATCCGGCACTGTGCAATCATTGAAAACAGCATCTTGCACAGTGCGAGCTGTAGTTTTATGCCGCTCGAGGAGATTTTTACTCGAGCGGCAGCTTTCTCAACACGAAATGGTAGTTTTTCATCGTGAGCGGTCGCGAGCATAAGCGACTACTCGCAATGAGAAACCAGACCTCCCCGCATTGAGAATCTCGCAGGGAGGTTTATTTTCCACGCTCGCGATGGGCAACTTGATGTTGCTAATCGCGAACGAGGAAAAAGTCTTGCCAGGATGTAATTTTGCTTGCTCGCGTTCGCCAGCTTGACGTTGACGACCACGTGCAATCAGAAAATGACCGCTGCACTACGCTATGCTAAACGTGTTCACACTGTGCTACTGACGGCCGTAAAATTAAAAAAAATTCCGCTCTGAGTTTTTCACAACTTTCCTGATTTGAGAGAACTTTGGTGAATACAGGATGAAAGCTTGCCCCACTAGAGGATTTTGAATTCCAAAACAAAGACTAAGTGGGAAGGTTAAATTAGAAGCCAATATTGGTAATGTAACTCTATAAGATCACGCATCATTTGAACTCTCATTGATTGTCCAAAGATTCGTGTCCCTTCATCTGCAGATTAAATCCCATTATTTTGGAGAACAAAACTCGACTTAATTCAAATGAATCCAAATATCGTAGTATCTCCAAATATACCCTTGGGAAAGTTTAAAATTGCATTGTAACTTTATGGTAGACCTGCCCAGGGTTAGAATCCCTAAATAAAGAAGATCAAAATCTTGAGCAAGGAACTTGAAAGCATTGAACAAGCAATGAAAACGAAGATACACAGGAAAAAGTTAATGAAACAGCAGTCTTGGCACTGGTGTCTGCTTGATGTAATTCTGTATATGACTAACTGGGCAACATAGAAGAAAAAAGCCAGATTTTAAGTTGTTTTCTAAAACATAACAAATTGGCCTGGTCTGGTGAGACGCAGGGGAATTTTGTTCCAAAGTTTGCAGGTAGTGAAAATAAAGCTCCTGCCATCCCAAGATGCTTTGTCAATTTAAAAAGTTTCCACTTTCCTTAAGCTGGTTGATCGAAGAGCTCTCTTAAGTGTATACCATTTGAATTTTCTCTTGAAGTACTCAGGGCCTAGTGTTGTGAAGAGATTTGCGAGCAATGCATAATGCCTTCCTCACTTCCTTATAGGAAGCCAATGTAACTCCGACGGTGCATATGAGGCAGATTTGAACTTAGAAATTCTCATTATGAGACATACGGCTGCAGTTTGTAAGATTTGTAGTTTATTCAAAGTTTGTTTTTGGATGCTTACATAAAGGGCGTTGCAATAATCTAATCTGGAAAGCACCAGCAGAATGACTATCGATTTCTGCAGACCAAATGGAATAAATAGGACAATCTTTCTAAGAGATCTTAATAGAACAAAACAGGAGAAGGATTGCATGTTTTTCTGGTCTGAGAAAGTGAGATTTACATTGAAGATTAATCCTAAATTCCAGATTTAAAGACCGGCATGTGAAAGGGGGCCAGATTTTGGGCCACCAAGATGTGTTCCAAAAGGAAGTCTCTCTTCAAAACAAAAGGACCTCAGCTTTCTCTGAGGTTAGTTTAAGGTAATTTTCTCTCATCCATTCAACTACCTCAGTCATACAGTTGTTGAAGTGTTTAGCAGTGTCATCAACATAAGTTGAAACTGACATCACAATTTGTGTATCGTCTGCATACGAAGTTGTAGAAAAAACAAAGGAGTGAATCAACCTGGCCAAGGCGACAATGTAAACATTTAGGAGGGTGGTATTCAGAGATGACCCTTGTGGAAAGACACAAGCCAGGGAGATAAACTGTGTTCTATCTGAGAGAAATTAGTACAGCAGTTTGAATGGCGACCCTGCAATACCAATGGCATCCTAATTATCTACTAGAACTGTGTGACTCACAGTGTCAAAGTCTACAGATATATCCAACAAGAGCATCGCAGCCTTCCCTCTATTGTTGACAATTGATCTGATCTCTTCAATGGCGACTCAGTGCTATGATTTCTCCAGAACCCATATACTCATCGAATACATCATTTTCATCTAAGAAGATTGACAGTTCAGAGATGAGATGACTTTCCAAGATTTTGGCTGGCATTAGTAAACTTGTGATTGCATTGTTGGGGTCAAGAGAAGGTTTCTTTAATAATGGATACATGGATGCTTGTTTCCAGCCCTTTGTTGGTAAAAGGGACTTCTACCGTAGTTGCTATCTCATAGAGAATTTTAGGTGGACAGGGATCAGAAGGAGCCCCAGACTTAGCGGTTTCAATTAATTTGATCACTTCCTCTTCCTTAAGAAGAGGAATCTCATTGAGCTGACTCTTTCTAGCTTCTAGGGATTTGGTTTTAGACCCGTCAGGAATGATATTTCGACTGACATCAAATTCACAATACACTTCCTCTCCTTTAGTTAGGAAGAATTTTGCCAGTTTATCACATAAGGGTTAACTGGGAGTCATAGACTTAGTAGTGGTGAGATTGGAGAAAGTTTTAACAGTATTAAATAAATATTTAGATTTTTTTTTTGCTAGGGGGATTTTCTCAGTAAAATAGTTTTTCTCTGAAATAATCATATTTTTATATTCTAGGATGAATTGCTTATATTTCTTCTTTCGTCAACACTGTAGTTTGTTTTCCACTTTTTCTCCTTTCTTCTTCATTTTTGTTGTTCAATATTCCTTTCAATAACAAAGCAAAATTGCCCCTCTAAAAAAAAGGTAGTGTTACTTGGAGGGAGGGATGAGGAATCTACTAAACTAACATGTGAAACTAGTAAAGAATGATAAGTTTATACTCTCCATTATCTGTCCAGAATAAATTTTAATTAAAAAACAAGAACTATGTGAAGTATCTCCTATATTATATGTAAAACTATGCAGAATGCACAGAACTGACTGAAAATATGAATTATTTTTTCAAGAACCTGAATTTACCTCAATTAATAGAAAAGAACCAAGATCTAGTACATGGAGAAGTAACATTAAAAGGAATAAAACACATGATTCACTCTATGCAAGGGGGGAGTCACCTGGTCCTGGTTGGTTAACATCTGAATTTCCCAAGCAGTTCAAACATTTGAAACTGGAAATAACCTTGTTGAGTTATATAACCTATACATTACGAGACAAAATATATGCTGAATCCATGCAAAGATGCTATGTTATGCTCTTCCCAAAGCCAAATGAAAAACACCAAGCCAATTGTAACTATAGACCAATTATCTAATACATTTTTGAACATATGTTTTCTGTTTGGGATCACCGGGCAAAGGCTGTTGCTCCCAAACAGGAAAAAATAGAATTGACCCCATATGCTGAGAGAAAACTTCCATGATGTCAATGCCATTTTTTTTTTTTTGAAACAACCTATTGCTTTAGCGAGTGAAGCTGTTGCAGGTTATCAGTCATTCATCTGGAAAAGATCTGGGAATTCCAGTTATTGCAGGCATAAAAAATGCACCAGCATAGTTTAATTTCTAAAATAAACACACAAACTTACTATCTTTTTTCTCTTTTTTTGTCAAAGGGGCTACTTTATTTGTTCCCCACTGAGAAATACCTTCTCATACACCACCACAGTTTTTTTGGAGGTAGTTTACTTTTCCCTTTCCACAAGGAAAACATATTTAATCCTGCCCTTGACAAAATAAAAAAATAGCTTGAGAGAATTCCCACATGAGCTGTATTCGTTCTCTGTAGGCTTACTAGAGCTCTATGGGCTGACCTCACTAAATTTGTTAAGTAGTAAACATAAGCATACTGACCTTTATCATTGTATACATTTTTAAAAAATGCATTCACATTTTTTCAACAATTGTTTCTGATTATACAGTGTTAAAAGCATATTTGTGAAACCACAAATTATTCCTTAATACAGATATACAGTTTTTCCACATTGTAATACAGCAGATGTTTGTACGATCATAATTAATCTTACTGGTCTTCCAAAGAGTACCCCGATGAAGCCATTGAGATATGATTTGGGCAGAAAGGCAGATTGCGTCCTATTTTATATTGGCGCCGACTATGGGTAACCCCTGAGCTTGCCCATTATGCCCAAGGATTTTTGGATACAAAAAAAATTAAATGTGTTCCCAGCACTCTCGGTCCTTCTCCACAAGAACTGAACTCTCTCAAATTCCCCATTCTTTCGATTTTTTTCTGCCTATTGATGTGAAAATATTTTTCAAAAAATCTAAATTTAATTGGCATTGAATAAGCATGCCGGGTTGGAATGTAATAAATATTTTTCTAACCTCAAAACTTTTTTTCGTTCGAACAAGTGTGGTTTAGGCAAATTGTGTGCTTTTTTCTGAATAAGGGTCTAGCCTTCACCACGTTTTTATAGACCTATCTCCTTTGGGTTCTAACTCAAGGATTTTTGGATGTCATTAAAATTGATGAATTCCACAAGATAATGTGGTTAAAGGAACTTTCCAAGACTCTGGTGGGAATGGGTATGCGGGGGCTATGGGATAATCCAGAGGCAACTTTTTTTCAAATAAAGACACTTTAAAAGAAAAGTATTGACAATTGGTTGCGCATCGCACCTGGAATAGCGTTGATCCCTCTACTATGGAAGGTCGCTTCCTGGAGGCTAAACCTACACCCAGTTTAGAGTTATATTGGAATGTCATTACAAAACCTGGGGACAGAAAGCTCTATTCTCAGCTCAGAGCAGGATCTCTACCTTTAAGAACGCTGACCGGCAGGTGGGCCAGAGGTAATAGCAACATTTGTCCGGCATGTTCAACTGAAAAGGAGACCATTGCCCATTTTCTTTTGTCTGTCCTACTTATACAACCCCTAAACGAGTCTGGCTAAAAGCAATGTGCATATCGCTAGGCACTAGAGATAGTGCGGTGGCATTATGATTAATTTGCACTAGCACTTTACCGGTTATCTCAGTAGCGGTAGCCAAATATCTGGGGTGGGCTTGGGCCATTAGGATTTTTTTTTTGCATTTGCTGTGATTAATTGGTTTATCCTTGGTGCACACATGAAATTATGAATTATAAGTGTATTTAGGTGTTGAGAAAGATAGAGATCCCACTGATGGGACTTTGCCAGCATTAACTGTGATAATATGAATTTGATGTCTGTCTTTTTAATTGTGCACCATTACCGATCGTCGGGAAACATCCTTTACAACGCAACTTTTACCACGCAGTGCTATTACAAGGCAGGTTTTACAACGAAAACCATTACAACGCATTGTGCTGGTGGGCGCTCTAGGATAGGGAATAGATTTAATTTACTATCCAACACCTTCCCTAGTGTCCACGGGGACTGGAGTTGGAATAGTAAATTAAACTATTCACTATCCAGCACCCCAAAGCGCTATGCGTTGTAATGGTATGCGTTGTAAAAACTGCGTTGTAACAGCATGCGTGGTAAAAGCATGCGTTGTAACATCATACATCCCTGATCGTCGCCTATTTCACTAAATTTTCGGTATAGTGCTTTCAAAATGATTTTTTTTTCTCTTTCTACTTTTTTTTAAGAACTTTTATATGATAACAAATCATTTTTTACTTGTAACAGAAAGTGTTTTAGTCATTGTTAATGTTAATGTACTCATATTAATAATGGCATGTTCATTTTTTAGTTTACTTTTATGAGTCTTTGCTCGAATAAAGCTAATTTGACTAACTGAAATGTCCTCTGCGTGTGGGTCAACCATCCCAGCGATACATCGTCCAAATATGTGTCTAGGTTCAGTTGTTACACCCTAGTGGTTGTATACAGTGCCTTGTAGTGTTCAACAAAGGTGTTAAGTATGGTCGCAGTGTCCCTATATACAATGCCGTCCAACCCCTCCAGTTCTAGGACTATATTAGAGCCTCGTGTCCTCCTAATCGTCTCTGCCAACGCCTTTCCAGGCATCTCACCCTCGCCATAGCGGCGGGCTGTCCAATAATTCCCACGAAATCTCGCCTCTCTGCGAGCCTCATCCATGTAGGCTGTGAGTTTAGATCTAAACTGAGATTGTGTTATGCCATATGGCCTGGTAGCTAGTCTGCTCTCCAGTGATTTAAGTTCAGTCTCAAGCATACGTAACATATTCAGAATATCTTTAAGCACCCAAGCACTCTTTGCAATGCAAAAACCGCGTAACGTCACTTTGAAAGCCTCCCAGATAGTTTCTACGCTATCTACCGAATCCCTATTACATTTGAAAAAATCCGTAATCTCCTCTCTGAGCTCCTCCTGAAACACCATGTCTAATAGTATAGTGGGTTGCAATCTCCAGCTATTTCTGGGAGGGCCATAATCTGTGGAAGACAGTGTAAGCCGGACCGGTGCATGATCCGAGTAGGTCCTGGCCAGGTGGTGCACTTGTAGTATCGCCGGACATAAACCTACACTCAGGAAAATATAGTCTAATCTCGCCCATGATGCCGCTCGTGCAGTAAAGTGGGTCCCCTCCAGGTCGTTAGGGTGTAAATGTCTCCACGCATCTATCAGATTGTGGTCTGTGAGTGTTGAGTGCAGTGTATCGCGGGCTTTTGTGTAATGATGGGGAGCCGGGTGAGATCTATCAATATCCGGGCTCCGTGTAACATTAAAGTCACCTCCCCACACAATATGGTTCGACCCAATGTCCACAATCTTTGCCCATAAATCTGTAAAAAAGTGGGGTTCGTCCACATTAGGACCATAACAGCAGGCCAACGTAACAGAATCAGATCCCAATCTTCCCCAAGTCAGGCAATATCTCCCCTGGGTGTCGCACGTGGCACCCTCAGGCGTGAACGGAGTGCCTCTCCTAACCAGAATCGCTACACCTCTTGCGTAGGAGGAGAAAGAAGAGAAAATCCTATGCGTCGCCCATTTACAAGCAAATGTGATATTACGTCTTGGGTGAAAGTGTGTTTCTTGCAGCATTGCCACGTGTACCTGATGTCGGTCAAGACAGGATAGTATTTGGCGTCGCTTACGCGGGTCACCCAGCCCCCGTACGTTCCATGTAATTATATTCAGTCTAGTAGTTTCAATGTGTGTCATGAGCTAAGCTTTGCACATCCCTATAGTGTCCCAGTAAACAGCACAGCCGCAGACTCAGACCCATCACCTTCAATCGCTCAATAACTTCGGCTCCAACACAACAAGGAATTTTCAAAACATCATCAATCGTCGTGCACGACCTTACAGCAAGTCTCTTAGATGTGCTTATGGACAACCACATGTATCAAGCAACCCCCTCAAACAACCCCCCCACAAACCTACGTCTAGGCGACAAAAACTTTAAATTCCCTCCCCCGAAGGTGCCGTCAGCCCCATCATGAGGAGGGGGGAGCGGTCCTGGAACCTCAATAACCTGTAAACAATTGAGCTCAATTGGAAGGATCTCACCTCGCAGCAGCTAGTTCGGCTGATCCAGTCTACCAGTCCATAATAGTTCCTTTAGGGGTGTGCAGATCACTGTGCTGGAGTCAGTTATTCCAGATCTTCATTTTCATTCGGATCATCATCCCGCTGCGAGGCCTCTAGCCGCGCTTCTCCTCAGTGCGCGCGTTTCAGTGTCCGTAGAAAATCTTCAACTTGCTGGGGAGACGTGAAGAAACGTCACTCTGAGTTTTGCTGGTTAGAGGAGTGCGTAATTAATTTGCTCCGATCGCAACTTCCGCTTGACTTCCACAAATTTGCGGCGCTCTTCTTGCACAATAGGTGTGAAGTCTGGGAATATAGAAAAGGTGTTACCATCATATGACAACTTCTGCTTGTTCCTCGCAGCTCTGAGGGCAACATCTTGGTCTCTATAATTAAGTAGGCGTGCAATAATAGGTCGTGAGGGGGTTCCCGGCACAGGCCGTGGGCCGAGGGTTCTGTGCGCCCTTTCCACTATGAATTGCGAAGAAAAGGCGTCCTTGCCGATGGACTCCAGCAATAGTTTTTCTATATAATCCTCCATCCTGCCTGTGTTTGTCGATTCTGGTATGCCTATAACGCGAATGTTGTTGCGCCAGCTGCGCGCTTCCAAGTCCTCATTTTTGGCGGCTATGACGCGGAGCAGTTTATCCATTCTCGCAAGTTGCGTCGTATGCGTTGCAGTAACGTCATCTTATTCCGATATTCGCCTTTCCACCTCTTTGATGCGGTCTTCGTGGCCATCCAGCTTGGGGGCAATGGCATCCATCCTAGAGGACATCCTGTCCACCTTTTCCACTACTGTAGCGAAGCCTTGCCGCATCTCTTGCAGTATATTGGCCATATCTGTAGTCTGTGAAGTGGCCGCCCCTTAAGCTCGCTCAATCAGGTACTGCTCCTGTTCGGCAGCAGTAGATTTGTTACCCTTCTTCGCAGCTTTGAAATTTAACCTCGGTTGATGACTGTCGGGCTTCCCCATATTGCAGCAAAAGTGCGATGCCGTCCGAGTATATGGCAGGAGTAATCAAGGCAACCACCCGGTCAGGGCGAAATGTGAGGGCCCGGACCGCCAAACGGCCGTCTCGTAGTCAGCTGTCGATCCTGTTCCACACCCAGTCGCAGCAGCGCGCTCCGTCCAGTGCTACAGAGCTGTCATCACCCCCGGGGTCAGCCACGTGCCTAAAAAAGTGTGTCCTGCCAAAGCAGCACTTCACACTCGTCAGTTGGCTCCTCCACTACCGCGTTGCAGGTCACTGGGCCCCTTTTCAAAGCCTCATAGGGCCCCACGGTAGCAGGTCGCCGGGACAGTAAAATCCGCATTGGCGTGCAATAGTCAGCATCCACAACATGGGGGGGAGAAGTACCTGTGGTGGCCTGGCAGGCACAATCTCCAACAGATCTCCGCCCAATGCTCTGTTGCTCCAGGGGGGTTGATCGCATCCGCCGCAGGTCCCCCCCAGTCGCGTCGCACCAGCCAGCAAGGGCCTCACTCCTCATGCACTGCCATCTCAGCCGGTCCTCCACTCACTGCCACTGTACATTTCCCTCTCCACCACGGGTCTCACGCAGCCGAAGTGCAGAGGGGAGGATCCAGCTCAGGGCTGTCGCACAGCTTGTCCCCACACCTCGGAATGGCTCTCCTGCTTAGGGCACTTTCACTGTAGCTGTCGTCTGATGTCTGGCCTCCACAGTGCAGCTCTCCTCCTGCCTCGGCGTGCACTAGATCTTCACCGCGGGAGGGGACGGGGGTCACGCGCCTATCCTCCACCACAGCGCTATGCGTGTACTCCAGAAGGACACTCACTCAGTCATCGCCGCATCTGCCAGCATGTCCGTAGCAGTCAGGGGCCTCATGACGCCATTATGGCTCCCAGCTATGCTGCTCTCGCAATGGCCTCTTGTAGACTTGGGCCTCCACCACCAGCAGTATTGTCCCTACAAATGATCTGCGATGTTCCAGTGCACCAGCAGTCCGCCGCCCGTTAGTGATGGCGATGACTCACTGTGATTGCACCGGACGCGCGGCCTGGTTGCCTCGTGGCGATCCCCGACCTCTCCTGGTCACTGCAGCCGAATCAGAGCACCATGTAAGGAGGGCGGGCAGCGCGGCTCAGATTTCAGGCTCCCGTCGCTCTGGTTGTCTGACGCCGAATCTTCCATCCTTCACTCCTCCTGTAGTCGCAGGGAAGCGCCACCGATCCCTCGATAACTGAGCCCAATTAGCGCCCATTCAGTCAGGATAAATGAAGGATATCTGTTCCAGAAATCAGGAGCCTCACATCAGTGCGGCCATGCTGCTTTCGCGCTCTCTAGCGCCCCCCAGCCACAAGAGAGACTTGCGTCTTTTTATACATATTGAGGCCACATAAAACACAGCATAGAACCAGTCCCTAGAGGGTGCTGCACTCCCAGCTGTAGAGCAGAAGCTGCAGCCTGGGAAGTACTGAAAATAATATGATAAGTTCATTGTTTCAGTGACCAAGGAGACTTACTGTGTTTTATTAATGTTTCTGGGGGGCTTCAGAACTCCTTGCAGATGCCCACATACTTGAAAAAGAAATTTGGTGGTGCTCCTGCCTTTTCTAGGGAGATCATCATAAACAAAATATATGTATATTGCCCTCACTGGGTATTTGTATGGGTTACTCACTGAAGGAGCAGTGAATAACAAAATGAGCAGCTATTGCTGCTCATTAATGACTCACTTCTTATGGGATTTATTTGAATTTTTCTGGGTGTACCAGTCCCACCCAGGACACACACTACTTAGTTTTGATAGGCGGAAACGGGGGGAGCCCCTGTGCCCTGTGGGCCTGCTGTCTCCCTGCCCTATTTCTCGAGGCTGAACAGGAAATGGCTTTTTGTTATTATTTAAGGGGTGCCTCGGTGCTCACTCAGGTTACCCCAGAACATGATTCTCTTTTGGGGCCACATGGGAGCCCCAGGGCCTCCGTGGCCATGCTGGATCCCCGCTTCTGCGTCCCCACAGCTCATCCCTCATTGGCGTTGGCCAGGGCCCCTACAGGCCCACTGGCTTCTCACATGTACCTATCAAAGGAGCAGCAGAGCTGGCTTTGTGGTAGCAGTCTTCTTTTGCTCAGGCTGGGCTGGAACAATTTAGTGTTTTTCTCTCTACCTGGGACTGAGGGCAGGGGAACATTTTGTTCTACCACCTGGCAGGATGAGCTTTATGCTTTCGGCAGGTGGGAGATAATTACTTTTACCCTGCACGCACTCTCAAGGGATGGGGTCAATGGGCCATAGTTTGGCTCTGGGGTTGGGCTGCGTGGCCCCATCCCCATTTAATGAGTTGTGGCCCTGGGGGATGGGACCTCTTTAGGCTCAGGATGGGAGCAGTGTGCCCCCTCCCCTTAATTATTTAATATGGCTCCAGGAGTGGGATCCCCAAGGCCTCGAACCCCACGCTTCTTCCGTGCACAGTGTAAGGTTGGCCAGGTCTATTCCAAACCCCCCACGGGCAGTCGAACCCCACTGGGCACATTGATACTTATGTAAGAAAAGTAACTTTTAAAAAGTTATGCTTCCCCTGCCCAAAGCCTGTGCAATTTAATTAGTATTTGCCTGTCTATCTGCAGCTGGCTGACAGTGTTGCTTTGATGAGGAGTGAAATGCTGTTCAGAGCAGAGACAATAGCTTGGGCCTAGCTGGATGGCTATGGGGAGGAATGTGGCCCAACTTAAACCAAGCACTTCAGGTTAAGAATGCCCAGGATCTTCACTAATTTAAAAGGGAATACGAGCAGACCTGAGCTTTTATAGATGAATGATAAGGGAAGCCTGGGGAACAGGGGTCCTTGGATCTCAAAAAAGTCTTTAGCCTCCTGAATTTTATTTTCAGTGAAAGAGGAAGTTGGGACCAGAGCCAGTTTATAATGTCTGAGTTGGAAGGGATGCCTTCAACACAGGCTTAGGTTTGCCACAAGCTCTCTAACTGAGCAGAACGATATTTTCTGAAAATGTTGCACAAGGGAATAGTTTGTTATGAGGTAAATAGGAATTGCTGCAAACATGCGAAGGTTTAACCCTGGGATCTTTTCGCCCATTGTCCTAGAGTCACCCCATGTACTGGGTAGTGAATGGAACATAGAATGCACCCCACACCCATCTCTTCATACCTATTTCTGGACCTGTGGTGGAACTGGAGAGGAATTGACTTTCTGTCTGTCTGTAATCTGCCATGAGACCTGAAAGGCTGGCCTTGCTCCCACTTGTACTCAGGACTAAGAGTGAACTTCAAGGTTTGTTTGCCTTACTTCCTGTGTGGCTTCAGGGACATAAGGTGTAGGAGGTCTTTTTCCTGGAGGGACCTGGACTGAATCTTGCTGGTGAAACCTACCTTAGTGCGTCCTGGCTTCTAAGTGCTGCCCCTGAGTATTCCAGGGAGCCTGAGAAGTGGCTAAACAGAACTACCCCAGAAAGTCTGAAAAGCTGGAACTTTGTTTGTTTGGAAAAGTTTGGCCTCAGCAGTAGGGCTGGGCGTAGTTTGCGAAATAGCGATTCGCTTAGCTACTCAAAGTGCAATTCACACTACGCGAGCTACGCGTAGCACTACGCAACCTGCATAGTAGTATGTTCGCACCATGCAAGATGCCGTTTTCAATGATTGCACAGTGCGGACAAGCATCCGGCACTGTGCAATCATTGAAAACAGCATCTTGCACAGTGCGAGCTGTAGTTTTATGCCGCTCGAGGAGATTTTTACTCGAGCGGCAGCTTTCTCAACACGAAATGGTAGTTTTTCATCGTGAGCGGTCGCGAGCATAAGCGACTACTCGCAATGAGAAACCAGACCTCCCCGCATTGAGAATCTCGCAGGGAGGTTTATTTTCCACGCTCGCGATGGGCAACTTGATGTTGCTAATCGCGAACGAGGAAAAAGTCTTGCCAGGATGTAATTTTGCTTGCTCGCGTTCGCCAGCTTGACGTTGACGACCACGTGCAATCAGAAAATGACCGCTGCACTACGCTATGCTAAACGTGTTCACACTGTGCTACTGACGGCCGTAAAATTAAAAAAAATTCCGCTCTGAGTTTTTCACAACTTTCCTGATTTGAGAGAACTTTGGTGAATACAGGATGAAAGCTTGCCCCACTAGAGGATTTTGAATTCCAAAACAAAGACTAAGTGGGAAGGTTAAATTAGAAGCCAATATTGGTAATGTAACTCTATAAGATCACGCATCATTTGAACTCTCATTGATTGTCCAAAGATTCGTGTCCCTTCATCTGCAGATTAAATCCCATTATTTTGGAGAACAAAACTCGACTTAATTCAAATGAATCCAAATATCGTAGTATCTCCAAATATACCCTTGGGAAAGTTTAAAATTGCATTGTAACTTTATGGTAGACCTGCCCAGGGTTAGAATCCCTAAATAAAGAAGATCAAAATCTTGAGCAAGGAACTTGAAAGCATTGAACAAGCAATGAAAACGAAGATACACAGGAAAAAGTTAATGAAACAGCAGTCTTGGCACTGGTGTCTGCTTGATGTAATTCTGTATATGACTAACTGGGCAACATAGAAGAAAAAAGCCAGATTTTAAGTTGTTTTCTAAAACATAACAAATTGGCCTGGTCTGGTGAGACGCAGGGGAATTTTGTTCCAAAGTTTGCAGGTAGTGAAAATAAAGCTCCTGCCATCCCAAGATGCTTTGTCAATTTAAAAAGTTTCCACTTTCCTTAAGCTGGTTGATCGAAGAGCTCTCTTAAGTGTATACCATTTGAATTTTCTCTTGAAGTACTCAGGGCCTAGTGTTGTGAAGAGATTTGCGAGCAATGCATAATGCCTTCCTCACTTCCTTATAGGAAGCCAATGTAACTCCGACGGTGCATATAAGGCAGATTTGAACTTAGAAATTCTCATTATGAGACATACGGCTGCAGTTTGTAAGATTTGTAGTTTATTCAAAGTTTGTTTTTGGATGCTTACATAAAGGGCGTTGCAATAATCTAATCTGGAAAGCACCAGCAGAATGACTATCGAATTCTGCAGACCAAATGGAATAAATAGGACAATCTTTCTAAGAGATCTTAATAGAACAAAACAGGAGAAGGATTGCATGTTTTTCTGGTCTGAGAAAGTGAGATTTACATTGAAGATTAATCCTAAATTCCAGATTTAAAGACCGGCATGTGAAAGGGGGCCAGATTTTGGGCCACCAAGATGTGTTCCAAAAGGAAGTCTCTCTTCAAAACAAAAGGACCTCAGCTTTCTCTGAGGTTAGTTTAAGGTAATTTTCTCTCATCCATTCAACTACCTCAGTCATACAGTTGTTGAAGTGTTTAGCAGTGTCATCAACATAAGTTGAAACTGACATCACAATTTGTGTATCGTCTGCATACGAAGTTGTAGAAAAAACAAAGGAGTGAATCAACCTGGCCAAGGCGACAATGTAAACATTTAGGAGGGTGGTATTCAGAGATGACCCTTGTGGAAAGACACAAGCCAGGGAGATAAACTGTGTTCTATCTGAGAGAAATTAGTACAGCAGTTTGAATGGCGACCCTGCAATACCAATGGCATCCTAATTATCTACTAGAACTGTGTGACTCACAGTGTCAAAGTCTACAGATATATCCAACAAGAGCATCGCAGCCTTCCCTCTATTGTTGACAATTGATCTGATCTCTTCAATGGCGACTCAGTGCTATGATTTCTCCAGAACCCATATACTCATCGAATACATCATTTTCATCTAAGAAGATTGACAGTTCAGAGATGAGATGACTTTCCAAGATTTTGGCTGGCATTAGTAAACTTGTGATTGCATTGTTGGGGTCAAGAGAAGGTTTCTTTAATAATGGATACATGGATGCTTGTTTCCAGCCCTTTGTTGGTAAAAGGGACTTCTACCGTAGTTGCTATCTCATAGAGAATTTTAGGTGGACAGGGATCAGAAGGAGCCCCAGACTTAGCGGTTTCAATTAATTTGATCACTTCCTCTTCCTTAAGAAGAGGAATCTCATTGAGCTGACTCTTTCTAGCTTCTAGGGATTTGGTTTTAGACCCGTCAGGAATGATATTTCGACTGACATCAAATTCACAATACACTTCCTCTCCTTTAGATAGGAAGAATTTTGCCAGTTTATCACATAAGGGTTAACTGGGAGTCATAGACTTAGTAGTGGTGAGATTGGAGAAAGTTTTAACAGTATTAAATAAATATTTAGAATTTTTTTTTGCTAGGGGGATTTTCTCAGTAAAATAGTTTTTCTCTGAAATAATCATATTTTTATATTCTAGGATGAATTGCTTATATTTCTTCTTTCGTCAACACTGTAGTTTGTTTTCCACTTTTTCTCCTTTCTTCTTCATTTTTGTTGTTCAATATTCCTTTCAATAACAAAGCAAAATTGCCCCTCTAAAAAAAAGGTAGTGTTACTTGGAGGGAGGGATGAGGAATCTACTAAACTAACATGTGAAACTAGTAAAGAATGATAAGTTTATACTCTCCATTATCTGTCCAGAATAAATTTTAATTAAAAAACAAGAACTATGTGAAGTATCTCCTATATTATATGTAAAACTATGCAGAATGCACAGAACTGACTGAAAATATGAATTATTTTTTCAAGAACCTGAATTTACCTCAATTAATAGAAAAGAACCAAGATCTAGTACATGGAGAAGTAACATTAAAAGGAATAAAACACATGATTCACTCTATGCAAGGGGGGAGTCACCTGGTCCTGGTTGGTTAACATCTGAATTTCCCAAGCAGTTCAAACATTTGAAACTGGAAATAACCTTGTTGAGTTATATAACCTATACATTACGAGACAAAATATATGCTGAATCCATGCAAAGATGCTATGTTATGCTCTTCCCAAAGCCAAATGAAAAACACCAAGCCAATTGTAACTATAGACCAATTATCTAATACATTTTTGAACATATGTTTTCTGTTTGGGATCACCGGGCAAAGGCTGTTGCTCCCAAACAGGAAAAAATAGAATTGACCCCATATGCTGAGAGAAAACTTCCATGATGTCAATGCCATTTTTTTTTGTTTGAAACAACCTATTGCTTTAGCGAGTGAAGCTGTTGCAGGTTATCAGTCATTCATCTGGAAAAGATCTGGGAATTCCAGTTATTGCAGGCATAAAAAATGCACCAGCATAGTTTAATTTCTAAAATAAACACACAAACTTACTATCTTTTTTCTCTTTTTTTGTCAAAGGGGCTACTTTATTTGTTCCCCACTGAGAAATACCTTCTCATACACCACCACAGTTTTTTTGGAGGTAGTTTACTTTTCCCTTTCCACAAGGAAAACATATTTAATCCTGCCCTTGACAAAATAAAAAACATAGCTTGAGAGAATTCCCACATGAGCTGTATTCGTTCTCTGTAGGCTTACTAGAGCTCTATGGGCTGACCTCACTAAATTTGTTAAGTAGTAAACATAAGCATACTGACCTTTATCATTGTATACATTTTTAAAAAATGCATTCACATTTTTTCAACAATAGTTTCTGATTATACAGTGTTAAAAGCATATTTGTGAAACCACAAATTATTCTTTAATACAGATATACAGTTTTTCCACATTGTAATACAGCAGATGTTTGTACGATCATAATTAATCTTACTGGTCTTCCAAAGAGTACCCCGATGAAGCCATTGAGATATGATTTGGGCAGAAAGGCAATAGCAGATATGGCCAGATTGCGTCCTATTTTATATTGGCGCCGACTATGGGTAACCCCTGAGCTTGCCCATTATGCCCAAGGATTTTTGGATAAAAAAAAAATTAAATGTGTTCCCAGCACTCTCGGTCCTTCTCCACAAGAACTGAACTCTCTCAAATTCCCCATTCTTTCGATTTTTTTCTGCCTATTGATGTGAAAATATTTTTCAAAAAATCTAAATTTAATTGGCATTGAATAAGCATGCCGGGTTGGAATGTAATAAATATTTTTCTAACCTCAAAACTTTTTTTCGTTCGAACAAGTGTGGTTTAGGCAAATTGTGTGCTTTTTTCTGAATAAGGGTCTAGCCTTCACCACGTTTTTATAGACCTATCTCCTTTGGGTTCTAACTCAAGGATTTTTGGATGTCATTAAAATTGATGAATTCCACAAGATAATGTGGTTAAAGGAACTTTCCAAGACTCTGGTGGGAATGGGTATGCGGGGGCTATGGGATAATCCAGAGGCAACTTTTTTTCAAATAAAGACACTTTAAAAGAAAAGTATTGACAATTGGTTGCGCATCGCACCTGGAATAGCGTTGATCCCTCTACTATGGAAGGTCGCTTCCTGGAGGCTAAACCTACACCCAGTTTAGAGTTATATTGGAATGGCATTACAAAACCTGGGGACAGAAAGCTCTATTCTCAGCTCAGAGCAGGATCTCTACCTTTAAGAACGCTGACCGGCAGGTGGGCCAGAGGTAATAGCAACATTTGCCCGGCATGTTCAACTGAAAAGGAGACCATTGCCCATTTTCTTTTGTCTGTCCTACTTATACAACCCCTAAACGAGTCTGGCTAAAAGCAATGTGCATATCGCTAGGCACTAGAGATAGTGCGGTGGCATTATGATTAATTTGCACTAGCACTTTACCGGTTATCTCAGTAGCGGTAGCCAAATATCTGGGGTGGGCTTGGGCCATTAGGATTTTTTTTTTGCATTTGCTGTGATTAATTGGTTTATCCTTGGTGCACACATGAAATTATGAATTATAAGTGTATTTAGGTGTTGAGAAAGATAGAGATCCCACTGATGGGACTTTGCCAGCATTAACTGTGATAATATGAATTTGATGTCTGTCTTTTTAATTGTGCACCATTACCGATCGTCGGGAAACATCCTTTACAACGCAACTTTTACCACGCAGTGCTATTACAAGGCAGGTTTTACAACGAAAACCATTACAACGCATTGTGCTGGGGGGCGCTCTAGGATAGGGAATAGATTTAATTTACTATCCAACACCTTCCCTAGTGTCTACGGGGACTGGAGTTGGAATAGTAAATTAAACTATTCACTATCCAGCACCCCAAAGCGCTATGCGTTGTAATGGTATGCGTTGTAAAAACTGCGTTGTAACAGCATGCGTGGTAAAAGCATGCGTTGTAACATCATACATCCCCGATCGTCGCCTATTTCACTAAATTTTCGGTATAGTGCTTTCAAAATGATTTTTTATTCTCTTTCTACTTTTTTTAAAGAACTTTTATATGATAACAAATCATTTTTTACTTGTAACAGAAAGTGTTTTAGTCATTGTTAATGTTAATGTACTCATATTAATAATGGCATGTTCATTTTTTAGTTTACTTTTATGAGTCTTTGCTCGAATAAAGCTAATTTGACTAACTGAAATGTCCTCTGCGTGTGGGTCAACCATCCCAGCGATACATCGTCCAAATATGTGTCTAGGTTCAGTTGTTACACCCTAGTGGTTGTATACAGTGCCTTGTAGTGTTCAACGAAGGTGTTAAGTATGGTCGCAGTGTCCCTATATACAATGCCGTCCAACCCCTCCAGTTCTAGGACTATATTAGAGCCTCGTGGCCTCCTAATCGTCTCTGCCAACGCCTTTCCAGGCATCTCACCCTCGCCATAGCGGCGGGCTGTCCAATAATTCCCACGAAATCTCGCCTCTCTGCGAGCCTCATCCATGTAGGCTGTGAGTTTAGATCTAAACTGAGATTGTGTTATGCCATATGGCCTGGTAGCTAGTCTGCTCTCCAGTGATTTAAGTTCAGTCTCAAGCATACGTAACATATTCAGAATATCTTTAAGCACCCAAGCACTCTTTGCAATGCAAAAACCGCGTAACGTCACTTTGAAAGCCTCCCAGATAGTTTCTACGCTATCTACCGAATCCCTATTACATTTGAAAAAATCCGTAATCTCCTCTCTGAGCTCCTCCTGAAACACCATGTCTAATAGTATAGTGGGTTGCAATCTCCAGCTATTTCTGGGAGGGCCATAATCTGTGGAAGACAGTGTAAGCCGGACCGGTGCATGATCCGAGTAGGTCCTGGCCAGGTGGTGCACTTGTAGTATCGCCGGACATAAACCTACACTCAGGAAAATATAGTCTAATCTCGCCCATGATGCCGCTCGTGCAGTAAAGTGGGTCCCCTCCAGGTCGTTAGGGTGTAAATGTCTCCACGCATCTATCAGATTGTGGTCTGTGAGTGTGGAGTGCAGTGTATCGCGGGCTTTTGTGTAATGATGGGGAGCCGGGTGAGATCTATCAATATCCGGGCTCCGTGTAACATTAAAGTCACCTCCCCACACAATATGGTTCGACCCAATGTCCACAATCTTTGCCCATAAATCTGTAAAAAAGTGGGGTTCGTCCACATTAGGACCATAACAGCAGGCCAACGTAACAGAATCAGATCCCAATCTTCCCCAAGTCAGGCAATATCTCCCCTGGGTGTCGCACGTGGCACCCTCAGGCGTGAACGGAGTGCCTCTCCTAACCAGAATCGCTACACCTCTTGCGTAGGAGGAGAAAGAAGAGAAAATCCTATGCGTCGCCCATTTACAAGCAAATGTGATATTACGTCTTGGGTGAAAGTGTGTTTCTTGCAGCATTGCCACGTGTACCTGATGTCGGTCAAGACAGGATAGTATTTGGCGTCGCTTACGCGGGTCACCCAGCCCCCGTACGTTCCATGTAATTATATTCAGTCTAGTAGTTTCAATGTGTGTCATGAGCTAAGCTTTGCACATCCCTATAGTGTCCCAGTAAACAGCACAGCCGCAGACTCAGACCCATCACCTTCAATCGCTCAATAACTTCGGCTCCAACACAACAAGGAATTTTCAAAACATCATCAATCGTCGTGCACGACCTTACAGCAAGTCTCTTAGATGTGCTTATGGACAACCACATGTATCAAGCAACCCCCTCAAACAACCCCCCCACAAACCTACGTCTAGGCGACAAAAACTTTAAATTCCCTCCCCCGAAGGTGCCGTCAGCCCCATCATGAGGAGGGGGGAGCGGTCCTGGAACCTCAATAACCTGTAAACAATTGAGCTCAATTGGAAGGATCTCACCTCGCAGCAGCTAGTTCGGCTGATCCAGTCTACCAGTCCATAATAGTTCCTTTAGGGGTGTGCAGATCACTGTGCTGGAGTCAGTTATTCCAGATCTTCATTTTCATTCGGATCATCATCCCGCTGCGAGGCCTCTAGCCGCGCTTCTCCTCAGTGCGCGCGTTTCAGTGTCCATAGAAAATCTTCAACTTGCTGGGGAGACGTGAAGAAACGTCACTCTGAGTTTTGCTGGTTAGAGGAGTGCGTAATTAATTTGCTCCGATCGCAACTTCCGCTTGACTTCCACAAATTTGCGGCGCTCTTCTTGCACAATAGGTGTGAAGTCTGGGAATATAGAAAAGGTGTTACCATCATATGACAACTTCTGCTTGTTCCTTGCAGCTCTGAGGGCAACATCTTGGTCTCTATAATTAAGTAGGCGTGCAATAATAGGTCGTGAGGGGGTTCCCGGCACAGGCCGTGGGCCGAGGGTTCTGTGCGCCCTTTCCACTATGAATTGCGAAGAAAAGGCGTCCTTGCCGATGGACTCCAGCAATAGTTTTTCTATATAATCCTCCATCCTGCCTGTGTTTGTCGATTCTGGTATGCCTATAACGCGAATGTTGTTGCGCCGGCTGCGAGCTTCCAAGTCCTCATTTTTGGCGGCTATGACGCGGAGCAGTTTATCCATTCTCGCAAGTTGCGTCGTATGCGTTGCAGTAACGTCATCTGATTCCGATATTCGCTTTTCCACCTCTTTGATGCGGTCTTCGTGGCCATCCAGCTTGGGGGCAATGGCATCCATCCTAGAGGACATCCTGTCCACCTTTTCCACTACTGTAGCGAAGCCTTGCCGCATCTCTTGCAGTATATTGGCCATATCTGTAGTCTGTGAAGTGGCCGCCCCTTAAGCTCGCTCAATCAGGTACTGCTCCTGTTCGGCAGCAGTAGATTTGTTACCCTTCTTCGCAGCTTTGAAATTTAACCTCGGTTGATGACTGTCGGGCTTCCCCATATTGCAGCAAAAGTGCGATGCCGTCCGAGTATATGGCAGGAGTAATCAAGGCAACCACCCGGTCAGGGCGAAATGTGAGGGCCCGGACCGCCAAACGGCCGTCTCGTAGTCAGCTGTCGATCCTGTTCCACACCCAGTCGCAGCAGCGCGCTCCGTCCAGTGCTACAGAGCTGTCATCACCCCCGGGGTCAGCCACGTGCCTAAAAAAGTGTGTCCTGCCAAAGCAGCACTTCACACTCGTCAGTTGGCTCCTCCACTACCGCGTTGCAGGTCACTGGGCCCCTTTTCAAAGCCTCATAGGGCCCCACGGTAGCAGGTCGCCGGGACAGTAAAATCCGCATTGGCGTGCAATAGTCAGCATTCACCACAATGGGGGGGAGAAGTACCTGTGGTGGCCTGGCAGGCACAATCTCCAACAGATCTCCGCCCAATGCTCTGTTGCTCCAGGGGGGTTGATCGCATCCGCCGCAGGTCCCCCCCAGTCGCGTCGCACCAGCCAGCAAGGGCCTCACTCCTCATGCACTGCCATCTCAGCCGGTCCTCCACTCACTGCCACTGTACATTTCCCTCTCCACCACGGGTCTCACGCAGCCGAAGTGCAGAGGGGAGGATCCAGCTCAGGGCTGTCGCACAGCTTGTCCCCACACCTCGGAATGGCTCTCCTGCTTAGGGCACTTTCACTGTAGCCGTCGTCTGATGTCTGGCCTCCACAGTGCAGCTCTCCTCCTGCCTCGGCGTGCACTAGATCTTCACCGCGGTAGGGGACGGGGGGTCACGCGCCTATCCTCCACCACAGCGCTATGCGTGTACTCCAGAAGGACACTCACTCAGTCATCGCCGCATCTGCCAGCATGTCCGTAGCAGTCAGGGGCCTCATGACGCCATTATGGCTCCCAGCTATGCTGCTCTCGCAATGGCCTCTTGTAGACTTGGGCCTCCACCACCAGCAGTATTGTCCCTACAAATGATCCGCGATGTTCCAGTGCACCAGCAGTCCGCCGCCCGTTAGTGATGGCGATGACTCACTGTGATTGCACCGGACGCGCGGCCTGGTTGCCTCGTGGCGATCCCCGACCTCTCCTGGTCACTGCAGCCGAATCAGAGCACCATGTAAGGAGGGCGGGCAGCGCGGCTCAGATTTCAGGCTCCCGTCGCTCTGGTTGTCTGACGCCGAATCTTCCATCCTTCACTCCTCCTGTAGTCGCAGGGAAGCGCCACCGATCCCTCGATAACTGAGCCCAATTAGCGCCCATTCAGTCAGGATAAATGAAGGATATCTGTTCCAGAAATCAGGAGCCTCACATCAGTGCGGCCATGCTGCTTCCGCGCTCTCTAGCGCCCCCCAGCCACAAGAGAGACTTGCGTCTTTTTATACATATTGAGGCCACATAAAACACAGCATAGAACCAGTCCCTAGAGGGTGCTGCACTCCCAGCTGTAGAGCAGAAGCTGCAGCCTGGGAAGTACTGAAAAGAATATGATAAGTTCATTGTTTCAGTGACCAAGGAGACTTACTGTGTTTTATTAATGTTTCTGGGGGGCTTCAGAACTCCTTGCAGATGCCCACATACTTGAAAAAGAAATTTGGTGGTGCTCCTGCCTTTTCTAGGGAGATCACCATAAACAAAATATATGTATATTGCCCTCACTGGGTATTTGTATGGGTTACTCACTGAAGGAGCAGTGAATAACAAAATGAGCAGCTATTGCTGCTCATTAATGACTCACTTCTTATGGGATTTATTTGAATTTTTCTGGGTGTACCAGTCCCACCCAGGACACACACTACTTAGTTTTGATAGGCGGAAACGGGGGGAGCCCCTGTGCCCTGTGGGCCTGCTGTCTCCCTGCCCTATTTCTCGAGGCTGAACAGGAAATGGCTTTTTGTTATTATTTAAGGGGTGCCTCGGTGCTCACTCAGGTTACCCCAGAACATGATTCTCTTTTGGGGCCACATGGGAGCCCCAGGGCCTCCGTGGCCATGCTGGATCCCCGCTTCTGCGTCCCCACAGCTCATCCCTCATTGGCGTTGGCCAGGGCCCCTACAGGCCCACTGGCTTCTCACATGTACCTATCAAAGGAGCAGCAGAGCTGGCTTTGTGGTAGCAGTCTTATTTTGCTCAGGCTGGGCTGGAACAATTTAGTGTTTTTCTCTCTACCTGGGACTGAGGGCAGGGGAACATTTTGTTCTACCACCTGGCAGGATGAGCTTTATGCTTTCGGCAGGTGGGAGATAATTACTTTTACCCTGCACGCACTCTCAAGGGATGGGGTCAATGGGCCATAGTTTGGCTCTGGGGTTGGGCTGCGTGGCCCCATCCCCATTTAATGAGTTGTGGCCCTGGGGGATGGGGCCTCTTTAGGCTCAGGATGGGAGCAGTGTGCCCCCTCCCCTTAATTATTTAATATGGCTCCAGGAGTGGGATCCCCAAGGCCTCGAACCCCACGCTTCTTCCGTGCACAGTGTAAGGTTGGCCAGGTCTATTCCAAACCCCCCACGGGCAGTCGAACCCCACTGGGCACATTGATACTTATGTAAGAAAAGTAACTTTTAAAAAGTTATGCTTCCCCTGCCCAAAGCCTGTGCAATTTAATTAGTATTTGCCTGTCTATCTGCAGCTGGCTGACAGTGTTGCTTTGATGAGGAGTGAAATGCTGTTCAGAGCAGAGACAATAGCTTGGGCCTAGCTGGATGGCTATGGGGAGGAATGTGGCCCAACTTAAACCATTATTTACAACAAGGGGTGGTGATGGACAGAGTCTCTGAATTAAGCAGAGTACTCTCACCCAGTCAAGAGATCAGGGCTAGATCCAACACCGTTTTTTAGCTCATTGCACCATCCCAGTTTCAGAACCTGGCTGTATGCAAATTAGTCTGTCCCTGGCCCAGTGCATCATGGGAACAGGGCAGACCAGACTACAAAAGCCAATTCTTACACTGGGAAGGAAACAAGCTTCCGGGGACCGGTTTCTGCCATTTCAGGCGTCTTCGGCCCGGCTTGCTTGAATCCTGATGGTGCAATGAGCAAGGGACTCACATCTGAGTATACCCTTCCACGCTTAGGGTGGACAAAATTATTTACAACAAGGGGTGGTGATGGACAGAGTCTCTGAATTAAGCAGAGTACTCTCACCCAGTCAAGAGATCAGGGCTAGATCCAACACCGTTTTTTAGCTCATTGCACCATCCCAGTTTCAGAACCTGGCTGTATGCAAATTAGTCTGTCCCTGGCCCAGTGCATCATGGGAACAGGGCAGACCAGACTACAAAAGCCAATTCTTACACTGGGAAGGAAACAAGCTTCCGGGGACCGGTTTCTGCCATTTCAGGCGTCTTCGGCCCGGCTTGCTTGAATCCTGATGGTGCAATGAGCAAGGGACTCACATCTGAGTATACCCTTCCACGCTTAGGGTGGACAAAATTATTTACAACAAGGGGTGGTGATGGAAGAGTCTCTGAATTAAGCAGAGTACTCTCACCCAGTCAAGAGATCAGGGATAGATCCAACACCGTTTTTTAGCTCATTGCACCATCCCAGTTTCAGAACCTGGCTGTATGCAAATTAGTCTGTCCCTGGCCCAGTGCATCATGGGAACAGGGCAGACCAGACTACAAAAGCCAATTCTTACACTGGGAAGGAAACAAGCTTCCGGGGACCGGTTTCTGCCATTTCAGGCGTCTTCGGCCCGGCTTGCTTGAATCCTGATGGTGCAATGAGCAAGGGACTCGCATCTGAGTATACCCTTCCACGCTTAGGGTGGACAAAATTATTAACAACAAGGGGTGGTGATGGACAGAGTCTCTGAATTAAGCAGAGTGCTCTCACCCAGTCAAGAGATCAGGGCTAGATCCAACACCGTTTTTTGGCTCATTGCACCATCCCAGTTTCAGAACCTGGCTGTATGCAAATTAGTCTGTCCCTGGCCCAGTGCATCATGGGAACAGGGCAGACCAGACTACAAAAGCCAATTCTTACACTGGGAAGGAAACAAGCTTCCGGGGACCGGTTTCTGCCATTTCAGGCGTCTTCGGCCCGGCTTGCTTGAATCCTGATGGTGCAATGAGCAAGGGACTCACATCTGAGTATACCCTTCCACGCTTAGGGTGGACAAAATTATTTACAACAAGGGGTGGTGATGGACAGAGTCTCTGAATTAAGCAGAGTACTCTCACCCAGTCAAGAGATCAGGGCTAGATCCAACACCGTTTTTTAGCTCATTGCACCATCCCAGTTTCAGAACCTGGCTGTATGCAAATTAGTCTGTCCCTGGCCCAGTGCATCATGGGAACAGGGCAGACCAGACTACAAAAGCCAATTCTTACACTGGGAAGGAAACAAGCTTCCGGGGACCGGTTTCTGCCATTTCAGGCGTCTTCGGCCCGGCTTGCTTGAATCCTGATGGTGCAATGAGCAAGGGACTCACATCTGAGTATACCCTTCCACGCTTAGGGTGGACAAAATTATTTACAACAAGGGGTGGTGATGGACAGAGTCTCTGAATTAAGCAGAGTACTCTCACCCAGTCAAGAGATCAGGGCTAGATCCAACACCGTTTTTTAGCTCATTGCACCATCCCAGTTTCAGAACCTGGCTGTATGCAAATTAGTCTGTCCCTGGCCCAGTGCATCATGGGAACAGGGCAGACCAGACTACAAAAGCCAATTCTTACACTGGAAAGGAACCAAGCTTCCGGGGACCGGTTTCTGCCATTTCAGGCGTCTTCGGCCCGGCTTGCTTGAATCCTGATGGTGCAATGAGCAAGGGACTCACATCTGAGTATACCCTTCCACGCTTAGGGTGGACAAAATTATTTACAACAAGGGGTGGTGATGGACAGAGTCTCTGAATTAAGCAGAGTACTCTCACCCAGTCAAGAGATCAGGGCTAGATCCAACACCGTTTTTTAGCTCATTGCACCATCCCAGTTTCAGAACCTGGCTGTATGCAAATTAGTCTGTCCCTGGCCCAGTGCATCATGGGAACAGGGCAGACCAGACTACAAAAGCCAATTCTTACACTGGGAAGGAAACAAGCTTCCGGGGACCGGTTTCTGCCATTTCAGGCGTCTTCGGCCCGGCTTGCTTGAATCCTGATGGTGCAATGAGCAAGGGACTCACATCTGAGTATACCCTTCCACGCTTAGGGTGGACAAAATTATTTACAACAAGGGGTGGTGATGGACAGAGTCTCTGAATTAAGCAGAGTACTCTCACCCAGTCAAGAGATCAGGGCTAGATCCAACACCGATTTTTTAGCTCATTGCACCATCCCAGTTTCAGAACCTGGCTGTATGCAAATTAGTCTGTCCCTGGCCCAGTGCATCATGGGAACAGGGCAGACCAGACTAGACTACAAAAGCCAATTCTTACACTGGGAAGGAAACAAGCTTCCTGGGACCGGTTTCTGCCATTTCAGGCGTCTTCGGCCCGGCTTGCTTGAATCCTGATGGTGCAATGAGCAAGGGACTCACATCTGAGTATACCCTTCCACGCTTAGGGTGGACAAAATTATTTACAACAAGGGGTGGTGATGGACAGAGTCTCTGAATTAAGCAGAGTACTCTCACCCAGTCAAGAGATCAGGGCTAGATCCAACACCGTTTTTTAGCTCATTGCACCATCCCAGTTTCAGAACCTGGCTGTATGCAAATTAGTCTGTCCCTGGCCCAGTGCATCATGGGAACAGGGCAGACCAGACTACAAAAGCCAATTCTTACACTGGGAAGGAAACAAGCTTCCGGGGACCGGTTTCTGCCATTTCAGGCGTCTTCGGCCCGGCTTGCTTGAATCCTGATGGTGCAATGAGCAAGGGACTCACATCTGAGTATACCCTTCCACGCTTAGGGTGGACAAAATTATTTACAACAAGGGGTGGTGATGGACTTAAACCAAGCACTTCAGGTTAAGAATGCCCAGGATCTTCACTAATTTAAAAGGGAATACGAGCAGACCTGAGCTTTTATAGATGAATGATAAGGGAAGCCTGGGGAACAGGGGTCCTTGGATCTCAAAAAAGTCTTTAGCCTCCTGAATTTTATTTTCAGTGAAAGAGGAAGTTGGGACCAGAGCTAGTTTATAATGTCTGAGTTGGAAGGGATGCCTTCAACACAGGCTTAGGTTTGCCACAAGCTCTCTAACTGAGCAGAACGATATTTTCTGAAAATGTTGCACAAGGGAATAGTTTGTTATGAGGTAAATAGGAATTGCTGCAAACATGCGAAGGTTTAACCCTGGGATCTTTTCGCCCATTGTCCTAGAGTCACCCCATGTACTGGGTAGTGAATGGAACATAGAATGCACCCCACACCCATCTCTTCATACCTATTTCTGGACCTGTGGTGGAACTGGAGAGGAATTGACTTTCTGTCTGTCTGTAATCTGCCATGAGACCTGAAAGGCTGGCCTTGCTCCCACTTGTACTCAGGACTAAGAGTGAACTTCAAGGTTTGTTTGCCTTACTTCCTGTGTGGCTTCAGGGACATAAGGTGTAGGAGGTCTTTTTCCTGGAGGGACCTGGACTGAATCTTGCTGGTGAAACCTACCTTAGTGCGTCCTGGCTTCTAAGTGCTGCCCCTGAGTATTCCAGGGAGCCTGAGAAGTGGCTAAACAGAACTACCCCAGAAAGTCTGAAAAGCTGGAACTTTGTTTGTTTGGAAAAGTTTGGCCTCAGCAGTAGGGCTGGGCGTAGTTTGCGAAATAGCGATTCGCTTAGCTACTCAAAGTGCAATTCACACTACGCGAGCTAAGCGTAGCACTACGCAACCTGCATAGTAGTATGTTCGCACCATGCAAGATGCCGTTTTCAATGATTGGACAGTGCGGACAAGCATCCGGCACTGTGCAATCATTGAAAACAGCATCTTGCACAGTGCGAGCTGTAGTTTTATGCCGCTCGAGGAGATTTTTACTCGAGCGGCAGCTTTCTCAACACGAAATGGTAGTTTTTCATCGTGAGCGGTCGCGAGCATAAGCGACCACTCGCAATGAGAAACCAGACCTCCCCGCATTGAGAATCTCGCAGGGAGGTTTATTTTCCACGCTCGCGATGGGCAACTTGATGTTGCTAATCGCGAACGAGGAAAAAGTCTTGCCAGGATGTAATTTTGCTTGCTCGCGTTCGCCAGCTTGACGTTGACGACCACGTGCAATCAGAAAATGACCGCTGCACTACGCTATGCTAAACGTGTTCACACTGTGCTACTGACGGCCGTAAAATTAAAAAAAATTCCGCTCTGAGTTTTTCACAACTTTCCTGATTTGAGAGAACTTTGGTGAATACAGGATGAAAGCTTGCCCCACTAGAGGATTTTGAATTCCAAAACAAAGACTAAGTGGGAAGGTTAAATTAGAAGCCAATATTGGTAATGTAACTCTATAAGATCACGCATCATTTGAACTCTCATTGATTGTCCAAAGATTCGTGTCCCTTCATCTGCAGATTAAATCCCATTATTTTGGAGAACAAAACTCGACTTAATTCAAATGAATCCAAATATCGTAGTATCTCCAAATATACCCTTGGGAAAGTTTAAAATTGCATTGTAACTTTATGGTAGACCTGCCCAGGGTTAGAATCCCTAAATAAAGAAGATCAAAATCTTGAGCAAGGAACTTGAAAGCATTGAACAAGCAATGAAAACGAAGATACACAGGAAAAAGTTAATGAAACAGCAGTCTTGGCACTGGTGTCTGCTTGATGTAATTCTGTATATGACTAACTGGGCAACATAGAAGAAAAAAGCCAGATTTTAAGTTGTTTTCTAAAACATAACAAATTGGCCTGGTCTGGTGAGACGCAGGGGAATTTTGTTCCAAAGTTTGCAGGTAGTGAAAATAAAGCTCCTGCCATCCCAAGATGCTTTGTCAATTTAAAAAGTTTCCACTTTCCTTAAGCTGGTTGATCGAAGAGCTCTCTTAAGTGTATACCATTTGAATTTTCTCTTGAAGTACTCAGGGCCTAGTGTTGTGAAGAGATTTGCGAGCAATGCATAATGCCTTCCTCACTTCCTTATAGGAAGCCAATGTAACTCCGACGGTGCATATGAGGCAGATTTGAACTTAGAAATTCTCATTATGAGACATACGGCTGCAGTTTGTAAGATTTGTAGTTTATTCAAAGTTTGTTTTTGGATGCTTACATAAAGGGCGTTGCAATAATCTAATCTGGAAAGCACCAGCAGAATGACTATCGATTTCTGCAGACCAAATGGAATAAATAGGACAATCTTTCTAAGAGATCTTAATAGAACAAAACAGGAGAAGGATTGCATGTTTTTCTGGTCTGAGAAAGTGAGATTTACATTGAAGATTAATCCTAAATTCCAGATTTAAAGACCGGCATGTGAAAGGGGGCCAGATTTTGGGCCACCAAGATGTGTTCCAAAAGGAAGTCTCTCTTCAAAACAAAAGGACCTCAGCTTTCTCTGAGGTTAGTTTAAGGTAATTTTCTCTCATCCATTCAACTACCTCAGTCATACAGTTGTTGAAGTGTTTAGCAGTGTCATCAACATAAGTTGAAACTGACATCACAATTTGTGTATCGTCTGCATACGAAGTTGTAGAAAAAACAAAGGAGTGAATCAACCTGGCCAAGGCGACAATGTAAACATTTAGGAGGGTGGTATTCAGAGATGACCCTTGTGGAAAGACACAAGCCAGGGAGATAAACTGTGTTCTATCTGAGAGAAATTAGTACAGCAGTTTGAATGGCGACCCTGCAATACCAATGGCATCCTAATTATCTACTAGAACTGTGTGACTCACAGTGTCAAAGTCTACAGATATATCCAACAAGAGCATCGCAGCCTTCCCTCTATTGTTGACAATTGATCTGATCTCTTCAATGGCGACTCAGTGCTATGATTTCTCCAGAACCCATATACTCATCGAATACATCATTTTCATCTAAGAAGATTGACAGTTCAGAGATGAGATGACTTTCCAAGATTTTGGCTGGCATTAGTAAACTTGTGATTGCATTGTTGGGGTCAAGAGAAGGTTTCTTTAATAATGGATACATGGATGCTTGTTTCCAGCCCTTTGTTGGTAAAAGGGACTTCTACCGTAGTTGCTATCTCATAGAGAATTTTAGGTGGACAGGGATCAGAAGGAGCCCCAGACTTAGCGGTTTCAATTAATTTGATCACTTCCTCTTCCTTAAGAAGAGGAATCTCATTGAGCTGACTCTTTCTAGCTTCTAGGGATTTGGTTTTAGACCCGTCAGGAATGATATTTCGACTGACATCAAATTCACAATACACTTCCTCTCCTTTAGTTAGGAAGAATTTTGCCAGTTTATCACATAAGGGTTAACTGGGAGTCATAGACTTAGTAGTGGTGAGATTGGAGAAAGTTTTAACAGTATTAAATAAATATTTAGAATTTTTTTTTGCTAGGGGGATTTTCTCAGTAAAATAGTTTTTCTCTGAAATAATCATATTTTTATATTCTAGGATGAATTGCTTATATTTCTTCTTTCGTCAACACTGTAGTTTGTTTTCCACTTTTTCTCCTTTCTTCTTCATTTTTGTTGTTCAATATTCCTTTCAATAACAAAGCAAAATTGCCCCTCTAAAAAAAAGGTAGTGTTACTTGGAGGGAGGGATGAGGAATCTACTAAACTAACATGTGAAACTAGTAAAGAATGATAAGTTTATACTCTCCATTATCTGTCCAGAATAAATTTTAATTAAAAAACAAGAACTATGTGAAGTATCTCCTATATTATATGTAAAACTATGCAGAATGCACAGAACTGACTGAAAATATGAATTATTTTTTCAAGAACCTGAATTTACCTCAATTAATAGAAAAGAACCAAGATCTAGTACATGGAGAAGTAACATTAAAAGGAATAAAACACATGATTCACTCTATGCAAGGGGGGAGTCACCTGGTCCTGGTTGGTTAACATCTGAATTTCCCAAGCAGTTCAAACATTTGAAACTGGAAATAACCTTGTTGAGTTATATAACCTATACATTACGAGACAAAATATATGCTGAATCCATGCAAAGATGCTATGTTATGCTCTTCCCAAAGCCAAATGAAAAACACCAAGCCAATTGTAACTATAGACCAATTATCTAATACATTTTTGAACATATGTTTTCTGTTTGGGATCACCGGGCAAAGGCTGTTGCTCCCAAACAGGAAAAAATAGAATTGACCCCATATGCTGAGAGAAAACTTCCATGATGTCAATGCCATTTTTTTTTGTTTGAAACAACCTATTGCTTTAGCGAGTGAAGCTGTTGCAGGTTATCAGTCATTCATCTGGAAAATATCTGGGAATTCCAGTTATTGCAGGCATAAAAAATGCACCAGCATAGTTTAATTTCTAAAATAAACACACAAACTTACTATCTTTTTTCTCTTTTTTTGTCAAAGGGGCTACTTTATTTGTTCCCCACTGAGAAATACCTTCTCATACACCACCACAGTTTTTTTGGAGGTAGTTTACTTTTCCCTTTCCACAAGGAAAACATATTTAATCCTGCCCTTGACAAAATAAAGAAATAGCTTGAGAGAATTCCCACATGAGCTGTATTCGTTCTCTGTAGGCTTACTAGAGCTCTATGGGCTGACCTCACTAAATTTGTTAAGTAGTAAACATAAGCATACTGACCTTTATCATTGTATACATTTTTAAAAAATGCATTCACATTTTTCAACAATAGTTTCTGATTATACAGTGTTAAAAGCATATTTGTGAAACCACAAATTATTCCTTAATACAGATATACAGTTTTTCCACATTGTAATACAGCAGATGTTTGTACGATCATAATTAAACAAATTTGAAAACTATGCATATGTTGTGAAACATATACCAATTATAGCATATAGTATGCCCCATATAGCCAACCATACATAACCATTTTAACCTCATACACAACAACACACTATCACACTCTCATCTCATACGTGATCTACCCAGCCCCAATTACATACACCAATGATAATGATGGAGAGAACACTTTAAAGAATATCTGTAATTGTGTTGTGAGTTGGGATTTTAAAACAACGAGGTCAACACACGTTTCGGTGGAATTTCTAATTTGCATCCACCTTCATCAGGACCACCCATTTATATTTTTCCGCGTCAGACGCGCAATATGCGAGACGCGGCCGCACACAGGTACGGCACAACATGTAGACAGGCTCTTGAGTCAAAACAGCCCTATTCAGCAAACAAGGTTGCAGCCTAGGCATATAGTGTCCTGTGTAATATTTATTGACGATATGAATAGAGCTAGCAAGATCAAAGTTCACAACTAGATTGTGTTTTTAAACACATTCTCTATTCATTTGATGAACATGCCAGAGAAATACTTAAACAGAATTATTGCCTCAGGCTGGATGTATTGGCTTCATCTTTGAATCTTTGTGAACCCCTAGAGGGACTTCAAAGCAGGTATCAGGGACTTTGACAATACCCCCTGCCGCTCACCTATAAACATATAAATGGGTGGTCCTGATGAAGGTGGATGCAAATTAGAATTTCCACTGAAATGTGCGTTGACCTGGTTGTTTTGAAATTCCGACCCACAGCACAATTATGGATTTTCTTTGAAGTGGTCTCTTCGTTATCATCGGTGTATGTAATTGTGGTTGGGTAGGTCATGTATGAGATGAGAGTGTGATAGTGTGTTGTTGTGTATGAGGCTAGAATGGTTATGTGTGGTTGGCTATAGGTGGCATACCATATGTTATAACTGGTATATGTTTCATCACATTTGTATCATTTTCAAATTTGTTTTATTATGATAGGATAAACATGGGATGTACTACAATGTGGAAGAACTGTATACCTGTATTAATGAATAATTTGTGGTGTCACAAATATTTTTTTAAATTTGTATGACCCGAAATTCTCATTACAAATATAAATAAGTTTAAAAAGAAATAATATAATAATAAATATCAGTATGCTTATGTTTATGACTTAACAAATGTATTGATGGTTAACCCATAGAGCTCTAGTAAGCCCACAGAGAAGGAATACAGGTCTTGTGGCAGTTCTCTCAAATTTTTCAGTTTTTCCCCCTTGCCCCTTGACCTACAAAGTATATCAGGGTGTATGTCCACATCAAACATAAACATATGTGTTGATATGTTTATGTTTATGTTTATGTTTGAAGTGGACACGAGCGCTCACGCACTTCTGTCAACTTCAAACAACATTCCACGCAGCATGGTATTATTTGAATTGTACCGCGTGGGATGTGTCGATTCAAATTGTGTTAACAAGAGCAGTTTAGGTATGTGGGAGTTACGTGGCATCCTTGAGTTGTACCGGAGACATGCATGTTGTTTAATAAACGGCTCTCCACCGTGCCTGTTCTCCTTTGCTTTTCTTACTGGATTTGTGCACAAGAAGATCTTCATAACACTGGTGACGATCGGGAACTACTCCACACTCTCAATTATTTTGTACAGATTTTATTTTTTTCTTCAAGTTTCAAGATTTTTTCATAAGCACATAGCTTATTGGTGGCTCAATGTCTCAACGAGAGGAATTAACGTGTTGAGTCAAGATCGACACTGTGATTGGCTGTGTGAAATCTTCGGCAAAGCCCTCTTCCGGATATTTAGGAATCTTATTGGCGTGACAGACGTGTGCTTCACTGCCCTACGCACACGTCAGATTAAGCAATCGTGCCTGCTATTGGTTGTTTCCGCTTCAAGTTGATGCTGAGTTAACTCGTTGTGTTCCGACTTTAAGTAATACACGCAGTTGTTAAGCCCGGTTTATTCACGATCGGGTAAGGATTGAAAGCACGATCAAGTGGAATACATCCTTGGCCCTTGTGAGTATTTCAGCAAGTGCGAACAAAACAAAAGGAATTTACAAGGTTAACTGTTATATGCTTTTACCTTTCGTGTGCATTTCTTCTGTGACACACACACATTTAACAACGTGTGTCATAGTATTTGTCGTTTAACTATCTTCAAGTCATCTGTGACACACACACACTGTTAATAAATATTATACTGTTACTATTTATGTTTTAAAAAGGGAGAAGGAACCTTAACAAGCACATTTAGTAATGTCTGGCATTCAAGCCCCCCATCTTTCCTTAGTTTACCTGGTGAGCCACAAATTGAATGGGACATATGGGAAGCAATGTTTCTTGCTTATGTTGATGTCCTAGAAGGAGAAGAATGTGAACCAGAAAGGAAATTGGCTTATTGAAACATTGTCTTGGTGGCATTGCTCTTAAAGAATACAAGAATATACCTCCTTTAACCAATATATCTGATTTAAATGTTTACCAAATTACACCCAAACAATTGTCTATTCGTTATGGAAAGAAGATAAACATGGTCATGGAGAGATTTAAATGTTATGGGCCTTAGCAGTCACTTGTGATTTTGAACACATTAAATATGATCAAGTTTTGAGAGACCAAATTTTGATGTGCACTAATAATAAAAAAAACAACAGAGGTTGTGGACATCTTCAGACATGTCTCTTAATGCAGCTATTGAAATAGCAAAATCCAAAGAACACTCTGAAAAATGTGTTAATGAAATCAGATCCTGCAATAAATCAGATATACATGTTGTCACCAAGGAAAATGACAAACAGAAGGAAGTTGATAAAAAAAAATATTCTAGTAAAAAAAGTGAAGGCTATCAGAAAACAGAAAACAGGAATAGATGACAAAGACCTGACACAAGGTGGAACAATATTTATTGTTTCAGATGTGGTAGCAGCTACCATCTTGGGAACTCAAGATCTTGTCCTGCTTTGGGGAAAGTATGTGCTAGATGTAACAAAAAAGGACATTTTCCCTAGGGTTTGTAGGTTGGCTCCAAGAGGAGTTAATGTTATTTAAGAGCCAGAAGAATCACCTGATTATGATTATGATGTGTGCACTAAAAAAATTCCTTCATGCGATGTAATAATTAATGGTGTTTCTACAAAAGTTTTAGTAGATTCTTGTTCCTGGTATACTATCTTATCTCATGATTTAGTCTGTTCTAATTGGCCTATCGTAGAACTTACACAGCCTGATATTTCAGCAAGTGGCTATACTGGCCATAAACTACAACTTGTTGGGTATTTTATGGCTAATTTAAGTTTTTATGAACGCAATACTAAAGGGAAAGTATATGTTACCAAGGCTGGGCAATCACTATTGGGTTTGCCGCATCAAGAGAAACTAGGCATATAACTTGATCCAAATGCTGGTCCTCCTGTATATTCTGTTAATACAATCACCACCAAACCAAATCTGGCTGAATCTAGTGATTCCTCTTTTGTTCCCAAACTAATAAATGACTTCCCAACATTATTCAGTAACAAACTGGGTGAGTACAAAGGTTTTAAACATCGCATAAAAGTACACGCTAATGCTATACCTGTACGTCATAGAGTAAGGAATGTACCCTTGTCTTATAGGAATACGTTAAAAGTAATGCTGGATGATATGTGTGCTAAGAAAATTATTGAGCCAATAGAATCATCTCCTTGGGTTTCACCAGTTGTGATTTCCATTAAATCTGGAGGTGACCTTCGTTTTGTGCATTGATTTGTGCAGTCTCAATAATGCTATATGTGTGATTCGCATCCACTTCCTAATTTACATGAGATGGTTTCCACCCTGGGTGATGCACAAGTGTTTTCATTTCTGGACCTAGCTAGTGCGTACCATCAAGTGCTGCTCCATGAGGAATCGAAAGATCTGACTGCATTTATAACACCGGAAGGGTTGTACAGATTCAGCAGGATGCCTTTTGGCTTTGCTAGTGCTGCTGCTGTCTTCCAGAGGCTGATGAAGGAAACACTACAAGGTCTCACTGGAGCCATAGCGTTCCAAGATGACATTTTAATATTTGGGAAAGGTGATGAGGAGCATGGCTACAATTTGATGAAGGTTCTTCATGCTCTATCAGATAAAGGTTTAACTCTACGTGCAGAAAAGTGCAAATTTAAGAAAAAAGAAGTAGAGTATTTGGGACACTGCATTATTGGAAATTGAATTAAACCAAAAGTGTCACATTTGGAGAACATTAGTATGGCTCCTATACCTGAGAACAAAGAACAATTGGTTGCATTTCTTGGGTTAGTGGAGTTTTATGCAAAATGTATTCCAACCATAATTGAACCATTCAGGAAACTGCTAAAAAAGAATATTACATTTATTTGGACTGACACCATGACAACAACGTTTTCCACAGTCAAAGAAATGATCACTAAAGCACCTTGTCTTAAACCTTTTGTTATTGGCAAACATTGCATTGTTATGGTAGATGCAAGCAATTGTGGATTAGGTATTGTATTAATTCAAGAAGAGTGGGGTAAAGAATGAATTGTGGCATATGCTTCAAGGACATTGAGAGAAACTGAACGCTACTATTCTGTAATTGAAAGGGAGCTATTAGCATGTGTGTGGGATGCTGAACACTTTAGGCCATTTTTATGGGGGACCAAGTTTACCATCAAATCTGACCATAAACCTTTGGTCCACATATTATCACCTGGTGGTGGACGCACACTGTCATCTAGGTTGGCTAGACTATCATCAGGTATACAAAAGTTTAGGTATTCTCTAGAGTATGTTCCTGGTAAAAGTAATGTTCACGCAGACTGTATGTCAAGGCTACCCCTTCCTTGTAGAGATTCAGTTTGTGTTGATAAGGATGAATGTGAAGTAGCTCATGTTGTGAGTGATGTTAATTTGGGGCCAGATGTAGGTAGGGCAATACCGGTCGGAAACGGCCGAAAATACCGATTTTCGGCCGTTTCCGACCGGTATTTGGACATTGACATGTAGGGGTGTTTAAAACATACATATTTGGTAATTTTACAGAATCGGTAAATTTACCGAATTTGTGAATTTTACCGATTCGGTAATTTTACTGAGCGGTAAAATTACCGAATATGTATTTTCAAATGTAGGTAGCACTGTTAACAGTGCTACAGGGCTTTTAGGATTCGGTATTTACCACGTAATACTATTGCATGGTAAATAACGAATCCCTGTGTACATGCACATCTGTGCATGTACACCTGTGCCATGTGGCACACAAGGCATGTCTGTGTGTCACATGGCACACAAGCCTGAAACAGGGGTGCAACAGGGTGTCAAAGTGACACCCTGTTCCCCATGTCAATTCGGTAATTTTACCGATTCGGTAATTACCGAATCGGTATTTGCTATTGATTCCTATGGGCTTCAAGGCCCATAGGAATCAATGGCAAATACCGATTCGGTATTCACCGAATCGGTAAATACCGAATCCTACCGATTCGGTAAAAATGACAGATTTTTTACCTACATCTTATTTACCGATTCATAAATACCGAATCGGTAAAATTCGGTATTTATAAATCAGTAAATAGGATTTACCTACATCTAGCCCTTGGTGTCTGATGACAATTCTATTGTTCATGAGCAATTGTGGAATGATGAAATGGAGAAAGATCAAGAACTTAAAGAAGTGAGGAAGTTTATACTAAATGGTTGGCCAGAAGAGAAACAACTTACCTACACTACCGGGTTAGAGGGGAGGAGGGCGCAACGCCATTGGATACCTTATAAAATCAGAAGCTATTCACTCGCACAGCGGACGCGCGCTGAGCTAGAACAGTTCTCTGCACCTCCTGGTACTTTTAAAAATGATGTACTGAATTATTGAGCACTGCTGCATTTTAGAATTTGTGTTAAAAAAAAGGAAATCCCTCACTTACCCGCACTCCTGCACCCGCTGACACCCGGCTCCCCGCACCTACCCGGTCCACCATGGGATTTTCCCGATTGATATGGAGGGAGGAGCGGAATTCCAGAACACTACCGGGTTAGAGGGGAGGAGGGTACAATGCCATTGGAGACCTTATAAAATCAGAAGCTATTCACTCGTGCAGCGGACGCGCGCTGAGCTAGAACAGTTCTCTGCACCTCCTGGTACTTCTAAAAATTATGTACTGAATTATCGAGCACTGCTGCATTTTAGAATTTGTTTTTAAAAAAGGAAATCCCTCACTTACCCGCACTCCTGAACCCGCTGACACCCGGCTCCCCGCACCTCCCCGTCCACCACGGGATTTTCCCGATTGATGTGGAGGGAGGAGCGGAATTCCAGAACACTACCGGTTAGAGGGGAGGAGTGCGCAATGCCATTGGATGATTACACTGGTAACGCCTTATAATACCAGATGCTATTCACCACACGCAGTGGACGGCCGCAGCGTGCGCGCCAGTGGCGCGCCAAAGGCAAGCCCTTCTGCGCCCGTCCGTGGCCGGCCGGGGCCGGGGGCCACAACCCCTGCCCGTTTACCTCCCCACCCCAAAACCTACAGTCCGAACTCCTTACACAATTTGAGAGGGAAAACTCCTGCCTCATACCGTCTTCATGGAACCCAGCGGCCCAACATACCACCTGCCTACATTGTGGTTTTCAATTCCTTCTTACCCCCCACCAATAAAGGTGCAGCACAGTATGTACCTCTTAAACTGTAGGTCTCTCCCCAAACACTCTTTGGAAATCTCCATGTTACTGAAAGAGCTAAACCCCGACGCTCTGTTTTTGACAGAGACGTGGCTGCATATAGAATCAGCACCTGACCTCATTCGGGCCCTCCCCCAAGGCTACCAAATACTACGTGCCGACCGCAAAAACAGTAGGGGGAGGCCTAGCAGTCATCCATAAAGAATGTTACGGGTGTCGTAGCACCCCCACCTCCATACCAGACTGTGAAAGCCTCCCTTTCACTATAGACTTCTCCCCCACTTGCACCTTTTCGGGAGTGCTTTTATACCGCCCACCCAGCTCCCCGGGGCAATCTTCTAACACCCTCCCACCCATCATTGCCAGCTTGGCATACAGTTCATCCAACTTTACCCTTTCAGGGGATCTCAATATTCCTTTTGATGACTCCACAGACCGATCGCCTCAGAACTGACCACCAGCCTTTCAGCTCTTCAGTTCAAACAGTTAGTGCCCAAACCGACCCACATCAAAAGTCATGTCCTCGACCCCATCTTTAGCACCAGCTCAGATCTTCGAGTTGGGAACCCCTCTCCCCTTCCTTGGACGGACCACTCCCTTATCCATCTATCCTGGTTCACTCAAGATTGACACCCCCCCAGCTCTTAGGAACTCGTAGAAGCCGTAACTGGTTGAAACCTCCTCAGGCTAAATGGTTGGTAGACCTCGAAACTTCCAAACCACCCAGCATCCTTGACCCCACACTGGCCAACGAGAACTATAACAAATGGATCTCTCACTCACTTGACTCTGTGCTCCCAATCAAATCAACTGAACCCAAACGCAGCAATGCGACCGCCCCCTGGTACTCCTCGGAATTACGGGAATTGAAACGTACCTGTAAAAAGATTGAACGGAAATGGCGTCTTGACTACTCTCCTTCCAGGAAAATGGAATACAGAGCAGCGATTAAAATCTACAAGGACAGAATTAAATGCGCACAATCGTCCTTCTTCGAGGAAAAAATAACCGAGGCAGCCTCAAAACCTAAGGGAATATACTGTATAGCAAAAACTCTTCTTCAACTCCCAGAAAAACATCGAGACGCCTCAAACGCCCAAACCTGTTGTAACAACCTAGCAGATTTTTTTCTCCACAAAATCGAAACAATCTATACTTTTTTTCCCCATCCTGAGACCCCGCTCCAGACACGTTCTGACCCAGAGCCTCGGCCCCTAGCCACACTTGACCATTTCCCTCCTTTAGATCCCACCAATCTTGAATCTATCATGCACCAGGTAAAATCTGGCTCTCCTAACGACCCTGCACCACCAGGCACCTTACTCCCAGTTACTAGCCATATTTTACCCACCATCTTGGAACTCCTCAATGCCTCTTTATCCACCGGCATCATCCCACTCCCATGGAAACGAGCCATGGTCAGAGCCCTTCTTAAAAAACCTAATTTGGACCAAAACAACCCCACCAACTATCGACCCATCTCTCTGCTGCCCTGGCTAAGTAAAACTTTGGAGAAGCATGCTAACAGGGTGTTAACAGAGTTCCTGGAAACTAACAATCTTTTGGACTCCACTCAGACGGGGTTCCACCCCCTCCACAGGACAGAAAACGCCTTGGTCGCAGTGACGGAGGAGGCCAGGAGGATCCTAGACCAGGGAGGCTCTGCAGCCATCATCCTACTCGACCTAAGTGCCGCCTTCGATACTGCGAGCCACAACATCCTACTACACCGACTTAGCAGCAAGGGAATTTCAGGGATGGCAATCACCTGGCTTAGGTCTTTCCTCTCCAACCGCTCCTTCCAGGTCTTCGAGGGCGACTACACCTCCCCCAGTAAGCCCCTTGGTTGTGGTGTGCCGCAGGGCTCCTCCCTGAGCTCAACACTATTTAATCTATATATGAGCCCCCTAGCCGAGATCGTCCGCCATTTTGGGGTGAAAATTGTCACTTATGCGGATGACGCTCAGCTAGTGGTGGCTCTCAACCCCCCGCAAGCTGCACCCAATTGTCTGAGGAATTGCCTCGAAGCAGTCGCCGAGTGGATGACTTCTTCCTGTCTCAAAATGAACGGCGACAAAAAGGAGCTTATGCTCCTTGGCAGCCCCATTAACACCACCATCAACCCACTTTGGCCTCAGTGCCTGGGACCTGCACCCGCGCCTAAAGATACGATCAAAAGCCTGGGCATCTGGATAGATAAATCCCTTAATTTCAACTGTCACGCAGCCAACCTGTCAGCCACTTGCTTTGGCCTACTAAGAATCTTGCGCAAAATCCTTCCCCTGTTACCTTTTCATGCAAGACAGATAATGATCCAAGGGCTGATCCTATCTCGTCTGGACTTCGGGAAAGCCCTATTCCTTGGTGCACCCCAGAAGACCCTAAACAAGCTACAGATCATTCAAAACTGTGCAGCCAGAACTCTTCTCCAGATCCCCCACCGACTACCGGCCAAACTCAGACTGAACTATCCACTGGCTCCTTGTGAGGAAAAGGGTCGAATTTAAAGCATTGCACATCGCTCACCGAGCCTTCTAGGGAACAGGCGCTATCATTAACCAATCTCTGATAACCGCCTATCATCCAAACAGACAGCTCAGATCCAGATCCTCTTTTCTAGCCGTGAATTCTAGGTTCAAGAGAGCCAGGTGTGGAGGCCGCTCGTTTTCCTACATCGCGGCCAGGCTCTGGAACTCCCTCCCCCTCCGACTTAGATCAGGGCCTAAACTACTCACCTTCCATAAACTCTTAAAAACCTTGCTTTTTAACAAACCAGAATAGTTTTGAACTGTTCTCGTTATATGCGTGATGTCTGCAGAGCTAGGACGCCTAAGGGTAGCTACCGCGCTTTATAAATGGTCTTTTCATTTAATTTAATTTCATTTCATTTCATTATAGGGAGTTTGGCTAGTTACCATAAGATTTGAGGTGAATTAGCTATTGAGAATGATACCATCTTAAGGGGAGATAAATGTATTCCACCTTTTGGTCTTAGGAAGATATTTGTTGATTTGGCTCATGAAGGGCATTTTGGTATTTCTATCACTAGAGTACGGTGAAAGGATAATTTTTGGTGGCCAGGAATAGACTCATTTGTTGAGCATACAGTGGGATTTTGTAAATTGTGTGATAATAGTGACAAGTCTGCCAAACCTTTATCAACTATTCCACAACCAGTTGACTTACCTGCTGCACCTTGGAACAAGCTTGGTATTGATATAATTGGTCCGTTCAGTATCTTAACACATCAACACTCTTTTGGTATGGTGCTTATGGTTTACTATTCTAAGTGGCCGGAAATTAAAATGGATAGAGAAGTTACTTCTGATGTCATTATACAATGTTTAGACAGTGTATTTTGTACTGAAGGCATTCCACTAGAGATAGTCACAGATAATGGACCACAATTTGTTAGCAAGAACATGGAAGATTATCTAAAGAGATGTGGTATAATTCACAAAAAGATTGCAGTTTTCCATCCAGAGGTCAATGGTCAAACTGAGAGATTTAATAGAGTTGTCAAGGAAGCTATTCAGTTAGCTGTTAAAGGAGGGTTGTGATGGGACAAAGCATTACAATCCATGTTACTTTCTTATAGAACTACTCCCAATGCAGTTACTTTATTGACACCTTTTGAATTGTTGAGATGTTGTAAACCTAGTACAAAATGAGTTCCTTGGTGGTTAAGGAACAAGAATAAATTTCAAGCAGAATCAGCTGAAATAGATTTCAGAGAAATTCGTCGTAAGGTAAAACGCTTATGAAATGATAATGAAAGATAATTTATTAAAAAATAAGAATGTAAGGGAATGTATAATTCAGGTAGGAGATCTAGTAGGACTGAAGAAAGGTTGTTTTGTACGTAAAGGATTATCTAATTGGTCTGATCCTTTGGTAGTGGTTGAAGTGTTCAAAAATACAGTGGGCGTGGAAGATGGAGGTGTCTGGAATCTAAATAGGGTCTCAATCTACAAAGGCAGGAAGGAATTTTGTGATGAAAAGTATTCTTTAAATGTATTTTTAGATGTTAATATAGACAATGTAAGTAACTCAAATACTGACCTATCTATGTGTGGACAAAATAATTGTGCTCCAAGAGAATTACTGATCTAAGCAATTCTGCTCCAGACTGTGTTACCAGAAGCTCAAGAATTCGTAGGTTACCTGTCAAATTAAAATATTTTGTTCTTTCTTAAATAAACAAAAAAAATTAAAGGGGGGAGGTGTGTTATGTGTTGATATGTTTATGTTTGAAGTGGACACAAGCGCTCACGCACTCGTGTCGACTTCAAACAACATTCCACGCGGCACGGTATTATTAGAATTGCACCCTGTGGGATGTGTAGATTCAAATTGTGTTAGCAAGAGCAGTTTAGGTATGTGGGAGTTACGTGGCATTCTTGAGTTGTACCGGAGACATGCATGTTGTTTAATAAACGGCTCTCCACTGTACCTGTTCTCCTTCGCTTTTCTTTCTGGATTTGTGCACAAGAAGATCTTCATAACGCAGGGGGTATATCTTTCTACATCGTGGTCTTGACAGAAGTAAACCTCCAACATTTTCAAAGGTGGAAAAGGATTACAGACAAGGTTGTGAATACCCACAACCAACCAAGTTTGTGAGGGCCCTTAAAAGTCCACACCCCTCCCACCCTCAAATTATGCTTGAAAATGTACACACAAGAAAAACTTTGTGTGAGCAAATTCTTTTTGGAGCGCAAAATCAACTTTTAAAAATCATAATAAACACTATTAGGGCATGTAAGTCACACATAAACACACAAAAAAAGTTTGAGAAGTGGGTCCTGTTTACTTATTTACGTAAAAAGGAGCCTTCGAAATCAGTTTTGCCATTAACAAGGTGCTGTCAAATGTGTTGTTATAAATACACTCTCATTAGTTACAGCTGACAATGTTATCTATAACAGTTTTATCTTTAACAAGTTTATTGGTGATTTAATATGATATGTGTTGTTATAAGTTATTCAATTAATAATGGAATTGGTTCAAGTCATGTAATCATATGTGATATGTTAATTTGAAGTTTGAGTTTTATTTGCAGACATCCTTAACCTTCAATGTAATTGTCTTTTTGGATTTTTGTGCGCACATATTACAATATCAGCCCTAAATACCATTGAGCAATGTTGTGGATTATTCAGAACTGTCACATCACTCTGCTCTCAAACACCTATTTCCTTTTTTCATTATTTTGACTGCAGCACCAACTGTTACAAAAATAGCTGTGAGATCAGTGATCAACTGAAGTTCTAACTTCATGTAGTTCATGCTTTCCACAAGTAGCTTGGAGATCTCCACCAACCTACAATGCATGTGTTCACATCATTTTTAGGCTTAAACAGAGGAGAAATATTTCAGGCATTAGTTCAAATGATTTCTAGTGCAAATAGTGCCTTTTGCCTAAGACATAAAAACCTATCCTGTAACTCCAAATACTCAGCCTAGCAGACATATAATATCAGCATCTCCAAACCTCCTTTTGGTACAAAATATTTTAATTTATATTAAAAGAAGTTATGGGTTTCCATTTTGGTTGCAAAAGCTAAAAACTCTGCACAGGTTTCATTTGTCACTAATTCAACCACTTCAAATTCCCAATTGCCATACATAATTACAACGCTGTTTTCAAATAACATTCTAGCCTGCAACCTCCTCTCTCCATCGGCACATTTCTTGCCACTAACATGAACCCTTATAGGTGGGTCATTCCATAAAGGTACACATTAACAAATATATGTATTCATCCCTCCATACAATACAGGAGACCAGAATAGAAAATGAAGTACTCAATAGAACATTGGACACCTTAAAGGAGCGCATTATTATGCAACTAAGATGATTTTATTGAGCGTACAGGATGATGAGAATACACGCTTTTTCCATAGAGCTTCACTATCACCCCCTCTTGTACTAACACAAAATTAAGTTGTTTTAAAGTTTAGCTGTCAGTCTTTTCTCTGATGAGGGAAGTTGTAAGTGTATGACTAGGAATGGACACAAAATCTTTTTGTGAAATCTCACAAAAAAATTACAAATGTACTTAACCATTAGCTCGAGTGACAATTGAATGCAAGCGCTTATCAACAGACAGATAAGGTACCAGTGGCAAACTGGTTCATAAACATAATTTCTTTCGGCTATAGCTCTAGTGTGCCTACAAGACATTATCTGCTCAAATCAATCTTTGTCAGTAGCACACCTGTAAAATTACAAAAGATTTCGTGAAGTTCATTTAATGTGAAATCCTCAAATTTTACAAGATTTTGCCTGCACATAAAAAATATTTTCTACTTACATGGACCTCAACTTGTTTTCCTTTCGCTACCTCATTTGAAGTCTTTACTTGGACTTGCATAGTCACTTATTAAAAAATCATAATTATCCCTGAATCCAATACAATCTAATAACTAGCAGCCTGGACTTTCTCTGGAACTCTCTCTTTTTTCAGTGCAATGTCATTCTAGTGCATGTTATTCTAGAGCTGTCCTGTGAAAAGACGTTTTATCGTATTAGCACACATTTTTCACATTTTTATTTAATATAGTTGTGCTCCATGAACAGTATCCTCAATGTGATCCTCAATGTGAAAATAATGAGAACTATTGAAAACACAGTGTCATAACCATGTACAAATCAATTCACAAAGACTCCATTCAAATCACTGATATTGATTAAAAAAATGTAAATGTCATCTTTGCTAGTATCCGAAACAATATGCTGCTAAGTGCACTGGACAGTGGATGGCTCAAGTTATAGATTGGACGAGGGATGTAGAATGGTTAATAAAATTCAATGTTAACAAATAACTCTAACCTGAAGGTAATGGCATGGCCGCAAGGAAGATTTGATTTCCTGATGAACCAAAGGCTTATCCAGATTTAAAGATGACTTGCGATAGGCTTCTTTTGCCTGGCTTACTGTCAGCGTAGACCAGGAGCTCCTTTTCATATATTTGCCCTCCGGAGTCATGGACAGCCCTTCACAAGCTGAACATTTTACATCATTGTTACTTTTGGAGGTTTTCAGAGAAAGATCTCCGAAATGCCCTTGAAGAGGTTCAGGATAGCAGTGGGAAATATGGTCCACATGATGCCTATTCATCACGCTAGGTGTTCGATAAGTGCTATCACTGTCCAAATTGTCATCAGAGCTCCACCAGCCAGTCATCCCAGTTTTATGTTTGTTATCTGGTTTGCGCTCTTTACTTTTACTCCTTTTACTGTGTTTATGATGGCCATGATGGTGATCATCTCCCCGACTGTCTCCTTTTGTTCCATTGACATTGCTTTTGGATGACCCTTCCAAAGAGTGAGATTTGGTAAAAAGTTTTTGGACAGAATGAACGAGATGACGTATTCTTCCCGGGCTTTCAGTGCGCTGTTCTGTTGCTGTAGATGTCCTCTGATATTGTAAAGTATGAAAACCATCCTGATGAAGGGGAAGCTGTTTCTCAAACTGATCTAAAAGGTTTGCAGGAATTCGATTAATTTTACTGCTAGTGTGTGATACTGCACAGTCATCTCTAGTATCGAAATGCGTGTTATAGTGCATTCTGGGAAAAGTGCTACTTGACATGTGATCGCTCATCATCATGGGCATTATCATGCATTCCGAATGAATGGAGCTCCTTGGTGAGCACCGGTGATGGTCCATTTGGCAGCTCTCCGTAGGGCTGAGCAGATACGATTGCCTAGGTTCCTGCCCATGGTGCATGTGATCATGTGTATGCTCACAATCCTCAGAAGGTCCTAAGCCACAAGTATGACCGGGACATAGCTGTGTTTGATTGCGACTACCAGATAATCCTTTCATGTTCTTTAGGGCAGGAGAGTATCTTTCTTCATTGAAGTGCTGGGAAGGTGACCATGAGTGTTCTTGTTGATCTGTTAATTGGAAGAAAAAAACACATAAGTGACCGCTGACTGTTATCATGATAATATTATATGGATTATATAACTGCAAAAAAATGTCAAATATCAGCTTTCTCACTCAAATGTCTTTTTCATATGCATTATTTCCTACTCTAATGGCAAGTATATCATATCCCACGACTGTTAGAGCAGAATTGAAAAATCTGCAGTTTGATCCTTATTAAAAAAATAAACGAATGCATCCCTTTATGCTTCCTGCTACTGGAGTACATTTCTGGCACTTGTATTTCAATGGGAAATTCAAAAGTAAATATGAGAGGTTGCAACTAAATTTCTAGACTAATAAATTAATCTCTTTCAAAAGCATTTTCACATGCATAAATATAGCTGGGGCCGTATTACAATAAGTGCCCTGGCGGCTCAATGGGCATTTGAGCCTGCTTTGCGCGCCCCAGGGAACTTTGGTGTTATAGAAGGGGGCACAGGCATTTGTGCGTCCCCTTCAGTAATACTGAAAGAGCTGGCGCACTTAATGCACCAGTGCTATCTTCAGGGGGTTCCCTCATTTGCATAGGGATGTGTCCTATGAAAATGAGGGGATTCCTTTGCCTCTGTGCCCGCGCCATCGCGACCAGACGTCGGTGTAGAGGCAAAGAAGCTCTCAGGGGGCGCACCCACAGTGCACCACCTTCTAGGTGACGCCCTGTGAGTGAGCCCCCTTAGAGCAGCCCTCTGGAGAAGAGAAAGGGGTTCCTATGGCCCCCAGACATCCCCTTTAAAAGCAAAGAGGGGTGCGGCCTGTACTTTAAAAACATGGAGCAGCTGCCAGCAGCCTCTCCGTGTTTTCACATGAATTCACTGTCCTGGGGGCAGCACGAGTTCACAGCTGTCCGGGGAGAAGAGCATACATTATAATAGGGCGCATTGTCATTGTTTTGCGCCGGGCGCACCTTTTAAAAGGTGCAACCGACGCAAACAGAGACAATGCGTAATACGGCCCCTTGTGTACATTCCTACAGACAGAAAGCATGTAGCCCAAGTAGCTTGTGCTTTTATTTTATTTTGCCCATCCCTTACACCTGTACCAATTTTGTGTGTGTTCACCTCATTATGGATTTTCTGCTCATGACGAGTACATATCCAACTGTATACAAGATGATACACAGCAACACCTCCACTCTGAAATGTCCACAGCTATCTCCTTGAGCACATTTACTGACATAAAACATTATACTATATTGCCGTAATTTACATAGCCAATGGTCGTCATCAATACTTCACGGACCCTTTGGACTTAGCAGATTTTCTAGAAGGGCCACACACTCAGGACATGGATTCTTCTCAGTCCTCCTCCAACAAGAGGAAATCATAATATATACAAGGCTTTATTTATCGTTGTTTACGAGTTTGGTGGTCTCTTGGTATCTTGATGTGTAACTGCACTAAATACCTTACTGAATATTTCTACTTACACTATGTGAGTATAGTTGGGACATTTTTTTCCCTTGGTAGTAACATGGCTCATGCTTTAGTTTGTTTAAATAAAGTAATCCGCTATGATGTATACAATATTTCCTTGAAATATTTACATTGCTAGTTTAAGTAAATCTCCCTTCGACAGTTGGACGCTCATGCTGTCTCACCTCCTATACTCAAGGTTTGCAGGGAAGGGTGTGGAGGAAGGGTGGTGTGGGGCGGTTGGGAGGAATTCCCTGAATATGTGGAATGTAACAAGGTGTGCTGTGTTTTGTCATTTGGGTATTCCCTTCTGTTTCTTCTTATTATTATTATTGAGTTTTTTTCTCCTTTTTTCTGTCTTCTGTCTTTTCTCTATTATTAGTCGGGCTGTATCACGGTCCTTTTAGACAAGAGTGCCTATGTGCTATTTCATACATAATTATGGTTGGCGATTATAGTTTCTTTTTTGCCACGACAGGTTATAGTTAATCAGTGCTTGTGTTTTATGAAAATGATTCAGGGTTTACTGTGGAGGTCAACACCTCTTCTATAACGCATGTGTTTAGTACACCTTGTTATCAATCGTATATGTGATGGCACAATCTAGGCACAATCATGGTCATGCAATATAGCATAAGATCGCAATATACTATCATTAAATGTTAAAGGGCTTAATCACCCAATTAAATGTCAAAAAAACATTTGTTTATTTAGCTAAAACCAAAGGGGACACCATTTAACTACAAGAAACAAAATTATCTAAAGAAGATGCTACTTTTATTAAGCAAAATTGGATTTCACAAATTGCTTGCTCACCGGTGGATCATAAAAGGAAGGGGGTGATTACCATGATAGCTAAAAAAAACGGATGTTTTGATAGAATCACAAACTCATGACCGTGATGGTAGACATCTAAGGAAAGGAGAAGACCTCATACATGTGGTGAATATTTATGGCCCCAACACAGATGATCCAGTCTTTTGGGAGGGTATATCGAAAACTATAGAGGATCTTACTCAGGAGGATCTTATCATAGTTGGTGGAGATTTTAATATCCTGTTAGATTCGATAATCGACAGACAATACAATTTCAAATACCACCCCACCAGATTGCATGCCATAGTTCACACTATATGTTCTAAATTTAATCTCATAGATGCCTGCCGCCTTCAACACCCAGATTCCAGAGATTATACTTTTTACTCCGCCCCACATAATTCATATACTAGTATTGATCACATTCTTATTTTAGGCTCATTCACACATTTAATTGAACACTCAGATATATCTTCTAGGTTGGTGTCGGATCATTTGTGCATTAGTGTTAAACTGGGGGCAGTCATAATGAACCTTCGCCAAAAAGCTGGCCGCTTCAATAGTGATGTCTTATCAGACCCTGAGGACAAAAAGAAAATTGAAGAGGCTATTATAGATTATTAAGCATAATGATACTGCTGAAACTAACCTTAAATCCCTGAAGGCCACCATTAGGGGAATAACTATTGAAATTAAAACAAAAATAAATAACATATTTAAACATATTAATGCCAAACTAAATAAATTAAAGCTCAAAATTAAAACCCTGCACTCTTCCCATGCCATTTATTTAAAAGTTAAATCAATCCTCACATCACTAATGCAAAAGAAATATGAATATAATAAAATTTGGAGCGAACAGGCTGGAGTATGGGTAAAAAATGTAAAGCCCTTAATCTTTGCTAAGCCAATAAGACGGGCAAATTACTTGCTTCATATCTTTAGCACAAACAGAACCAGAACGTTATTTCGTCCATCAAGGATGTCAGTGATCATATACACACAAAACAGAAAAATATTCTAAGCACCTTTAAATCCTTTTATGGGGAGTTATATAAAAAGGGTCAGGAACTTAACTTAGAGAATTGTTCCCAATACTTGTATAGACTTAGATTGCCCCAATTGACTGAAACAGATAACTAGCGCTAGGAAAACCATCCAGTGCAGCAGAGGTTAAGAATTCGGAAAAAACCTTGAAAGATAATAAAGCCCCGGGTCCAGCCATTTTTTATAAAATCTTTTCAGACCAACTACAACCGACCATGCTGAGAGTTGTTAATAATATAGCTAGTGAAGCACGTACAACAGAGTCCATGACAGAAGCCAACATAGTTGACATACCTAAAGAAGGGAAAGATCATCTACTCCCAAAGAACTATATACCAATATCCTTCATCAATGTTGATAGTAAGATCTATGCAAGAATCTTAGCTACAAGACTTAACACTGTTCTGCCACATTTAATAAGTAACTCTTAGTTGGTTTCCTTAAAAGTTGCATGTCTAACGATAACCCTCAATTGCTATGTCATGTTTTAGAAAATGCTGCGTGTAAACCAGATCCGGCTATTGTCATTACATTGGATGCTGAAAAGGACTTTGATAGGGTCTCTTGGGCATTTTTAAAACAATGTATGCATGTGATTAATTTGGGAGAGTCATATATAAAAATGGTAATGTCCCTTTATTTAGCGCCATCGGCCTGTATTGCGAATACTGGTTCTCCTTCGGAGTCTTTTACTCTTCAACAAGGCACTAGACAGGGTTGCCCCTTGTCTCCATCTTTGTTTTTGCTGGCGCTGGAACAAATTTTTCAGGATATTAAGTTGAATTCGGATACAAAAGGGGTAGGTTTTGGAGATATGTTATGTTATGTTAAAAATGCTCTTTTATAGCGCACGGCTACTCCTAGGAGTGTCCCGGAGCTTTGACAAAGATCCCTCAATGTAAGAGAAACATAACACTGCGAAAATAGAGAAAAGCAGGAGAACAGTTACTGTGTAAACAGCCAGGTTTTTAGTCCTTTCCTAAAAGAGAGCAGATCCTCAGATTTCCTGAGCGAGACAGGCAAGTCATTCCAACTTTGAGACGCTAGAAAACGGAAAGAGCGTCCTCCGATTCTAGCCCGGCAGATGGGGGGAATCAAGGCGGAACGTAATGTCCTACGAGGCACATAAAAAGCCAAACGCTTCTGAAGATATTTAGGGCCAATCAGATGAAGGGCCTTGAAGGCAAAAGTAAGCGCCTTAAAGACAATCCTTTTAGCGACTGGGAGCCAGTGCAGTTTTTTTAGCAAATCTGTGGCTCCGGCTCTGCGCTGGAGACCAAAGATGGCTCTGGCCGCAGAGTTTTGCACAGTCTGCAGTCGCGTCAGAAGATATTTCAGCATGCCAAGATAGAGAACATTTGCGTAATCCAAACGCGAGCCTATCAAGGCCTGCACGATGATCTTTCTATGCTTCAGCGACAACAGCGGAAGAAATTTCCGTAACATTTTCAGGAGGCCGAAGCATTTGCCGGTCAGCCCAATGATCTGGGGGCCAAAGGCAAGGCCATCATCAATCACAAAGCCCAGATTTTTAGCTTTGGAAGAGGCAGCCTCCGGTGGAGACATATCTGAGGGCCACCAGGCCTTCCAGCCAGGATCAGGTGGGCATCCAAAGAAAAGCAATTCCGATTTATCGGGATTGCATTTTAGGCTATGTCGCTGGAACCAGGTAAAGACGGCTCCCAAACAGTCTCTAATCCGCGGGCCGTCAAAGTCCTTACCCTTTTCAGATGTAAAGAGCAACTGGGTGTCATCAGCATAGGTTATGATCTGGGCACCAAAAGATTCCGCAACCGCCGCCAGAGGGGCCATATAGATGTTGAAAAGCGCAGGGCCTTAGAATAGAGCCCTGTGGCACCCCCTCCTCCAGCGGCGGCATTTCAGCGGAAAACGGAGGTGCCCAGACCACTTGCCGGCGGCCGGTCAGGAATGACTTAAACCAATTCAACACCGTCCCACGAAAACCGATCTCCTGGAGTCTTAAAAGGAGACCTTCATGGGGGACGGTGTCGAAAGCTGCCGACAAATCTAGCATAACCAAAATGGTCTTTCCTCCAGTATCCAAAACCTCCCTGATGGCATCGGTGACCTCGAGAAGGGCGGTCTCTGTGCTAAAATTCGTGCGAAAGCCCGATTGAGATTCATGAAGTATGTTGTTACTCTCAATTAAGGTTAACTTTTATTCAGGTTAAATTAGCTGCTTATGCGGATGATATCCTGATTATGACTGAAAATACGGGTCCTTTAATTACTGCGTTGATGGCTTTGATTGCAAAATACTCTGTACACTCAGGCTACAAACTTAATAGAGAGAAATCGGAAGTTTTAGGTAATTCGGGACTGGCATGGCAATGGGGATGTATAAAATATATAGGGATTGAACTTGGTTGCAATAATATTGATATCCTGCATCACAACGAGAAGGTAACTTTGGAAAAGATCACAAAACTTTTGAATTCCTGATCACCAAAATTTATAACATGGTGGGGAAGGGTAGAAACCATAAAAAGGATGATCACATCTTTGGTTAATTATCTTGCTTAATTATTAATTATGCTCCCACTTCTCTTGATGGAGGACTTCCACCATACATTAGATATCCTCCTTACAAAGTTTCTAAGGCATGGCAAAAAGGCTCAAATTGGTATAAAAATATTGAGACTTGACAAATCCTTGGGTGGGGTAAATCTAACGGATTTTAAATTATATCAATCAGCGTTTCTTGCAAAGCAGGGTTCCGACTGCATTTCGCCTCCTGCCCACTTTAACCTTGTGTGGTTGGATGTAGAAAAATCCATTCTTGATTATCTCAGTCCTCTGGCATTACTCACTTCTAACCAGCTCTATCCAAACAGGTCTAAATCTATTTTCAAAAACACATAATTGGCACTTCTGCTGATAGATGAGAAATTAGACGTAAGTATTGGAGGATCTAAGATGCAATCTTTACGGCGTAACCGAATAATATTATACAAAAGGAAAAGCTTAAACTTTGAAGATTGGATCAATCAGGGTATCTTTTTCCTTTATCAGCTGGAACACTCTTCGTATGCTTAGACGTTTGCAGATCTTCAAACCAGTTACAAATTAAACAATTTCGAATTTTATAATTTTTTTAAAGTTTCATAATGTGCTCCCATCTTTACCATTGTCTGTAACACAGATTAATAAACTAGGCCACCAAGTTTCACATATATACAAACTTCTCTGCCCTAAAACTTTCAAAAGCAACAATCATCTTGTTACTTTTTGTGATTCGCACTCTACGGACCCGATACCTGATTCCCTATGGCCACAAGTGTGAAATTCGATAACAAGCAAAAAAATATCTCCAGTACTATCTCAAACTAAATATTGGCTTTTGTACAAGGCATTTTGGACCCCAGCTCGACAGCACTCTCTTTGTATTCATGATGATCACTTGTGCTGGAACCGTAAGGAGGAAACTGGTGACTTAGACCACCTTTTTTTTTTATTGTAAAGCTGTGTTGTCCTTTTGGGACAAGGCTTTTGTCTTTCTGACCAAAGTATTCAAACATGAGTTGAAAAGAGAGTTTTCTACATTAACTACTGTTTTTTTAATGGTTGATTTATGTAATGATACTGACAAAGCTCTTTTGGATCTCTTACTTATGTCAGCCGTAAAGATGGGACTTAATAATTGGAAGGACACACACAAGACCTCATATAAAGGATGGATAAAATGGGTTATTCACCTTAGGGGTGCAGACAATATTGTGCTACAGAGCTCTCCATGAAAACCCTTGTTTAGATCATTGCAGAATTCCTTGGATATTTACTTCAATACACACAAACCTCCGTGAACAATCATACTCAGTTTGTATTCTCTGTAATATTATTTCTGTAATATTTGATGGTCTGTTCTTCATTATTTTTTGTGTTTACAGTGAGCTTCCCAACAGTTGCATACTAATGTTATTAGTCCCTCTAGTTTTCTTCTCTTTTCGTTCTTTTCCTCTGTTTTTCAAGGGCCTTTTTCCTTTTTCTTTTTTTAGTTTATATTTGGTTTGGTTCAATAATTATTGGAATATTACAACATTTTATGCGATGATAGCTTGTAACTTTGGCACAAATGTCCATTTGGTACATTATTCGACACTTGTCATTTTTGGTTATTTTTGTTTATTGTAAAAATGAAATAAAGTATTTGAAATTTAAAAAAAAGAATAGTCTGCACTTACCAAAATCCTAGTAATGGTAATATTAAGGGTTGAAATTACAGGGATTTTAAAGGGCCACTCGTAATGATGGCCTTGGAATGGAACCCTGCTAGTTTTAAGATAAATGCATGATCGCTTTTAAAGCAGTCCTTTAAACTGCTCTATTCCAAACTTTATCCCAAACTGCAAGACGCATTGGCAACGTCAACAGGTATGGCATTATCTGCCAAATTGTTGCCTTGCCAATACTTGTTTCCTCTAAATGGTTGTTTCTAAACTCTAAAAGAAACATTCAAAGGACCAACTGTGCATATTGTACGCTTGAGCAGACTTGAGTAGCAATCTTCAAAATTCAAAAACGGCATTTGTGTTAATGCAGACACAGCCATGGGTGGTAAAAATATTCAGAGATGGCCAACCATGCATGTGATGGAGGTGCACACAAGAGCAAGCATTGGAACCATGTTTGAATGGTTTGCATCCAAGAATAATGTAAAAAGTGTGTTAATGCACACCTATGAATAAATATGTGCCATCCAGTATCAGTGTCAGGGGATCTGCCAGGCTCTTGCTAAAGACAACGAATGTGCATCAGAACATTGGAAAGTTGAGAGATCCATTGAACACAATGGATCAGAAAAAGCCTATATGAACTGGCCCACTACTGTCTACATTTAAATGTCATAATACACAGCCTCTGCCTTGCTTTTTCCCCTACCTCTTGAAAATATAATAATTGGCAGAGGAAAGTGAAAGGCAGGACACATGCAGCCTTCACCCTTCTCTTCTCCTGTAGCTCAGTGTCACCAGTGTAGGGTGTTACCCAGCCCCGGAGCATGCAAATAGATTATGCCGCATCGGAACTGCGGTTAAGCATTACTTTATTCTCCAGTATTCACTCGCACACTGTGCACTGCATCATACTTCCCATAGCCACATTCTAACATTTCCCCGCATATCATGTAGATCCTGTTCCGGGTCCGTCCCAGACCAAGAGGGTCCTAGTGCATATAACATCAATATGTTACATCCCCTCCTTTGTTAAGTAAAAAGGGGTAGACATCATTAAAAATCACATTACCTCTATTAGTAGGCGAGGCGCTCACAATTGTCTGCTGGCTCCGGTGATCTGAGGTGATCGAGATACACCCTGATTGGGCAACGGCGACATAGGCTCAGGAGCTTGAGACGGGCCTGCAGGCGGGGGTCACCTCAAACGTGGTTTCAGGAGTTGGAAAGTGTTGAAGCAGGTGTTTAAATTATGATGTGCCCCGAGTGATGGATCATCCAGGACCGCGTGATGTCACCATGTGTCCTTTGCATGCCATGACCTGCAGAGGGTTAGCGGCAAATGGAGTTTCAGTTTTCCGCTTTAATTTCTGTTTTACCAGTACCCAGTATCCTTTGTCAAAACTGTCTCCTGGGCATGGTGGCGTTGATCTGCATACAAGGCAGAGTCTTGAACTTTATTAGTATTCATTGATCGATTCACGGCTCATTGAGTTAGTTTTGTCCTGATAGCTCTCCCACAAAGCAAAGTGGTTGAACTCTCATCAGTTGTGGAGGGAGGAGTTGATCAATAGGCCCGAAAGAGCCTGGCACATGGCTTAGTTCAAATCGATTTCTTCCATGAACTCTTGTTGAATGACCACTTGAGGGTGCCAATGAATCGTTCGACTACACCATTGGCTTGGGGCCAGAAGAGTGTACTCTTTTCGTGTTTGACATTGAGTCAGCCAAGAAATCCTTTCAACTCTATGCTATAAAAGGGTGGCCCATTATCATATTAGAGGATCTCAGGGATACCCCAGGTTACAAAGATGTCATCAAGCCATTTTATGACTTTGTCATGGGTTGTGGTTGACAGGGTTTCCACCAAAGGAAATGCTGATATTCATTGATGACTACCATGAGATGGTGTCCATTTCCTAAAGGCCAAAAGAAGCCAACTGCAACTCTCTCGCACACGTGGGCAGGAAGGTTAAACATTGTGACTGGTTGCTGCATCACCTTAGGGAACAAACAATTGCAAATGTGGCAAGCTTTCAGCTCTTTTTTGACTCGCTCATCCAGTTGAAGGAACCACACTCGATCTATTACGGCTATTTTGGTGGCTACAATATCACAATGTCCTTCATGGGTCAGCTCAATGACCCACTACCTTAGGCTCTCAGGTATGACGATTCTGGAAACTCTCAATATAACACCTTCTTGGCCAACTGCTAACTCTTCCTGTACATTTTTAACTTTTGAAATTCAGCATCATTGGCATGGGCTGGGTCATTTTTCTCCATGATTGCGTTGTGATGAGTTCTTTGATGATGGTCATGTCTTTGTCTGTGTTGGTGGTAGCAATGATTTGGTCCTCAGACAGAGCCACTGGTGTGCTGGGGACCTCACAATAAAACTGAGATAGTCCTCGGCTGTCCTGGATGTCATTATGTGACATTGTAGTGGCACTCGTGAAAAGTAATCTGATGGGTTTTAATCCTTCCCAGAGTTGTGTACAATCTTATAGTCATACTCTTGCAGTCTTTACCCCCACTTCTCAATGCTAGGGGGCATCCTAGCCTTCCTGTTTCAAAAAAAGCTGAGCTATTCCTGGTGATCAGTGATGACGGTGAATAGTTTTCCATAGAGGAATAAATGAAAATGTTTGCAGGCCCACACCTTAGCCAGGCTCTCCTTCTCTGGCTGAGAGTAGGCACATCCTGTTTTAGACAGGCTTCAACTGTCATAGGGGTTCACATCAACTTTCATTTCAGCATGCAACTTGGGGTCGTCATAGGCAATTTCCGTTGCATTCTCAATTGCATGTTTAATTTCTTTGAAACTCTGGTCACATTCAGGGGATCACTGAAACATGTTATTTCACTCTGTCAAGTGTCTTAAATGGGGGACTCACTGTAGCAAAGTTGTGACTGTATCTTGAGCAATAGCTGGCCATGCCTAGAAAGGATTGCAGCTCGGTAACATCCGGGGCGGAGGTGGGTAAGTGGATGACAATGCTTGCACTTTGGTGGGGTCGGGAGTCATTCCCCATCAGAGAATATGTGCCCAAATAAGCTACGTTTGGTTTTGTTAAACCTACACTTTGCAGCATTCAGAGCGAGACCTACATCATCAAGTAACTTGAGTAAGGGATTTGTCATGTTCTTTCTATGTTTTCCCCAAAACCAGTATGTCTTCGCTGTAATTGAAAGTTTGTGTAACAGGTTGGATTACTTAGCAAATAACATGCTGAAATATCTCAGCAGCCGAAGACACTCCAAATCTCAGTCTCTTATATCTGAACAAACCAACATGAGTCGCAAAAGTAGTAATATACCTGCAGTTCTCCTCCAATTCGAGTTAATGGTATCCTTTATTCATGTCAAGATGGGAAAAGACTTTGACGCTGTTCAGTTGCATGATCATGTCCGCTATGTGTGGACCAGGATATCTCCCTGTCTCAATTGAGTTGTTTGCGTGGTGCATATCAACTAGATGTCCACTGCTCTGCTTCTGTCCTTTTTTGATACAACTCCTATGGGCAAAACCTATGGCATGGAGCCTGTATGCTTTTCAATGATGTTGTGTTTCAAAAGTGTTTCCAACTCTTTCTCTACAGCTTCTTGGTGATGAAAAGCAACTCTAATGTGCCACTGAGCAACAGGGTGAATCTCTCAATTGATATGAAGTTGCACTTTCATGTTCTTGAGTTTTCCTAGGCCACAGAATAGTGAGGGGGATCAACTTGTGCTCTCAGACCGAGCACAAAGGTTGTAGTTGAGGGATATTAAACACATGGCACCAGCGGTGGCAAAACTGAGCAAGCATGGACTAGATAGGGTCACTTGTGAAACATGAATGGTGGCCGGGTGACTGTTCACTTTCAATGTGCTTTTGCGACAGTACTTGTTGGACTTGGCCCTTTTTGCAGGGTCATTTCAGAACTTCTTGCCTTCCTCCAGTATTTTTTATGACCTGTCATTGGTGGTTTTAGGACTCTGGGCACTTTATTACTGCTGCTCAGTGCTAAAGTGCATGTGGTCTCTATGATAAACTTGGTAAGAGTGGTCTACACCTGTTTGGCATATTTAACTTAACTTACCTTCTTGTACAGTGGTATCTCATATACCCACGGTCAGTGAATTAAAAGCTACTGGTGGGCTTGCAGCACTGCTTGCGCCACCCACCAAAGTAGCCTTTCAAACATATCTTAGGCCTCTGCCATTGCAAGGCCTGCGTGCGCAGTTTACTGCTGGTGTGATGTGGCACATGAGTGGTTGCCACGTCTGTGACTCCCGTTTTACTACATATCAGTCACCCCTAAGGTAGGCCCTAGCTAGCGCTATGGGCATGGTACGGTGTAGGTAAAAGGTAGGACATGTGCCATAAATGTGTGGAATGTTCTGGTAGTGACAAAGAGCCTATTTGGTTTCTCACTGCTGTGAGGCTGCCCTCTCATAGGAATGCATTGGGGATTCCCTGATATGTGCTTCAGTGGTAATTCCTGACATGAGAGGGGTAGTGTGATCAAGTTTGGTATGTTTGGAATAGTGGCGATAAATGCTGCATATTTGTGTTTGCGGATTTATGATCACTATTTTAGAAATGCCACTTTTAGAAGCAGTCATTTCTGTGTGCTAAGAGTCTTTGTGCCTACCTGTTTTGTATTGTCTGTCTGGCCTTGGAGTGACAGGGGCTAGGGAGATGCAGTGGCTCCAGACAGTCTGAATGAGTCAGTGGTAGGCTGAATAGGCGGAATATGCATTTGGAGTGGTGGGGGGAGTAGCATCTGAACCTAAATAGGGCTGTGCCTGCCTTCCACAATGATGGCTCCGCCCCCCCTGTGGTGTGTCTGGACCAGGGCCTACACTGACAATAGAGGTGGTTGTGCACTTAAAACCATATGTGTAAGTGCCCCCCAGAACTGGTTTGGACTGGCCACAGAGCCCTGTGCCAGGGGGTAGAACAAAGACACTTGGTACTATAAGTATTGGGGCTGTGACTCCATGTCCGTGGAACTGGAGCTTGCTTGGAACAGAAGACTGCGTGGGTCCAGTACCAAGCGCCATTGAACTAGGCTGCAGGAATTGCTGACCTGCTGCCTGTTTGGGGATGGGGGACAACCATCCTGTCTAAAGTAATCCTTGTGCTGGCCTCCATGGGGACACTTTGGTGGTGTGCCTCTGTGGTCTCACATGACTTTGTGGCTTGCCACGTGTGGTTCTAGCACAGCGCGTGGGGAGCGCTGTGTTGTTATCCCCTATTCTCGGGGCACCTGAAGGAGCGTGGTGCAGAGTTTTGAGGCCACCATCTCCTTGAGCTGACTTGTGCCCGGAGCAGTGTGTGGCCATGCAGCGTGCGTTGGGCTGCATTTCCCCAGCAGAAAGTTGCGCACAGTTTGCTCCATATTCTGTGGATGTAAGAAGCCACCTGAAGTCAGACAGAGGGCGCCTGACTGCGGGCGGGGCTCCTGTCAGGAGGAAGAGAGCCCCGCATGTGTCCTTAGGCTGTTGTGCATAAGGCCTGGGGTGAGTTTGGGCCGGAGCCTTGCGGGCTTCCCGGGCTGCTAGGAAGGGATCCTCAGTGGGAAGTGGTCAGGCAGGAGGAAAGAGACCGCTTGAGAGGTCACAGCACTGGAGTTGACCCAGCTGGGGTCGAAAGACCTCTGTGCTTCCACCTCTCTGAGAGAAGGGGTGGAGTCCTGGAATATTTGGCAGTGGCCCAGCGCGGTGAGGGCAGCTGTGGTGAAGCACCCTAGCCCTTGCTATTTGGCCCCATGGGGGTAAGATGACTTTCACCCACCCAGCTTACAAGTCAGACGGAGTGCCACTGCGGAAGCAGCTGCTGCCCCTTCTAGTAAGAACAAAGGGGGCTAGGATCGAGCAAAGGTGTGGGTGCATGCCTGTGGGAGCACTGGATCTGGGTGTTAGGTTAGGGCCAGACCTCGACAGAGGCCCCTGAATCCTAAAGGAAGAAGGAACTTCCATGTAGAAGCGCAGAAGCGCTGTGTCCCCTGAAGGGGGATTGATGCACCGGCATGGTGGCAGTATGGAGAATAACTTGATAACATGAACTGGTCATTTCAGAAGTAGCATAAAGGGCACCAGGCACCCCAAGGGGAGCGCATGTGTTGCGCTAATATGGATGTGTAGGCTTAAGTTGTCCTGCTAAAGTGCCGCTCCTACCAGTAGTTACTGGGTCGGCATAACGGTGAGAGTTGTGTACTGTGCTATGACGATAATTACAATGATGTTCATGCTTTGTGCTAAGTGCACTCTTACCAGTAGTTACTGGTTGTCCTCCCTAAAAGTGATTTATTTACTGATTATGATTGTGCACGATTCGCCTGGCGATTTATATAAATACCTGTAACTACATGACAAGTGCCTGGTGGCACAGTGTATATATGTATATGATCTAATGTGTTTTATGGATAATACAAAGGCTATTTTTATATAACCTTGTGTGGAGTTTCTTTTGTGGTGTGACTAGTGTGTCGCTGCTGTGTGAATGTGTTGGGCAAACGCTTTACAGATTGCCTCTGGGATAAGCCTGACTGCTCTGCCAAGCTACCAAAGGGGTGAGCAGGGGTTATCTTCAGTGTGTAAATCCCTTGCCCTGACTAGAGTGGTGGTTTCTGCCTGGCTTATGCACATGCCCTAGCTAACCAAAAATCCCATTTCTAACAGTGTCCACTTTGTTTGGTGAGTTTTTCTTGAACTGTGATCTCCTTTACAGGCAGCTAACCCTACATGTGCACACCGTCCTTTGGTAGATAACATCAGCGCACTCCCATCTTCTTCGCTGGTAGTTGATCATGATGTTAAAGAACCTTTGCATGGTGAACTTGATCATGCTTGATTTTGTTTGCTTTCTAATTGTTGTAGCTGATGTTGCTTTTTGGTTGTGTGGGTGTGAGAAAAGTTCTTCTGGAATTCTTTTCTTTCCATCGTGACACACTTGATTTTTCCTTACCACAGCACACAGTTATGAAATGGTTATCTTCCCCACAACCATTGCAAACTTATACTAGGGCTGGACATTTACCTTCATGAGTAAATGAAAAACCACATGATAAGCAGAGCTTTGAGTTCTTCGAAGACATCGACTTACGTGCATTTTGTTTATGCTTGTGTTTGCTTTTCACGGTCAATGCTGATTCACTATGTGCTGTTCCTGCTTCCATGCCAGTAGCTTGTTGGTCTATTTGTTCTTCTAAAAGAATCTGAAAGGCGTCCATCGATGACTCTGAGGGTCATATGGCTTCTACGTTGGTGAAGTCAGAGAACTTGCAGTGTTTAATGAGTGCATAATGTATTTCAACAAACTGATCCATTGTTTCACCAATCTGTTGTTGTGCTTGGTTACAACATACCTTTCATAATCAATATTTGGCATTGGATTGAACTTTGCTTCAAGCTTCTCTTTTTTCGGTACTATATTGCATCATTCTGTAAACTTTCTTTAGCACTTTCTTCACTCCATCACCTGCAAGGTTTTTCAAATATTTGATGATCTTCTTGTCATATTCTTACTCTAGAACATCTATGAAGTCATCAAATGTTTCAATCCATGCAGCCCACCTGGCACCAATGTTCTACTTCTTAGAAATGTCGAAAGGCGGTGATGACTTCGGGAACACAGATGCATTGTATTTCGTGCTGCCTTCTGCCACCATTGTGTGGTAATCTGAATATGCTCTTCTGCAGGGCCTTTAATTTCTTCTGCTGCCATGTATAGGCTGTAGCAGGGCTTTGACTCCACATGTGCTGGTCACAGACTGTGTTGCATCGATTCTGAGCACATGTGGCACTCATGAACAGTTTGCTGTACCATTGCGAACTCTAAGGGAGAGCAGTCTTGTTTTTCTAGGGCATGTTTCCCCTACTTATCACCAGTTGTAGCATCTTCCCCAGCCCTAGAGCATGCAAATAGATTACGCCACATGAGAGCTGCAGCTAAGCATTACTTTATTCTTCAGCATTCATTCGCACACTGGGCACCTGACCTGGCCCTTTTTACAGGGTTGTTCCCAAACTTTTTAGCTTCCTCCTGTATTTTTTCTGACCTGTTTTTTGTTGGCTTTAGGACTCTGGGCACCTTGCTCTGTAGGGAGGGCTTACCTGCATTAAAGACTGCCACTTTGCTGCAAGGATCCTTGTGCTGGCCTGCCTGCCTCTGCTCTGCTCTGTGCCCTAAGCATTGTCTAGGGAGTCGGTGGTGTCCTCCACCTCCCTGTTTTCCTATCAAGTCTACTTCTAGCACATGGCGAGCGCTTCATTGGGGATTTGTTTTTCGCCCAAAGGGATAGTGTGTGGTGAGCGCTCTCTCCTCTTTCAGCGAAAGTGGAGTCTGTGTGACTAGCAATAAGTAAGCGCCTCAAGCTGATGTAGTGCGGGGGGAGCTCTCTGACCAGTACTAGTTTTTGAGGGCACACACTTGTGATGAAAGGTGACACACCAGCTTGCTGAGTGCTAACTTTCTACATGTACTGGTATGTGTTTTAGAGTGCCCCCCTCAGAAAGGGGACCACGACGGTCAACCTGGTAGGGAGCCGTACCGTTCTTAGGCAACCTTTCTCTGAGGCAAAGCAATTGCCCCTTGAGAAACCCCCTGGCAAGTCCCCCTCTTTTGGGCTCGCACCAGAGGACTGGGAAAGGATCAACTATGCCTCTGCATTCTGTTCTGGCCACCACTCTGGTAGAGACAGAGTGGGTCCCCAAGGACTCAAGGACCACTCGCATTACATCATACTCCTGCAAAACCATACCCTAACCCCTCCCTGCAAATCACGTAGTTCCTGTTCAGGATCTGCCCCAGAACCACAAGGGTTCTACTGTGTATAACATGAATATTCTACAACCAGGGCATCAGAAGGAGGGAGGGGAGATTGCTGCTCAGTTCCTGGGTCTCCCTGATTTGTCTGAACAACAAAAAGCAGTTCAGCCAACCTGCGGAGAACAGGGTCTGACTTGAGGCCCCTTTCACAACTCTTGCTGTGGATGTTCAACAACTAATATTCGTGGCCCTGGGCGTGGTTGTCAACTGTAGAACATTCACAGGAAGAGCTGTGAACAAAGACTTCACATCCTAGGGGGATTTCAACTCCCTCGTGCTCCTAGAGGTCTTTGTTTTTCTAATTAGAACATTATGCCCTAGAGGGGTGGAATGTTCCAATAGCTTTATAGCCCGCCGTAGCTGGGCTAATCCTATCATTAAAGGCATGCTCCCTTGTTAAAGGCCAATGCTGGAGCGGGCCTTTTATGGCCGGTATAGCTCACTTTGTTGAGCTATAAAGCTATAATAAAGCAAACATTGAGGCTGGCCTTTGATGTGCACTACTTTCTGAGTTAATGACAATGTTATGCTTCGGCGTAATTTCGGCACTCTCACAGCCAGTGGCTGAAAAGTGCTCACTCTTGCTCACTCATTGCTCCATACTGTATGATTTATGCGTGAAAGCAAAATGCGAATGGCATAGCAACAGTCCAATGGATGAAAAGGGCTGACTGAAAGCCCATGCATTTATGTATGCATGTGTATTTATTACGATGTTTTGAAAGTGTAAAGGGTCCAGCCCTAAAAGGTGATAGCTCGTAATAAGCACACATCATATGCCCACAAATTTGTCTTTGCTGCTTCTGGGTCTATATCGTCATTTCCATCCACTTACAATTGGACACCAAGTCAATTTAGACAATTAGCCTTCATTGATGACTCTAAATCATTATATTTATAAAATAGAAAGACACTATTCTGCAGTGCCTGCCAGGGAAATTAGGGCTAGTCGTAAAAATATACATTCTTAGGCCATAAACACCAATTTTATTAGATAAATGGAAAAGTATTTGGATTTAAAAATAATAATGCACACAGTGCAGAGGAATTAAGACAACATTTTTAATGCATAGCTAACACATACTATGTGTATGCCAAATTGAGGACAATTGGCAGTACAAAGCAATGGACCAATTCCAGATTAGAGACAAAAGTGAAATTCTGGTGATTAATTACGGTACTGCGTCATTGGTTTACATGTACTAAATTAAAACACGTTTAGGGGACAGTGAACACAACAAATAAAGCTCTACCAATGCATTAAACATGTAGCAAATATATGTTATCCTATATATTATCTGCCCACCCGTCTATGTTAAAGGAAATCGAGCTACAAAAAATAAATTATAACATACAACTCACCTCCATGATAAAGAAAACTGTGCAAAACACTGCACTGCAGTAATACAGCCTTTGCAGAGAGGATGCGTTAAGTATACTGCAGCTTGACAAATGTTCCCCTAAAGACCCAGGTGGACTTGAAGCTGGTGAATTGATTTTGTTTGTTTGCTGAACGTGGTCGTGCTGTTGATCGAAATCTGATTTTGGAAAGCCTTATTATGGAAACAAACTAAAAATAGAACTGTGCCCATCTATGATTTATGACTCATCCTAAGCAAGGAGCTTGTTTCCAAAACCTAATATTCTCTCTTTCATTCTCTTGATTACTAGCTACTCAGCCCACGTATATCGAGGACAGACATCATGGAAGGGGGGAATAGGCCACCTGCATCCTGCAGCTCTACAGAACAGACGGTTCTGGAGTTTTAATTCATTTAGGCTCCATACAAAGCATTGCACGTCACTGCCGAGCCAGCCTTGAGCACTTTGGGATAGCGTGATAGGAGACATGTAGATGCGAGGTATCCTATGTTGCTCAAAGCATTGGGTGCGTCGATTCAGTGTTCGAAACAACTATCTTAATGAGCTGAGGAAACGGGGAAACCTTACCAATCGAGAGTCTACGAAGCTGCTGTCCACATTGCCGGACCTAAGAGTCCGCCTCATCCCCAGGCTAAGGACTGGAAGGATGAGGTTACAAAAAATGTGATTGTCAACATGACAGGGAATCTGGATTCTGAGTGATGTGAGGAAGGAGGCAAATCCCAGTCCTAATTACAAGTGGTGGAAGAGGCGAGACTTCTGAGGAATTGCACAAGTCTCCCTCAAACCACAAATGTGGTTGCAGAGTGTTTGGAATTTAACGGAGTTTTGTTTAATAATAAGTGAAATATGTGTGCTATTTGTCTCATTAGTTTTGATTTATCTAATGCTAATACTTTTTGAGGACAAGAAGAAGGTTAAGTCTCTAAATATATAAAACCTTTGAATCTTAAGAATTGGCACTTTACTTTTCATATCACGGTATCTGCATAATACACAATGGTGTAAGGAACTGCTACTTCCATTTCATCTGGAACCCGTACAGCAGTCGGATACCCATCACCTGTGAAAATCCACACAAAACAGATGTGCATTGAGATCTACTCCACCACTACTGATTTAGAAAGTGAGGGGTATATTCACATGAACGTGTGATAACTACTGCAAGAGAAGTGTAACCCAACTTTCAACACCGCAGCCTATTGTGGGAAAATAACCCTGAGACAACGTGGAATTCACAACAAGGTGGTAGCATGCGATAGTCTGCCAAAATCGCGGTCAATGTCCGCGATACAACCACCTCAATGGAGACAAAAACACAAACCACCACACCAAAAAAACTGCAATGGGCCAAAGGGCGAGGAAATCAGCAATAATCAGTGCCAGGCCTGCAACACACACCTGGCAGGCGTGAAAAATCACCATAAAAGTAGAAAAAACACCCAACCACAAACTGACCAACACCCAAGCACCATGGAGGCAGATGGAGGCAGGCGGAGGACAAGCGCAGCCACACAAGCCCCCCAGAGAACCAGCCCGGGACCTCGGGGACAGGGAAGGGCAAGGACCAGAAGAAGAAGAAGACAAAGTTCAGTCCACAGGCGAACAGGATCATAGTCACGGAGGTGTTTGAACACCATCAACAACTGTTCGTCACCTCCAACTTGTCATTGGGCACCAAAAATGGAATATGAAGGGACATCGTAGACAAGGTGAATGCCGTCGGAGAGCACAAGAGGACAATGGTTGGGGTCAAGAGGCAATGGAATGACGTCAAGCAGAAGACCAAGGAGAAACTCTACGCCAACCAGAAAGCAGCAACGCAGACTGGCGGTGGGGGCCCAGTGCCACATCTCGTGCTGGATGACATGGAGGAGCTGGTGTTGACAGTCATCAGTGTGGAGACTGTGGCCGGAGTCGGGGGATCGGACACTGTTCGACAGGACACAACACAACCGCGACAGGGTGAGTGACCACCAGGTACTGGGGGGACGGGTGGAGATGGGCACAATGGCACACATGCACAATCAAGCAGAGCACAGTGCCCACCCACAATGACTCTGGGTCGTCTCCCAGATCTACAGACTGTGACAATGGACAATGCCATACTGTCTTTATGTCAACATGTACCATGCAGCTATATACATGCGGACACATTGTAATACACCATCTCCCCTTCACATTGCAGGGGCACTGTCAACACCTCCTGCAGAGCAGTCCCAGCCACTCTTCACTGATGATGAGGAGGACAACACCAGCATCGACACACAAACCATCCAATACATCATTGACCTCATCCGCCACTCACCTCCAGGATCAGGGCAGCCCAGCGGCATTGAGGAGACCCCACCCACTACCCAAACCACCCAGCAGGAGGCACTCTCAGTCCTGGCACTCTCCCAAGACCCCCAGGAACAACACATGGCCTTGTAGTGCCGTGTGCTGGAGAGCCAGAGGGAAACGGCTGAGCAGGTGCTGTTGGGCTTCAGCATCATGGCAACCAAACTTGACGCAATCCTTGGGTGTGTAGGCCCACTCCATGGTCTCCTATGAGCCCTGACTGACGTCGCTGTAGTCATGACGCAGAGACAAGAACACCTGTCTGCTCAGAGTGGCTCCAGCGATACCAGCCGTGAGCTGGCACAAATGCGGAGGCTCAAGGAGGACATGGTGCGGAAGGAGGCGGAAAGGATGGCAGCCACCACTGCACATCAGCAGAATATAGCTGGGATCTACCATCCCCTGCAGATCCTCATCATGGCATTGCTGCCACAATGCGTGGCAATGATGAATGCTGCTGCCCCCACACCATCCACATCTCCGCCCCTGGTGTGCCAGTGCCTCCTAGTGCGGCAGGCCTATCCACTCTGGCACCTGATGTGTCAGTGGGACACAGTGCGGCCGACAATCCTCCTCCGGCCCCTGATGAGTCAGTATCACACAGTGCCGCAGCCGGTACAGCAACACCCACAGGTGGGGCAGAGCACTCATCCGAGGAAGAGGACGTGGATGTGCCTGTGATCAGATGGATTCAGTAGCATACATTTCCGACACCTGGCCTGTTTCTGCTTGGTCCAGCACAAGGCCTCATGACCTTCCACTGACCCCCGATTCACTCAGATGCACTCACCTTGGACAGCCACATGGACTGCAACATCCTGTTTGATGACCAATGACAGGGCGACCAGACTGCGGACTGTACCTTCCTCTTCTGCAGTATTTGTCATCCCCTGATGGACGCTGGCTGACCCTCCATGGGCCCATATTGTGTAGTGTGCTCGGCATTGCCCTGTACAGCTGCAGAACTGCACTGGATGTGCAATAAACATCCAGTGACGCACTGCTGTGTCATGTCTTTCATCATTCATTGTTGTAAGTATGGATGAATGTAGGGACAGTGATTTCCCTCATGTTAATGATGATCATCCTGTGGGATGCCAGTCAGAGGGTGCTACAAAGCAATTTGTGTAACGGGTCCCTTGGACACCACAACAGGGACACATGCATCAGCCACTTCCTTGTACAGACATGGACTGAACCACGCCCAGAGCCCACGAGTCATCATTGCAAGCCCTGTGCTTTTCCATTGTACTCTGCTAACATTCTGAGGGGGGGGGGCTTCACTGCTACCCGTCAAAGGCATACACGCTGGAGGTGTGCAGGTCACTGGTCTAGTTGTCAGCATGTCACAGCCAATCCCCAAGGGCAGGTTTACACGCACACCACACCCATCCAGCACAGGCGTCACAGGCCATGTGACCCCGCAAATATAAGGGGCCGACAACGTCACATTCCCCTCTGCCAGTGGTGACTGGATGACGGACACTCCACGGTGCTCAATCATAACGGGCCCAGGATGTGCTGTGCACAGGATTTGTGGCACACAGTGCATTGCGGCTGGCACAGGCCTACCACCACATGGCTCTGACTGGGGTTGAACAGGGTTAGTGGCACACAGAGCATTGTGCCGGCACAGGCACCCTGCCACGGGATGGTGACTTTGGGTGCACTGAGTCATTGGCACCTTAAGCTGCTGAGCAGGTGTGCAGCCTGCAATGATGCCCTGTCCCGGTGGTCCGGACAGCTCAGGTTTTGTATGCCCTGCTGGACCACAGTGTAGGCCAGAGCCAGCCGACAGCGCAGGCCTACCGCCACGTGGCCTCGCTTCCAGGATCACAGAGTTAGTGGCACCCATTGGGCTGAGCAGGAGTGCAGCCTGCGATAGTGCCAGGTGCACTGGTATGTCCTATGCCATGGAATAATCAAGACCCAGCACCAGACGTGAGACCTGGTGGCCTGCACAGCGTGGCTGCATGGTGTGGAGGGTGCCTTGACCGCAGGCCCTGGACTTGTGGCTTGCAGTGGCATGTGGTGGGACCTCCTGTCTACACGCCGGTGGCGGAAGGTGAGCAGTGAGGCCCCGGTGTGCATGGGCAGATATGCTCCGATGGGCGGCGGGAGGGGCTTGGGTGCCTCTGCCTGCGTGTGCCTGGGAGGGTGGGCCCTGTTGTCTTGTGCAAGTGTGTGTACTGTGCCAGTCAAGTATCTGGACTCTGTTTCAGATGACGGCTCTGACTCTGACGTGTGACCTGGTGTACTGCGATACATACCGGCAAGTGGTTGGAGACACACCGGTGACGGCAGGTGAGCAGTATGGCCTGGGTGAGCAGGGGTAGCACTCTCTCTTTTTCTCACCCTCTCTTCTCTCTCTCTCTCTCTCTCTCTCCCCATCTCTTCTTCTCTCTCTCTCTTTCCCCCTCTCTTCTTCTCTCTCTCTCTCTCTCTCTCTCCCCATCTCTTCTCTCTCTCTCTTCCTCTCTTCTTCTCTCTCTCTCTCTCCCCCTCCCTTCTTCTCTCTCTCTCTCTCCCCCTCTCTTCTTCTCTCTCTCTCCTTCGCTCTCTCACTGTCCTTTGATGTGCGCAGGACACACCTTCTCATCATGTTTTTTGCCTTGCAGGCTGTGACTTACGAATTGTCCCGAGGGGAGCAGCCATGTGTCTTCATTTCATTTCAGTGTTCGTTTCAATAAAGTTTCATTGGTTGCTTCGAAAGTGAATGTGTGATAATCATTTCTGTGATGACACATGCATGTCACCAGTTGTGATTGTGCGAATTCAGGCGGATTATTTTGTACAGGTTTAGGTGTAGCTGATGTGGCATGTCTTTGGTCGGGGGTGCAAGGGAGGGGTGATCCTGGCTGTGGTGTCAGTAGGTGTTGTGGTCCTCTTGGGTGTCCGTGCTGCATGTTCTGTTGCTCCATGGCATCTGTTTGTCTTCAGGTGTGGCTCTGGGCTGCGCTACCTTTTGTGGTGCAGGCTGTGGTCCGACTTTACACCAGGTCAGAGCAGGTGTTTATTTCCTGCTCCTAACGCGCCTTATCACGTGTTTTGTGTTCTTATCGCCAATCTGGCTGGTCATTGAGAATGTTGCGGAGTGATGTTGTTGATGCTTTTTGCTCGGGAATGCCTACTCTGCATCTCATTAGCAATAGTTGCCGGAGTCATCCGTGGCAATGTTTGTTGCTGATGCTAACGCAGGGAATGTGGTGCTGTGGGCTCTTTGCACCGGCTTGTGAATGGGGAGATACATTTATCACAACTTTGGCTGCACTATTGGTAAATATTCACAGAAAAAAACAGATAAGTAGTTTATGCCTGGACTCTCTAGAATATGGGCAGAATTGTTTTGTGAATGACTGATATTTTTTTCTTTAAGGATAAAGTTTCTTTCTCACTTTGGATCCAGCACTAGAAAAATGTAAAGAACAATGAAAATAGTATGTTTTTGCCAACTTCTAGTCTAAAAACATTTCTAATATTTAATATTGTTGCTGCACCCACATATAACAAGCATTATTATCATGTGTTCTATGTTTTTGGCACCTCTAAATGTCATGCATGGCATAGGTGAGTCGTAAATTTAAAGCATAAGGTTGTGAGTTCATGAAGCCAAGAGGGGACTTGTGTAGTCTGACATATCAGGGATATTTCATGCCCTGCTCCTACCGCCCGGGTCTCAAATTTCAATTAGACGTTTAATCTTAAATTCTCAAGTTCAATTGATATATACTCTATTCTTTTCATGTTCTAGTATATTTTTAGAAATCGGTTCATATCAAGAATATTATTGGTCAAAATCTAAAGTTCCTGCCAACTGTGGAAACTTTTGATTAAAAACTATATTGTATTATCAATCTACTTGATGATTAACTCAATCAAAGTGTATACATTTATACAAATCGTCTTCATATAGATTTATAATTGCTTATATATATATATATATTTGACTTTCTAAAGGGCACAATTTAAAAAAAATCGATTTTAACCTAAACAAGTAAAACAATCAGTGCATAACAAAGTTTAAAACAATGCCATCAATAAACAGTAAGTACAATTTTTTCCAGGCTGCTTTTTAGCAAGAGTTACTTGAGGCAGTTCGGATTTTGCTAGACAATGATCCTGTAAACAAATCACATTAATTGCTTGACAGTCTCTCTTCGGAATAGGTGTATTTGAGTTTGAGCCTGAAACAGAGAAGGAACAGCTTTGTTGGAAAATGTAAAATGGAATGTTATCTGTCACATTATGACATTTAGTACTGGCTAGAGACCGCTGTCAGGTTTGCAGCTGCTCTAGTTTTGAATAGCTCTGCGTGAAATGCAGGCAAAAGATAGGCTTTTATGACTGCTTAGCATCCCTCAAGATGTCCCCTGCGGTCCCAGTCATGGAGTCTGCCGAACAAACACCCAGGAACAGGAGGCACTTTAGGCAGTGAAGGAAGGTGCTTTGAATATATTAATCCTTTCGCTGACCTAGGATACCGATTAAGCTCTGCAATACCATCACCAGTTCCATTTTGTTTCCCAGGCTACTATCTGTTATATACAGTAAAAAAGTAAAGTTGTCACTAGTAAGGATACCAATTCTATGTTGTCTTATATAGGCAGAGTTTTAGCTATTAATATACCACTATAATAACTAAATTATTGATTGACAAGTCAATTACTGCAGAACAATCTTTTGCACCTGTTTGCAGGAGCGATAGAAGTACTATAGTTATAGTCAAAGGCCACGTGCCGTCAACAGCATACAGTTGAAGCTATGCCCTCATTTCCTCTAGAATCAGGAGATGCAATGAATGTTGTCATAAATTCTTGTAACATCTCTAATAGTGATGCTAGAGGTTAATGAGATGACCATTCTACACCTGACTTTTGCATCTTAGTATTATTCTCCAAATTTCCTAAATATTTCTTGTCTTTAAGTGAAAATATATTGCACGTAATACTGTAACATGTGTAAAGGGCATCCATTTTAAGTTCTAGGCGACAGTATTTCAGACTTTAGGGATTTGCACATACGCTGGTTTTCAAAGCTATTAACAAAGAATCTCAGAGATAGTCCTGAGCTATTACAAGACGGGAATGGCATTTATCTTCAGTAAAATGCAAAATGCCCTAGTTAAATGTAATGATAAACCAGTTATCCTGGTGGTGTGGCTACAGAGTTGGAAAGACTATTTTTACCTCACTGTTTTGTTTAAAAAACACGTAGGTCATACATGTGTTGGTATGCTACAATTTGTGTGCTACACTATGGGAGTTGCATCTAAACTGAAGTCTCTGCTTTTATAAAATTGAAGGTTTTGCTTGAGAAAAAATGAAAAAACATTGAAGGAAACACATCACATCAGCGAACAGCATTCCACAAAAGGCAGATTGCAGTGTCCTAGGCTTCTCATCCATGAGGCTCTCTTCTACTGAGGGGACCTTCCCTTTGAGATTTGGATGAAGGATTGTTCAAATGTATTCTGTTGAGAGTTTCCGTCGTGAGGAGGGTGTCTGATGCTATCCCTAATGCAGTGCTGGCTTCCTAATATGGAATCGGTGTCTTCAATGTAGAAAGTTGAGAGCAGCATTCTCCTGTAAAAATGTTTCTAGGCAACACCAATTTACCTTTATTGCTGTGTACACTAGCAAATATTAAAAACTCAATGTCACATGCATTAAACCTTATGAGGTGAAGGTCAACTGCCTGTATGGTGACAGCAGTTTTATCAAGACGAGGGGATCCTCATACTAGGCATTTGTGTCTTCCTGGGTACTTAAGAAACCTTAACCATGGCTGGGTCCTTAACACTGATGAGGAAAGCATGCACAGGATAGCACCAGGTAATCATCCTTTATTGCCATTACAATGGTGAAAGAGGGCCCCCTGACTTGTGAGTGAAGACAGTAGACCTCTTGTGATGACAACATTCCCGATTTTTCAATGTGATGCCCTTGTAGGCATCACACTGGATGATCAGGAATGCGGAATGATCAAGAATTCTGACTGAAACACAGAAGGCTCCGACTGGGTCAGAAACTTGGCCTAGGCACCATAAAATGGCCCTATTAGCAAATAAGATTGCTAAAAAGTGCAGCAAATTTGTAAATAATGCAGTTTTGAACTTGTAACGACAAGCTGTACATGTGTTTCCAAGATATGGGTAACTGCATGTATTTGTGCTTGCTGCAGGCAATGCTTGTGGTAATACCAGAGAGAATAAAAAGGCCAACCGGAGCATACAACAGGCCTTCAAACAGCTAAAAAACCTGTCTACACACTGGCCTGTCAGACCAGCAAGATTGTCCTATGTCAGTCCAACCCTGAAACATAGTCCCCAACTGAAAGGCATTTCACTTAATCCACCAGAAACCCCAAAACTATTTCATCTTTGTTGTACAAAGGTCAATCAGAATTAAGGGTACTGTAACAAAAAACTCAGTATGATAGAATTCCTATGTTCTTCACTTGGTTAGAGAAAAGAGTAGGGGTTAGATACATCCAAGTTATAAGTTGTTTTCCACAATCACCTAAATGTGATAATAGGTGAGCTATTCAACATCTACATGGTCCCTCTGTTCATTTATTCCCATGCAATTTGATTTCTCAAGTGTGCAGACAACATACAACTTTAGTTTGAAGGCAATACTGGTACATTATCCAATATATCACAAGGTCTGTCCCGAATCCACTGCTCGATGCAGAAGAAATAGTCATGCCTAAACAGTGACAAAACCATATTGTGATCTTCACATGGAACAAAACCATGGGCTGAACCCTACATCCAACAATTAAACCCTAAAATACAAATGTGTAGGTCTACAATAAACTCTAATTTAGTACCCTGATTAATTAAAAAGTAGTTCGTCAACTCCTTCACCTCTCATACCAAATGTCTATAATTCTTGCAGTGTTGATCTTCCCCCTTAGTTACTGAGACAGCCTCTTCATGGACCTACTCAATAAATCAACCAGTAAACTCCCAAAAAGTTAGAATTAATCACGCTGTTCATCTTCAAATTTGCCGTAAACACTTTTGCCATATCACACCTCTTCTTTTTTTTTAAGTTCAAGGTAAAGTTTATTGAAAATTTTTAACAGTCATATAGATAAATCAATAAAGTAGAAACATGAAATTATACAAAAATAAAAATAAAATACATAATAATGAGACTCAAAAGTGGATAAGAAATAACAGTTCGTAAAATGTGAGTACAGAAAATACCAGCTAGGAAATACAAATTGATGCGATACTTTGAAATACAATATTACACAACAGGGCAATAAGGTAAGTAATATGAAAAAGAAGAAAGATAATACAATAAGAGGAACTCAAGGAGGTTTAGCAACTTCTTCTGAAGGCCTCTCAGTTTGCTTCCTGTAAAGGAAAGAACAATTTTCAGATCCCTATGTATAGGCCATAATGTTGTACATGGTCACTCATCTGGCTACTTGGTCAAGTTATTTGACCCTTGCTGCCATTCAAGAAGACTACAAAACGCAAATCTCAAACCTACTGTCTATTTGGTTATTCAGATACATAAATGTGGTGCGCAGGGATCATCTGTGTGCAACTCACTCCCAGTGCACCCAAACTAACTTTCTCAGGTTGAAAGGCTTCAGAAACTCCCCCTCTTTATGTAGAAGTATAATTAGCCCATTCTCCTAAACCAGCAGTTGAATTTACTCTCTACAATACAGGCTAATAGTCAGGTAAGCGCGGTGGTGCCAGGCGGGGGGAAGTCCATATAGGATTTATTTTTTTACTAAATTTTCCCTATTCCTTCGTCTGTCGACTTTACCGCCTCCCGCTCCACCGGGTTTACCTGCACTTACCGCTGTTGCTAGTAGTTAGAACCCTGAAAACTGCTAAATAAATACAATTAATGTATGAGCCTTCCTGGATTATTCTGTACTTCTTTATGGATTCAAAGATTCCATTTTGCAATCACTTAACAATAAAAATAACTGGATCAATAACCACAAATGTTTATATTATAAGACACATAAAAAAAATCAAACCCTATATGCAGATCTCAGAGGAGAACATGCTTTTTATTACGACCTTTGAGGGGGGTGGATATCATGACCTACTCAAAGTTTTACCTCTTATGAGTCATATGCCATCTCTACAATTAACAATGGTGACAAATATCACATTGCACTCTACACATCTGCTTATAGAGGGTGTTTGTGTGTATGTGTGTGTGTGTGTGTGAGAGAGAGATTTTGTTATCGCACTTCCACAGTATAATTCGGTTTCAAGTATTTTTAAATGGTTGCAGAGGTGCATGCAGAAGTCACGTAAAGAGAACTAACTATGTTCTGCTTCATAAGATAATAACCTACATGAAAATGTAGTCATCATTTCAAGTCCTTTCAGATCTTAAATGTTATATCTACAATGTTTGACTGGCACATGCGTTCAACTGAAATTTATTTTAGAGACATAATGGACAGATTTGATTAAATATACACTCAGATTAGTTAGTTGCTATGGTGATTGTGATCATGTGATAGGTACTTATGATTCACAAGTTGAAAACAAGAGCTTTTGAATTGGCCTTCTACTGAAAGCCCTGTATCTTACTTCTTTATTCCTCCTCTCACTTCCTGCCTTGATGGGTAACACCAGATGTAACAGAACAAACACTTTGCTAAATTAATCACTCGTCTGCCTACTCTACCTGTCCTCCAAATGATGTTGGAGCTGTGGGAAACTTTTCATGCGACTGAATAGGCAAGATGAGTGGTCACACAAATCCCTATTGAATCCAAACACAAAATTTATTATTTTATTTTATTTTGCGATTTCTAAAGCGCCTGGTGACCCGTAGGCATCCCCGCGCTATAAATCTATGTGGACCAGGAGAGGGGGGAGGAGGGAAATGGACTATTAAAATACTATTAAAAATACTATTAAAATACTATTAAAATACAATTTAATTATGTGTTTTCATAACATGGCGGGACCAAAAAGGGCTTGAGAGCACTAGTACATATATAACTTCATAAACTTATCAAATTATACAATAATAAGATGCAATTATAATACCTGGGATTCTCTAATCCCTGAATAAATGGCAGTCTCTATTTTCTTATAATCAGCGACTTGAGACACACCCCGTTGCTAATTATAAAGAAAAGACATCAGAACTTCACAATTTTAAGTTATGACTGTTGAGTTCTGACATCACAAAGCCTGCTGCCAGAACCAGCAACTAGGTCAGGTCAATGAACATAATTGAAGCAGCTGTTTAAAACAAAGCACACAGAATGTTGCTTTTATTTCTTCTGCTGAATTCTAATAGCTTACAATGACAAGCAGAAAGAATATGTTACATTTTTACCCCTCCTTAAATAGAGAAATCTTTCTGCATGTTGCTACACATTCCAAGCTACTGCAGCTTTTTTTTTTTTTTTAAACAACCCTGAACTGTATGGAACAGTTTCTAATATCTGTTTGCAACAAATATCTAACAGGATTTTGTTGTGTTTAGTTTTACACCAGAGGTTTTATTTTTATTCTTCATGTTTGCAAACATGCTCTCTCTTTCATATGAACGAGCTATAGCTATGCACCAAGGTTTTAAGTGGTCTGTGGGAAAGGTGATGGTGTGATCATGTATTATATGGGATAAAGTACTCTCTGGCTTACATGATAAGGGTATTACAAGTCAACTTGGAGTTCCATAACCTTATAAAGGAACTCAACTTCATCCTCATTACTCTATAATGTTATCGAACTCCTTGTATGGTAGGCGGTACTTTATCCCTCATGTTTTGTACACAGTATACTTTATTTCACTTAAAATTTCTGTGGACATGGTTTTTCAACTAGTAGTGACTACAGTCGTCAATTCATGCTGGTGGTTGCACACTGATGACACTGCTGCAAATGTCGGGCCACTGGGACTTATTTTTTACTATTAGACTTTGACGCAGAACGTAAGAAAAAAAGGCGAAAAGAGGAAAATACTCTTGTAGGAAAGGAGAGGTAAAAAGTAATGAATGAAATGAAAATGAATTCAATGGAAAATTACAACGTGAAAAAATGAGAAAGCAACAGGAAAAGATCATGCAGGAATGCAATAACGCTGCAGGAAGTGGTCAGTGGTAGAAGAAAGAGACATGAGGTGGAATCAAGGATGGGCAGCCTTGGTTTACCTCAGCCCTGCCTTTTAGCTGCGCTGGTAGCAGGCAGTCTAAAAAACTTTGCCCCCTCCCTGTACAATTTTTTTAACAAGAAAGCACTGTGTAACTGCCATCAAAATCTAATGGCATCCATGTTATGTCAGTTGCTTGCATAGCTTTCATGCCAAGTACAAAAAGCTCTGCCCTTCAGAAATTGGGCTATTTATTTTGTAGTGAGGTACTCCTACTAACCTAATAAACATAATCTGGTTAATGCACAACACATTTCTAAGAGAAACTCTACTCAACCACTAGTAACAGTACCACAAGCAGCAGACAATACCCCAGAGAAATGTTTAAGCAGTACCAAACTAATTTACAGTTAAGAAAGCAACACAATAAAATGTTAAATCTATTTCAGAAAAACTATGGAAAATGTCATGAGCAAAAACACCACAATGATTAAAGTCAAATAAGGGGAAATAAATATATGACTTTTCAAAGTTTTGAGATAGAACAAAGAAAAGACAAACACCAAAAAGAAGATATAGATCACGGTTGACAGTGAACTAGGCTCAATTTGCTTGCTGACTGTAATGAACCGAAGGTCTGTAGGCCAGCAAGTTGCACTAGTCAAAAAATGCATCTTCTGATTTTTTTTATTTTCCTGAATCATCAAGTTATGAAGCCAGGCAAGGCAAGAAGCTGAAGTCAGTGGCGATCTCTTGATGTCAGTTGTTAAACTCCCACTGAAGGGGTTGTTTTTGATGCCAATGCTTCTGAGATGGGCAAAGCATGAGTATGTAGCTGCCGAGGTCGCTTTGCCACTGGTGCAGCAAAGGTCACTTATTGGATCTCAAAATCCACCCCTGAGTTATTGCTGCAAGATGTAGCCAACTATGGCTCCAGGACGCCAGACTCTTTCATGTTTCAAGTACAGCAATAAAGCTCTGAGCTGGACATACATGATTTTCTTGCCTGCCGAACATATACCCTCCTGGCAAATCTACGCATCCTGTTGCTGTCCACAGGGATGAAAAATTGGCTATGTCCCAAAATTCCTCAACTGCTATGAAGGGGACTCACACAGCCTTCAGGGCCTTAGAGCAGGTTTCTATTCATCAGATCCCTCTCAAGCCTTGGCTCATGCAGGTTCCAGTATACAGTGCCCCGCTGAGCTAGCTGGGAGGCAGGAGACCTGACTAATGTGGTCCTGCAAGTGTGAAGAAGCCAACTACTCGACCCGTAGAGAGCAGTTCCAGTACTTAGTTGCCAGCAAAAGTCAGGAGTCCATTGGCCTTCTTCTGTTAGCAGCCAGGCAGAGTACTTTCTATTCAATATCATTTTTTTTCAGGCCCAGTAATGTTCAGAGGAGGTGATGGTGTGGTGCCCATTTCATCTTCTGCACTATCCAGTTTCCGGAGGATTTTCTTCACATACCTGGGCTATTTTCTTGCAGAATTCACACCTCCTTATGTAGCACTTCTTTCTTAATTTAAAGCAAACCTTTCCAAAGTCCCTCAACCAAAATGTCCCTAGTCTTCCTTAAGCCTTTATGTGGAGTTGAGGATTCCTGCCCTCTAGGGTGGCTCTTGGAATCAGCCATTCCAGTCCTCGATTGTCCCATTTGGCAAATCCACTTTAAAGGAAGAGTTCTGAAAGTAGCCCTTTGTCCCTGGGAAGTGGCCCTGTTATTATCAACCCTTTCTTTCCCTGCTTCTAGAGGCCAAGCCACTGTCATGAAGAAGGAGAGTTGATAAAAGTCAACCAGGAAGAGTATTCTTTATACCAGGACCTTGAGGCAGAACAGTTCTCTCTCAGGCCATGCAAACAGCATCCACAATTTAATTAGAATTTTAGAACTAGTGAAAACTACATTTTATTGACGGTTTCAGGTTTTTCGCACATCAAGATAGAAATACATGTTTTTTATTACTGCCTTTTTTTTATAACTAAGACCGTTAATGGTAAAAGCAGCTTTACCTACAGAGAGTGAAAACAGCTTTCTGTAACTAATCACTGACAGATTATACTTTTCCCTATTTCAAGGATGTCCCACTTTTACATAAAACCAAGCCTTTTGGGCTCAAAGGTACTCTCTATGGGAAATTCAGCTAATATGCAAAAATAGGTTTTGCTACATTGAAAAGCAATACACACGGCAGACCACATATGTTATTTAATTTCCACACCACTGGTGCTTTTTCTGCTCCAACTTACTCTCCCACTTTATTAGAGGATTATATAAGGTAAAATACATAATACCTAAAACATGAAGATACAATTTAGCGTGCAATTAGGGACAAATAAAGTACGATAGGTGAATTAATACAAATCATAAAGTTTTCAATACCAAATGTTTTTTGTGTAATAAGGGCCTTAGCCTCACTATATCTCAATTGAAATGTATCTGACATGAAATATGTTGCTTCATCTTGCCAGTAGAACATTCCTAGTGTCCCTGGTATGTGTGGAACTTAAACTAAATGAATCTTGGCAGAGTGAGAATAAAACCGTAGCATATCCCAGTTTATCTTCTGACCTAGAGTCACCAATCACAAACACTGGAGTCGCCCTGAGTTCTTGAATCCAAATATGGAAACAGCATAAGAACAGAGCATTTATTATGTTATGGTATACAGATTTGTAGAGCTCATCTGGGAGGGTATCCTGGTGCTGAACACACTTAGGGCATAGTGTAACTACTCGAATAGCTAAGTCTTCAGCTCCTTGCGGAATTCAAGAAGTGGGGAAGAGGCTCTTATTTTTAGCAGCAGTTCAATCCATGCCTTAGGAGAGATATAGGAGAAGGCTTGACCATCAGCTACAGTTTTCTGTATGCGTGGGATTTGCAAAAGTAGAAATCTGGATGAGCTGAGTTGTCTCTAAGGTATGTGAAAGCAGATGCTATTGATGAGGTATGTTTCATGTAGTGCCTTGAAAGTGTGGGAGAGAAGTTTGAATTCTGCTCATCTGTGAATGGGGATTCAGTTGAGCTCCTTCAGGTGTGGTGTGATGTGATTTCAGCTTGGGAGATTGAGAGTGATTCTGGTACCTGAGTTCTGAATATTCTGCAGCTATCTGATGAGTTTTTTGTTTATCCTGGTGTAGAGGATGTTCCCATAGTCTATTTTGCTTGTGACCAGGCTGTATGTGACCATTTTCTGGGTGCCGATTAGGAGCAATTTGATAATCTTCCTCAACATGTTCAGGATATGGAAGAATGAGGCAGTGACAGCATTGACTTGGGTGGTCATGTTGAGTTTACTGTTGATTTTGATCCCCAGGTTCTCTCCGTGGGTGTCCGGGTGGGTATTGGTCCTAGCTCAGTTGGATACCAGGTGATGTGCTCTTCTAGAAAATCACAATTACAGTCTTATCAGTGTTCGCCTTTATACAGCTGGTCTCTATTTATTGGGTGACTATAGTCATTGAGGCACTGACCTAGATCCGGATACTAGGCATCTTGTCCTTGAGGGAGAGAATGAGTTGTGTGTCAAAAGCGTAGGACAGTACTTTGATACTGTGAGTGTGGATGATGCTGGCTAGAGGAAACATGTCTGCGTTGAAGAGAGTGAGGGAGGATCCTTGCAGAACTCCGAAGATGGGGTTGCGGGTATTGGAGGAATGTGGTGCCAGGCTGACTGACTGGGCCCTTCCGTCAAAGTGCATGTCCTTGAATTCCGATATCATGCAGGCATTGGACGAGGATGTGGTGGGAGACTGTGTAAAGTGTTTCAGAGAGGTCAAGGAGGAAGAGGGCCACTGTGTTTCGTCTGTCCAAAGTCATGTGGATGTCATCCATGGAAGTGATTAGAGCAGTTTCTGTTCTGTGGTTTGGTTAAAACTAGACAGAGTGGTGTTGAATAGTTGGTGGTTATTGCAGTATTCAGTGTAGTTTCTGTTGATGATTTTCTCAAAGACCTTGGCCAGGAATGGTATCAGGGGGATCAGTCTGTAGTTGGGGAAGGATAAAGGGTATGCAGAGGGTTTCTTGAGCAACAGCATCTGGGAAAGTTGCGAAATAGGTGGAAGCATTCAGAATGGGTGTGAGCACTGCACTGATTAGTTGCAGTCCTCAGGAGTAGATGTGGTGGGGGGTAGGGGTAGGATGGGGTTCCTGAGAAGACAGACTTCATGGTATCAGTAGTCTTCTTCTGGGGTGATGATGGGCCATATGGTTAGCATTGAGTCTTAGTTTAATGTCGGGAGGCTTTTGGCGAGGACTGTTGGGTCCAGTTACGGCCTGAAGTTGCTATAAATGGTGGTGATTTTGTTGCTGAAGAATTGAGTAAGATTGTTGCATAAATCTTGCAAGGGGGTGATCGAGTAGAAGTGGCCGATGTTGAGGTGAAATATTTCATAATGGTAAAAATGTCTGCTTTTGTTGGTGCTGGTATCTATGTGGTTTGCCAGAGCATCGCATTTGTAAAACATTGTAGAGTGGCTAAGTGCTAAAGAGCCTGCTTTCTCTCCTCTTACATGCAATTGACATGTTAAATTTACTTGTACGTCTCTAGTAAAGTGGTGCTACATGTACCCAGGGCCTGTAAAACTAATCCTACTAGTAGGCCTTCAACAATGATTGTGCCATCCACTTAAGTTGCCCTTAAAACATATATCAGGCCTGCCATTGCAGCCTGTGTGTGCAGTTTTAAACTGCCATTTCAGCCTGGCAAAATAAACCTTTTGACAGGCACAAACCGTCCTTTTTAATTAATTTATTTATTTTTGGGGGGTTTGTAAAGCACATCAGTCATTCTTTAGGGACATCATGGCATTGATTTTTAATTTCTTCCTGAATCCGAAATGATCTTCAGTAAGACGCAGATCCAAAGGTTGCCAATTCCACTGAGCGGCCGCTAAATGAGAAAAAAAACTTCTGTCAGCTCTAACTCTTTTTATCTTCTTTCATTAAGCGAGTGCAAATTGCGTGATCTCAGATCATTTGTTGGAGTGTAGAATTGTCTGGTTTGTAGGGTTTTTAGGCATATCTTATGCAGCGCTTAATGAGCATGGCAAAGTAATTTGAAATGTGCTCTTTGATGCATGAGCAATCAATGTAGCGTTACTGGACAAGCAGATGCAGAGCTGTTTCTGTCTTTATTACATATCAATTTGGCTGCTGCATTTTGCGTTACATGAAGTTGGGCTAACAGATAATCTACCATTCCCACTTACAAAGCATACCCACAATCCAGCCTACTTGTTATAAGGGCCTGGACTATTGTTTTCCTCCAGTTGACTGGAATCCATTTGAAGAGTTTCCTTAGTAGTTTAAAGTGGCAAAACATTTGTGGTGGCCATAACTTGATCTTGCATAGATAATGAGTTATCAATGCGAACTCAGCGATAACTCAGGCTCTGGTGCAACGCCCAATGAAGGAGGAAACCCAAGTCAGGTTTGCCCCTCCGAAAAGTAGAATATCTGACTTTTCGTGTTCAATTTGAGGCAGTGACATGACATCCAATTTGCAATCTCTGATAGGCAGTTGATCCGTTTGTTTAGGGTTTTGTCATATATTTTGCCTATTGATATCACCAGCTGTGTATCGTTAGTGTAGGAATATTTATCAAAACCCCACTTCTTTGCAATATTTGCCAGAGAGGACACATAAATGTTAAAAAGTGTCGGGCTCAAAGAGGAGCCCTGTGGAACTCCACACCGAACTGTTTTGGGGATTTGACTTAAAACGGCCAAGCTGTACTATTAGAGTTCTATTTCCTAGAAATAAACTAAACCATTGCACCATTTTGGAATGAAGCCTAATTTATTGCAGTTTCTTCATTAGGAAATTGTGTAGCACAGTGTCAAAAGCCGCAGAGTGATCTAGTAGTATGAGAGCAGATGCTTTGTCCTGGTCTACTAGTAATCTGATGTTATCAAGCAAGGCTAACAGAATGGACTCTGTTCTATTCTCTGAAGACTGCTTGAGAAGGGGCTAATACACCATGGTTCTCCAGGTAAGTGGTCAACTGACCATTAATCAATTTCTAAAAGATTTTGGATATGTAGGTAATTTGAGAGATTGGCCTGTAGGTTGAAATAATGGGGACATCCATGCCTGATTTTCAGGCCAAAGGTGCAACCAATGCCTGCTAGCAGGAGTCTGGATATGTTGCCTCAGACATTAAGCCACTGACGCATTGCCTCTGCTGCACTGACTTTCTCAGCACAAGGACTTTGCATCACCCTCACAGGATGCAGCCTAATTGGACCTGCTGCTGTGTGTCATATTCCTGATGCGGGCCCTTTGCATCGCAAACCTCTCATTGATGACAGCCTTGATGACGATGTAGGACTCCACATCCCAAGCCAGGCAGCTTCTTCTGCCCCATCCGGTGCACAGCGCATCCTCGACACAGGTCTTTGCATCACAAGCCCCCTAGTAAATGGCCTCCTTGACAATGATGCAGGACCATGGATCATAGCATTACAGCTCCTCAGAATGGGCAATGCGTGATGTATCCCCGAAAAGGACCTCACATCGCCTCAGCTGTGGATGCATTCTTGACATGGGGCTTTACAACACTTTCCAAGTAGGATTTAAGGTATGTTTGTTAAGTGAGCCTAACTGGATCCCTGTAGATGGCCCACACTCCATTGCAGTCTGTCTTAAATTGTGAGTTAGTACCAGTCTAGTGTGATCACAAATCCACAGTTGGTGAGTGGTGCTTTCGTTGCTATTTTTACTTAATTCTCAACAATTGCATATTTCCGGTTCTACCAGTTGGATTTTTGTCATTTTGGTGTTAATATTTTTCTAATATTTTACTCTATTGTTCAAAACTAGTGTGGGGTTTTTCTTGTGTTGTGTTTCACTTTATTACTGCTTGAAGTGGTGCATAAAAACCTTACACATTCCTTCCAAGGTAAGCCTGACTGCTCTGTGCCAAGCTACCAGAGGGTTGAGCGCAGGTTAATTTAGGGTTTGTTTGACTTCACCCTGGCAAGGATTGGGGTTGTTGCTTGAGTAGCGTCTCACCTCCTCAACCAGTAACCCAATTTCTTTCTATTTGTTTGGCCTGATGTTAAAAAAGGTGTTGACTCTTATCGCAAGATCAAGGGTGCTGGAGCAGAGTGGCTGAAGGTAAACTGGGGGTGATTAAAATATTGGGTTGCAGGTATATATTGGAGTTCAGCTCCCATGAAGTTGGTAGCAGAGAATGGTTACATAAGATCACCTCCTTCCTATGGGGGAACCTCTTGAGTAGTCCCAAAAGTTTTTGTGCGATGTTTGAGCCTTGAATGCCCAATCCAAGGGAGAAAGGAGTTTCTGGAACGCTTCCAAAAGTCTGGTGCTGGAGACTCCTGAGAAGGGACTAGCTGAGTGTTCCTGTACAATCTGGAGTCTACGTATGAATAGGGTTAATTGATTTGTATGTGGAATATGCGTTTGTAATGTATGATGGAATTTGTGTTTGATTAATGAATTTCTGTTTCTGCTATGAGTTGTTTGGATATGCAATGATGATTGTGGGTTCAGTTGGTGTATTTATTATTGTTTTACAGATATATTATTCATGTTTGTAAATGTAGTTGAAGTTCTGTTGGTTTCATTGGAGTTATTGGTTAGTTTTGTTTAGTTACCGGACACTGTGAAATCCAAGAGCTTGAGATACATTTGGTGTTGCGTCTCTGTAATTGTGGTGTGTAAAGCAATCACTAAAACACAATGATTGGGATTCTGAACTGACAAGTTTTCTTTTCTAGTTTGTGTGTTTAATTTGGGTTGGTGATTCTTGCTCCAGAGTACACGGGAATAAATGCCCAGATTATGGCAGATTCTGCTGACGCGATAATCTGGCTTGAGTAAATTGGAATAAATTGTGAATCATTCTTTGGTTTTCCAATCTTGATTTATGAAATGTTGTTCTTAGTTCTGAAGTTTATGGTCTGTGACTGAATTATCTTATTTGATTTTCTGACTTTTCCTTCCTTTGTTGGGTAAATCGACAAGGGTTTATTTAGTTTAGAGTTAAGTAGTTTTGTAATTGTTTTCCTGTTCACAGATAAGTCATGCTGTGATTGGTTGGTCAGCCAGAGAGCCATGCTGGGATTGGTGATAGTTCATCACAAATTAGCGCTCTGATTGGTAGGTTACTGGCAAAGCCTCACTGTGATAGGATGACTTTTGACAGAGCCATGCAGTTATTGGTTGTTGTTTTTTAGCTTATTTGTTGTGATTTTAGGATAATTTTTTAGTTTGTTTTAAGCTGAAATTATGGGAAGTTTGTTAGTAAAGCCTATGATTATAGTAGCACCTAGAGAGGGTCAGAAAGTACCAGCTGAAGGAACTCCAGCCTGTAAGATGATGAAAAAGATTGGGTGCTATACTTGTACCTGGATTTCCTAATGGAACAAATATGCTCCACATGACACAGTTTTACAGTTTCAACTAGAGGGTACTTTTAATGTAAAAAAAGCTAGATTTTTTTAGAAAAACCATGTATGACATAAAGCTGATGCCTAGACCTGCACAATTTGAGGTGCTTAAATAATGGGATCGCATAGCGACAGCGAAAGAGAGAAAGAAAGCAGCAAAGCAGGTAAAGATTTTATTTAAAACATTGCCTTGAGAGTAAAATGGATCACTAGGAAAAGAGTTGGAAGGAGGACATGATTAAATGTGTAAAACATTCCCTGCTAAAGTTAATGAGAAGGGTGCAATATAGTGGAATCCAAGACACAAGAGGACTGTAAACCTGGTACCATTGCCTTGTTGTATCATCTAGGTAAAAATTGACATAAAGTTGCCCCAACCAAATAGCAGTACTGTAAAACATAAGTCATCTATCTTGGCCACCATATTGAACAGGGTGTGAGGCAAGTCTCACAAAAACACTTTCCCACAATTCTGAAACGGAGTCAGTCCACCATCTGTTAAGCTATGTTAATATAACTTATTGAGTGCACAAATACCCAGAGGTGTCTTGGCGCTAAGGAACAACAGTAAGCCAATAATCCTCTTGCATTCATTTTGGAATAGCCATCTTCCTAAACGAGGTTAGTGAAATTGCATACCTGATATGTATAGGAAGCGTATTCCATAGCTTTGTCATGCCATAGCCCATGCTTCGTCCCCCCAGATAGAGGTATGAATCCTGGGAACCATCATAAGCTTGGTACTAGGACCGCGAAGATATCCGCCCAGACGATACCAGGAAAAGATGTTTCTTAGGACCATAGGTCCCGTATTGTTCCAGGCCTTAAAAGCTAGGCCTAGTGTCTTAAACTTGACACAACTTGCTACAGGAAGCCAGTGGAGTCTTCGGCTTTCGGTCTAAACTGATTAGTACTGGGGCAGATTTAGGAGAAGTCTTGCGGCTGTATTCTGCAACATCTGCAGTTTTTTTAAATGTTGTTTTTGCATATTCAAGTACAATCCATTGCAATGATCTAGTTTCGATAGTACCAGTGCAGTCACAACCGCCTTCCTAGAATCCATAGGGATATAGGTTTGGACCTTCCTCAGTTTCTTGAGCAAGTAAAAAGTGGTGGAAACCTGTGCATTGGTTTGCTGGTAGAATGTTAATTTCTTGCCAATTAAAATACCAAACTTTTCGCTTTTTCTACTGGTTTTGACCCATCTCTGTAGGCCACCAAATGCCATCCCATCTGGGTTGGAGGTTGGCAAAAATAGCTATTTTGGTTTCTCCGAATTAGGTTTAAGACCATGCTTGCCCATCCAGCTGTTAAATTCCTGCATTCAGTTTCTAAATTGCAATACTGTGGAGGCTTGCACTTTATATGCAGCTACCACAATCTGTGTGTCATCGGCATATGATGTTACGCCAAAGACAAAATACTGGATCAGTGGAGCCAGCTCCGACACATAGATATTAAAAAGGGATGGGCTAAGCGATGAGTCCTGTGGAACCCCACATGGTAGGACATAGGGTGCTGATTTAAAGCAATCCAGGGTCACTGTTTGTCTTCCTTCCATCAAAAAGATGTTAACAAGACAGGGCCAGACACTTTACCCCTAGCTTTCACAGGCGAGATTGCAGCATGTGATGATTAACAGTGTCAAACGCTGCCGACAGATCCAAAAGGATCAAGGCAGCGGCAACATCCCTCTCCATCATGGCCCTGTTCTCTTCAGTAGCCTTTATCAAGGCCGTCTCTGTACTGTGTTCTGGACGAAAACCGAATTGCGAGGAATCGAGTAGATAACTTTCTTGAACAAACTGAGCTAGTTGTTTATACATGATTTTCTCAACTATCTTAGCTGGAAAAGGCAGCCTGGTGATAGGTCAGTAATTGGGAGGATCTGCTGCATCCAGGCTAGGTTTTGTTTATGAATGGAAGGATCGATGCGTCCTTCCAACAAGCGGGAAAAATTCCAGAGGTAAATATGGTGTTAAACATTTCTGTAAGACTAGGACTGACCTCCTTTACTCTAGATCTTAGTACTGCAGGGGGACAAGGGTCCAAAGGGTTCCAGATTTAATTTCCTTAATAAGAGTTTCCACTTGCTCACTGGTAACCCAGGATCAAACCTGAAAAGTATTTTTGCAGGGGTCAGTTGTAGGGTTTTCCTCAGTAAGCTCTTGTGATACAGTGGCCTCAAAAGAATCATAAATATTGTTCACTTTGTTCCTAAACGTGTTGGCTATATCATCACAGAAGCCTTGATTGCTTTCTATGGCCTTTTTACTAGGCAGGGAGGTGAGCTTCCTTACAACCCCAAACAATTCTTTTGTTGAATTCTTAGCCATCTCAATGTGTCCAGTAAAAAAAGTTCCTTTTTCAGTGACTAACATTGTCTTGTACTTGACAGTGCAGATGTATTGTTACTTTTTTCTAGTACATCGTATTGTGCTCTCCAGCGTCTTTCCAGTCTACGACATTTCTGCTTTTCCTGTTGCAGAGCCTCTGTAAACCAAGGGGCAGAGGGGGACTGCCAATTACCTGAAATGTTTCCAAAGGGCACTGCAGCCTTAAAATCTTTTTTGAGCCAGTCTGTATATTTCTTCGCTGTCAAATCTACATTTGTACTAAGCATAGGTATATACATATCCAAGTAGGGGTGGAGCATAGTCTCATATACCTTATTCCAGGCTTTATAAGGCTGGAATAAGAAATAAGGCTTTGTCTGCAGCTACCTCTGGCATTTGAGGGATAGAGTGATTAAAAAGGATAATGGAGTGATCCGTCCAGGTAAGAGGCTGGACCTCTTTTACTATCAGGTTTGAAATGTATGTAAATATGCCATCCAGTGAGTGCCCTGCCTCATGTGTAGGTTTAAGCACCAACTGCGAAAGCCCTGCAGTTCCAAAAGTATCGAGAAGAGCAACCGTATCTTTATTGGTTAAATCCTCCAGATACACATTAAAATCACCCACAATGGAACAATCATTAGTGGTGAGAAAGGCTTTGAGCAGGGAATCTATATTATTGACAGAGGAGCTTCTAGAGCCCGCGGGGTGATATAGAAGAATGCCTCTAAAGGTCTTTTTTGGATTCAATTCCAGGGCAAAATAGAGTGCCTCACAGTGGAGGTTGGAGGCTGAGGAAAAAGTGTCTCTAAACCGTTTAAGATAGATTACAGCTACCCCACCACCCCTATTGATGGATCTATCTAGCCTGGTAGATAAAAATCCTAAGGGTACTGCTGTTACGAAATCCGGGTCCCCAAGTATCAGTGGGATCCCTGTTTCAGGTTTCAATGTTCTTCACTACGCCATGTTGGCCCAGGTTTCAGTGAGGAACAGGATATCCAACCTATAGCGGGATATAAGGTCTGCTATTTCATACTTATGTTTGACTAGAGATCTAACATTAATAAGACCACAATAAATCTCTGCCTCAGCTGAAGATTCTAGGCACTTTACTATAGGCCTCATCCCTGACATTTGGCATCTCCTAACCGTCTGTTCTGCTGGGAGTGAAAAATCACACACATATCTCTGCCCCTCTTGCAGAAGATCGTTAACCACAATAAGGCGGCAGCAGTCGTTTCCAAAGATAATATCGGCCAGCTCAAGCAATTCTTTACCTGTATAAGTTACAGGTTCTGACATCGTTAGACCAGGGTATCTGGCGCAGGTACAGGCATGGACGTGCTTGCCTTTGGCGAGCCAATGACGCGTCCGCTGCGCGTCCGTTTTAGCAAGCTTTAAGTATATGATAGCGGAGGACAAACTAAACCGCTCACCACCGGAAACAGCCAAGCGGTACAGGAAACAGCCGAGCAGTTCCGGAAACTACGATGAGACTGAGTGGACTTCGCTGCGTCCTCTGCTCAAACGCACACAGCTGCAAGGGAACGGGGGCGGGCTCCACCCAGTCTGAGACAGCAGGCAGAGGCGAGGTAAGGTATCTAACATGCTCACTGTGGCAATGAGCATAGACTGGTATAGGACTTGCTACTATGTTTAGCAAGTATCAGGCAAATGCACACAACCCACAACAGTACACAATGGTTCAATCACAGCAGCATAAATGCAAACACACCATTTATCTAAAAGAACTATACTTCTACAATCAGATAAAACTTAAATGATAAAAGACAGGTGGAGGTTCGGATGTTTCTTGGAATTGCTGGGTACTGTCATCAGTGGATTCCAAAATTCTTCTTAATTGCAAAACCTTTAGTAAAACTGGCATGTAGCAATATCCAAGATCTGTACTATTTGCTGATGAGTGCATTGACACATTCAAGAAATTGAAAGAGAGTTTGTGTTATCCGCCAGGACTCAGAATGTCTGATTACAATTTGAAACTTTTTCTGTTCTGTCAGGAGAGAAATGGATGTGTGCTTTTGATTCTTCCGTGAAAATATGGAGGTTTAATGTGCCCAGTAGCATATCTTTCTGCTGTATTGGATTCAGTAGCTGTAAGTGTTTCAGGTTGTTTGAAATAAGTTGCAGCTGTTTGCATTGCCCTTGAACAAAATGAAGGGTTTGTCATGGTCCATATTTTAATCGTATATGTCCCACATTCAGGTGAAATCCTGTTGACAAGAAAGAGGGACCCAGCATTGAATGAACAGTAGACTGACTAAATATGAGCAGATCATACTGGCAGCAGAAAGTATTTCTATTAAGAGATACAACACTGCTTCCTATTTCACACAAGAGTTATGAAAACAGAGAAAGTGATGATGAGATTGATGACAAACCAGACCATGATTGTATTTAAGTGACTTAGTTATGTACAAACGCAAGACCAGACATTAAAAAAACACCTTTGGGAATGGCTGACATTGTTTGTTAATCGTTCTTATTTAAGAGACCAATATGGAGCATTAAGAGCTGCCTTTGCAGTGTGTTCCATTTCTTAGTCACTCAAAGTGTCTTCTCTGCCAAATGTAACTTCAGCCGAAGTGGCAGAACTGGTGGCCCTAATACTAGCTTGCTGGTTATCCGAAAATGTGGATGTGACAACTTAAACAGACAGCCAGCATGGTTTTGGAGTTGTCCTTGACTATGGTCAACTACGGTCACAGAATATATTGATGACAATTTCAGGAGCCCCTATAAAGAATGGTGTTTACATATTGAATTCTGGTTGTTATGTGTATACCTCATTGTGCTGGAAGGGCATTGTTACACTTGATAGCAAATATGCGGATCAGGTACCAAAGTATTGCGCATTACAAAAAGAGACCGCTGTGCAGGAAAATCAACCCCTTGGGCGAGGCCGCGATTCTGCGCCTGTGCGGCACTTCTAAAGAGTGGGCGGGATCATGACGGCCCCCAGCCGTCATCAGCACACGCCCACCGTGTTGCATGACGGACGGGGGCAGTTCAAAATTTAGAAAATGTGAATTGTTTCTATATGGATGCAATGCAAACTTCTTTGTGCGAACTAAGAAATGTTCAAGAAGATGCCCTAAATCATGAAAAGAGAAAATGGTATGGTAGAGAATAGGCTGCAAAAATATTTATCAGGATTTGAAGGTAAACGATGAGCATAAGTATGTGCTACCAAATTCGATATCACATCCTATGTGTAAGCATTTGCATAACCAGACGCATGCAGGTAGAGATGGTTTGGCTGAGATTTTCAAAATGTACTGGGGAAATGTAAGATTATGAAATGCTGCTGAGGATGTTTGCAGCCATTGTCTTCTGTGTCACCTAAATAATCAAGGCAAAAGAACAGTTACTGTTATGATTCACATTGGCAAATGAATGAATGAATGTCATTTGTAGAGCACACAACTGTATCCCAAGAAGCATCTCAGTGCTAAAAAAACCCTGTAGAGCAGGAAGAGTAGAACTATAACATTCCCTAAAAAGGTATTTTTTCAGCACTGACTTAAAAGCTTATCCACGTCTAGATCCCTCAGTACTTCAGGAAGTGAACGCCAGTATTTTGCTGCCAGATATTAAAAGGATCATCCTCATAGTCTGTCCTTGTTAATCTACTAGCTCCCGGAATCATTGATAGCAGAGATCAAGTGGCGATCCAGATTTAGCCATCCGTAGCATTTTGTCAGACTCCACCATGGAAATCTCCTTAAATTCTGTCAGTCCTAGTCTTCCTGAGGGTAGCGATAATTTAGAATACATTTTTAAGATCTTCTCCTATAGGTGATTTGAAAGATGGTCACATAAAGTTTGGGATACCTCCACATTTTGTTGAGTGCCAGCTGGGGAGAGGAATGTCTTTACTATCTGAAAGGTAGCTTTGTAAGCAATATCTTCTTTTCCTCAGTTATCAGTTTCTATTGCAAAAGCCTGTGCTCGGGCTTTTAGCATCTTCTTGCAGAAGAGGTGCTTTGTAACTGACCTTATCTTCAGAATCATATGCCTTCCTCCACTTTCTTTCTAAGCGTTTACAGTGACTTTATTCTTTGAATAGTGCCAACGTAAACCAGGCAGCTGAAAGAGACTTAAGTTTTGTGTTACCTTTTTTATAGGAGCCACTTCATCCAGAGTCGTATGAAGGGCCATGTTAAAATTTTCAACAGCAGCATCTAAACAAGTTCCAGCTTTCCCATTAAATTAGGCAAGTTGGATATCTTGGCTTCAGTGATCTAATGCCAAGGATGCCTTTCTGCAGTAGTCCTAAAATCTGATTTGTCAGAGACTGGTGACTTACAATAAAAAGGAACTAAGGGGTGCATGCATCAAGATATGCTTTTGCGAGTCCTTAATTGCGAATATTAAGGAATCGCAATTAAGGACTGGCAAAAGCCGATGCATGTAGGAATCGCTATAAAAATAGCGATTCCTAAACATTCCTTAATTGCGACTCGCAAATTGCAAATTGCAATTGAGGAATGGCTTCCCATTCATTCCTATGGGCCTACAGGCCCATAGGAATGAATGGGAAATTGCATGCGCAATTTGCGAGTACTAATAGGTACTCGCAAATTGCGCATGCAATTTGAAGGGTGCAAGGGTGTCAAAAGGACACCCTGTTGCACCCATGAAATTGTGATGTTCACCCATGCTGTATATATATATATATATATATATAGAGGGGGGTATACCCAGCTAAGTCACTAGGGACCTGGGTGCAATGCGATACAATATAAAGGGGTCCCAGTGAACAAATAGAAAATGTACAAATAACTGTTATTAACAATACATCAAAATACAATACAAGGAATGAGGCGCACTGTCATTTAATCACAATGGGCTTTGATTATTATGTTAATACACAATAACAATATAGACATCATAGTGCCCCAGGGTACAAAGGGAAATGGGGGTGGGATGGAGTGATAGTGGGAAGGAATTGTGCCAGTGGAACAAAGTGCAATTACAATATATCACAATTTGCGATACAACCATTCAACTGGCTTCAGATCCCTGAGCCAGTGGATAGAACAACTAATATTCAAAAGTTTGAGAAAACCTCATGCACAAGACGCTGCTAATTCATAATAATGTAATGGTGGCGTCAGCTGGTGTGAGATAGTAGCCGTCAACGTTTCGACCCCAAAACTACAACAGTAGGTGCAATTCACACCTTACGCTGGGGTCTTCATCAGGACAAAAAGGAAAGGGGTGAGTAAAAGATATTGTGTTACTATTCATACAAAAATATAAGGAATTTAAGAAGCGTTTAAAAGCGCAACAAACAATGTATATAAATAAAGGGAACAGAATATTACCACGGTAAGTGGGTCAATAATTGCCCACGTGGATCGATGGATCTATACTCATCAATGGCGCAAGTCAATCAATAAGAGAGGATAGATACACGTCGTAGATACAACTCAATAGGACGCACCGGGAGTCATCAAATATCTGCAAAAGCAAAGTCCCAATGGGGACATTTAATTAGTTCTCCTACTTAAATTAATTTCGAGAGGACATATCATAAAATCAATAATTCGACAACAGGACAATTGGGGAAATACAAGAGTTCATGTTGAAACCCTCTAAGTAGAACCAACGACAATATACCCCAACAGAGTATACATTTGTCACAATAAATTGATAAAAAACACACTAAAGACGCAAAAACAACCTTCAATGTTATAGGTGTCAATAATGGTATGGAAATAGCAAGATGCATCTACATCATTCAGCCCCAAATTGGGACCCTGGTTTATGAAGTCGCGTTTGCACAAAACATACCTCAGTTTACTCAACAGAGTTAATGCCAAAGTGCATGCCAGGTAATACCGGAGGGTACGGTTCATGAGACCTGGGGTGATTTAAGAAGAGGTACACAAAGGCATTTGTCATAACATACCGCAATTTGTTATATATACAGAAATTATTGTAACGGTACAGGGACCTGCCAAATCATATGCCTGTCCCGCTTAGCCGACTGGAAAGAGCTATGCTGCTACCGTCAATGCGGTCATCCCATCTATGGAAATAAGCGTCGAAGAAAAGATTAATTAAAGGTTACTCACTATGTTCAAAAAGGTAAAAAAAAGTAAAGCGGCAGAGTTTCCGGCAGTCTCACCTCAAGCTTCTGCCGTGTCCGTCTGTATACTTCCGGGTCTACAGGTACCGGAAACAAACGCGGGAGAGCGTAATCGCGTCTGAAGTAAAGCGCGGACGGCTGTGGGCTGTACCTCGAATATACGTCATGGTTGTTACGAAGCAACACCATGATAATACCAGCATTTCAGAAACATTACTACACTGTTGTGTAGAACAATTTCTTATGATGGTGTGCCTAACGTTTTAAGTGAGAAAATAACGTACAGGGTCAGTCCCACTGAGTGTGGGTAGCATCAACTCACGTATTAGATGCATTAGCGCTTTCAAAAACATTTTGAAAACAACCAATCGCTCACTGTATGAGTGGCAGTCTAATTATTGCCAAAGCACGTAAGGGTTCAAATAGTAATAGTACCTTTCGTTTAGGCATGACGCCATAGTTGTTAAACATGAACGATTAAATGAATATTTACAGATCATATATTAAATCAGCATATATATTATCTGCAGAGCCTAGTTCTGTCTAAAATATTGAGGAATAAGGCAACGGCTTACTACTAGGGTCACAAAAGGATTAGGACCTTAAAAGATACCTCGTTGCAGTCAAAAATAATAATAAAGTCGTCAAGGATAGCATTGGATCAAATCACAAACCCAACATATACATTCATAACAGTGAATACTCTTCACATATTGCACCATGAATAGATGTATCCTCGTCGTGCACCTCACAAACAGGCGGGTGAAACGACTGTTAATTCAGGTCAAGGTACGCATGCGTTATACATATACTTGAAATTGGGCCACGCACCTCTCTCACAGGAGCGTGAAGCGCCATCCACAAGATAGAGGTGAAAAATCCTATCTTTAAAAAACAATAATCAGAATAATCCTATTGTGCACCTCTCACACAGGAAAGTGAAGGCAACCCAGAATACATAAAGGTAACTTTTTGCTACTAAATCACTGTATGGTTACCGTCCCAGCCTAGCTAGTTGGGCGTAACTACTGTCAGCTTTGTTCAGGCCATTCTTAATGGAGTCTAAGATAGACATCCATTTGGATTCACGTAATGTCAAGATGTGTGAAATATCCCCACCCCTAGGACCTAATAGTACCTTTTCCAACACAAGCCATTGTAGTGCATCAGGGGTGTGGTTATATCTAGTGCGGTGCTCTACAAGAGGGGCTCCAGGAACTCTACATCTAATCCTGCTCCCATGCTGAAGAACTCTTGATTTAACTTTTTGCTGTGTTTGGCCCACATATACAAGGTCACATGGGCACCTGATCATATGAATAACATTAACAGTGTTACAGTTAGTATGTGATCTTAGTGCAAAAGTCTGGTCTCGGTATGTGAACTCTCTGGTTTGTATAGCTGTTTTACATGCTGCACATGATCCACATCTAGTATGTCCAATAATGGGAGGGAGATTCCATAAAGATGTAATTGTCGGTGCCTGAGGTGGACTCAAAAAAGACTGAACCACTACATCCTTGATGTTACGTGCTCTTTTAAAAGAATGCAAAGGGAGGGCATTCTGTTCGATGTCATCCGCCAATAAACCCCAATATTTGTTAATTATCTTTTTGATGTCATTGCTCCTAGTTGTAAAAGTGGTCACACAGATTAAACGTTCCAAAGCAGTGTCCGGTTTATTTTCGGGGTTCAAGAGTACTTCGCGTGGATTGTACCACGCCCTCTTATGTGCACGTTTCACCAATCTTGCTGGATAGCCACGTTCAAGAAGTCCATTGGAGAGGTCCTGTGATTCACTCATGTAATTCTCCTTGTCCGAACAATTCCTGCGAATCCTCAGGAACTGTCCAACAGGTAGATTATCTTTTAAACCTCTAGGATGGTGACTACTGTACTCTAAGAGGGAGTTACGCTCAGTTGGTTTCCTATACAGTGTCGTTTGTAAAAGGTTGGTGTTGGTGTCTACATAAATCATAATGTCAAAGAACAGGATTTTATCCACACTGGATTCCAAAATGAACTGAATATCAGTGCTGTTACCATTAAGCCATGTATGAAATGCAGTGAGATCAATCTGGGTGCCATTCCATATGCACAGCACATCATCTATGTAACGGACCCAGAGATCTATCTGATTACCGAAGGGGTTAGTGTCACTAAAGATGAAGCGATTTTCAAAATCATCCATGAATAAAATTGCCAAGTTGGGGGCAAAAGTAGCCCCCATGCTGAGCACACACATGCCCCAAGGGCAGGCATGTGTGTGTGACGTGAAACTTTGAAAAATGCAGTTTAGCGGTTCCAAATAGTGAAATCGCTAATTCAAAGCGCTTCTTCCATTGCATTTAAGGAATTGATTCCTTCTGTGATTCCTTAAATACAATCGCAATTTGGGAGATCACAAAAAAATTGCAATTACCGAAATTGCGCATCCCAAATACGTTTTGCAATTGCAAATGGCCGATTTCTGTGAATCGCACTGTTTGCGATCGCAAAATCCCTTGATGTATGTGCCCCCAAATAGGATAAGGTGTGGTACACACCAACTTGGGTACATTTGAGAAAATTAGGTCCAAAGTATTCCCTTTTTTGGATGTAGGACCTCTGCCTCTAAGGGAAGATTTAATTCTTCAGTGGTTTCCCTCAACTGTATAGCCCTCTTATTTATACGCTCATTTATTTGGACAATAAAGTCCCCAAGTTCTGAAAAGTTTGAATATTGTAAATTCTAAGGGCCTATCGTTTTGGCTAGAAACTTGGCAAAATTGGCACAATATTCAGGGGGCCCATATATTGATGTCCCAGAGAGAGAGAGGTTGTTAGATACTTTCAGGGAAAATGACAAACCTTTTGATATTCCTTAGTCTTTCATCTTTTTTGTAATACAGTTAAAGTTGGAATGGTGGATCACCGCCACACCTTGCCCAACTTGATTTTCCTGGTTAAGAGAAACTATCTTGTAACCTCCATTAAGGTAAATGCAATGTCCGATCCTGGTGTACCATTCATCCATGTCTCCATAATAAATAAAACATACCAGTAATTTCCTACTACCTGCTCCCAAATGTCCAATTTAGGTTTGACTAAGGACCCAACATTAATTAAGGATGCTCTTAGGTGACTAGTAGAGTGTACCTCCTCCCCTATGGATGCCACAATGTCCCTTTCCTTGCCCTTGCAGGCACCTCAAGAGTGTAGCTGCATATGCATAGGCAGCCTTGCCGACCCAAGCATTTACACTTTATCCCATACTGAAAGATGAGCCCTTACATCTGTTATTCCCTAGTGATAGCAAGTCCTCCATGCTGTATACCATATGTGCCCCTTCCAAATGGGGAGATGTTTGGGCATAGTAACTGATGCTAGATGCATTCGGGCGCAGATTGGAGCAGAAAGGCTTGCTTTTTGTGTGCTGAAAGCACATTCACCCTCCTGCCGTCATTTTATGGACAGGCAAAGAAGAGATGAGTCCGCGTCAGAGAAGACACTAGAGTGCTAACTAAAAATGATGCTTAGCAATGTGGCTCCAACATAGAGTACAAATGGCGGAATTGACTTTAGTTGTATTTCGTTTGCTCGACTTCCTGAGACAGCTCCCCCATCAGACTTTTTTGGGCAATACTAATCTCTTCACAGGTCATTGGTCAGCAAACTTTGAAAAAACACAGAAGTCCCATTTAAAAGACTTTTTGAGATGCCCAACTGTATTGATACTGCAATTTGATCTTCCATCTTCTACTAAGTCTAATCTTGGGACCCATTTTAAAAATGAGGTCTTGCAAATAATCTGTACAGCATTTGAAATCAATCAGAGGTTTATTGTAGTTATCAACCTCAATCATCTGCTGCTGTGGAAAGAGTGAAAGGAACTGTTAGATCTGGGGGTTTCTAGTTGGCAGAGGTAGGTACCAATGTTCAAATAGGGACCCTTGCTTCTAGTCAGGGTAAAGGGGGATACACTCTTTGGATAGCCCCTGCTCAGCCCCTTGGTAGCTTGGCACAAGTAGACAGGCTTATCAAAGGCAATGTGTAAAGTATTTGTACCAACACTCACAATCACACAGTGAAAACACCACAAATGGACTCCACACCAGTTTAGAAAAAATAAACTATCTTTATCTGAACTACAGAAGACCAAATGACAAAAATCCAACATACACTGTTCAAAAATAAGTCTTTAAAAGAGTTCAAGGGTTTGCGTTAAAATAATCCACAGTTGCTTTACTTTTAGCCCAAAGTACCTGTACATGTGACAAAAGTTCCAAGCGCCAAAAAACAAGCAATGTGTCACTCCTGAGACCCTGAAAAGGCGATGCTACAACCCTGCAGCATGCGGTGGGCATGTTGCGATTAATCCGGTCTGTATGGGGAGCGATGCGATACCTTGTGTGGATTCCGGCACGCAGCTTCTCCGGTAGGATGCGTCTCGCACAGACACGATGCGACGTTCTTCGGGGCGGCGACGATCTTCGGTGCAGTGGCGATGAGCGGTGCAGCATTGATCCTCTTCTGCCGCGGCCCCTCGATGTGCTTGCGCTGGACTCTGTGACGATGTTCGCAGCGATGTGTTGTGGTCCGCAAGGATGCGGTGCGACGTTTCTCTCAGCGACGACAGGCTCTGCGACGATACTCGTAGTGACAGGAATCTTTCCGCACCGGGGCGATGCGCTCTGCAAGCGAACGATGCTTCGGTTCTTGCAGCGGCAACAGGCGCTGCAATGATCTTCGCTGCTAAGGAAATCTTCTCGCACTGTCGACGATGAGCTCCGCAAGTGAGAGATGCGTGCAAATTGTAGATCTTCTTCTTTTCCTCTTGTCCAGCTCCCCAAACAGCAGCGAACAACCTCCAAAGGTCCCACAAATGGATCAAGCACTCTAGGCAGGTCAGAACCCACACAGCAGAGTTCATGGGGGAAGCTGGGGGTGAAGTCCTTTTGTTCCTGAGACTTCTTAACAGGAGGCCAGCTCTCCTCATGCCCTTGGAGATCTCTTCAAGCCAGGGGACAAAGCATCAGCAAAGTCCTTCCTCTCTCTTTGGCAGAATAGCAACTGCAGGTCAGCCCACAAACACACAGCAGGCCAGTCCTTCATCTTCAGTCTTCCAGATTTCTCCTTGGCAGAGGTTTCTTCTTGATTCTAGGATGATCTAATCTTCTGGGGTCTGGGTATTTGCTTTGTCCAAACCAGTTCTGGTCAGTCCTGGAGCACTTTGTTTACCTGACTCCTTCTTTCCTTAGAGAGAGAGGGGCAGGGTCATCACCTGCCCAGCAGGGGGAGGAGCCAGCATTTTGGAAGGCAGGCACAGCCCTATGTAGGCCCAGGTGCTATCCCCTCCCACCACTGAAGATGCAGATGGAGCTATTAAGCCCTGGGCTGACCCAGCCAGCCTCCTGGAGCCACCCCAGTCCATGTCACTCACAAACCAGACAGTCAATTCACAAACAGGCAAAGGCACAGAGAAAGGTCAGACAAGAAAACAGCCACTTTCTAAAAGTGCTGTTTTCAATCACAGAATTTAAAAACCATCCTTCCTAAAAGATGGGTTATTAAATTCTGAGTTCAGGGATACCAGATTTCGATTTTCTATCTTGCTCCTATGGGAAGATATGCAGGTAAACATTATACACAGCATTCCCCATTCTAGACTATGGGCAAGTTAGCCTTTCAATAGTGAAAAATGAAAATGGCTGTCATTCACTATCAGAGCATATCACCCACACTAGTACATGCTCTACCTTTCACATACACTGCACCCTGCCCAGTGGGGTACCTTGGGCCTTCCATATGGCTGGCCAATGTGTACAGAAAGGGCAGTGTTAGGCCTGGCCAGTGGGGACACTGGTCAGGTCAGAATGGCAGTTAGCAACTGCACACAGGCACTGCGGTGGCAGGCCTGAGACACCATTTTAGGGCTACTCATGTGGGTGGCACAATCAGTGCTGCAGGCCCACTAGTAGCATTTGAATCACCAGCCCTGGCACACTCAGTGCACTTTACTAGGGACCTACTGGTAAAACAAATATGCCAATCATGGATAACCAATCAGAATAGCAATTTATACAGAGAGCATATGCACTTTAGCACTGATCAGCAGTGTTAAGTGCCCAGAGTCCTATTGCCAACAACCACGGGTCAGGAAAAACAAAGGAGGAAGAAGCAAAAAGTTTGGGGGTAGCACTGCAAAAAGGGCCATTTCCAACAGGAACTTTCAAAAACAAACTGGCAAGAATCTGTACTTCAACCGGTTTGAAATGGCCTGATGCTTTTTCTTTTGTTTTGGTGAGCATGACAAGAGCTCCTGACAGAAAGATTGGTTTATTGCCCTATGAGATTATACTGGGTAGAGCATTGAGGCTTCCATATGTACCTTCAGTTGCACTAGTTGCAATGACTACTGACATTGTGCAAGAGTCTGGCTGATATGGTGAGAGCTGTCTCTCATCAGGTGAATGTGGCAACAAAGCAAATCAAGGATATTGCATGTCATGGATTGAGATCTGGGAACTGGTTTGTAGTCTGAAAACATGTTTGTGGAGACTGTTTGGACAAGCATTGGAAGGGAATGTATCAAGTGATCCTGAAGACGAAGACTGCTGTGAAGTGTGCAGGTGTGCTTTAGTGAATCCACATTAGTAAAACCAAACAGAGCGAGAGTAGCAAAAACAGTGAATGTATCAGTTGGTTAAGGAATAGACACACAAAGTCAAGATCAAAGACAAGCTCAAGTCCCCAGCATGAATCCGGATGGGGGAGAGAAATTGAGAATTTCAAGAATTTTGAAACAGGTGAAGACAATGAGCAGAAGCAAAATGAAGGGGTGATGATCAGATAACTAAGAGCTCTGACAAATAAACTGAAATTCTGATGTCCAGTTTCAAAACAGAGATCAAATTGAAGAGCTGTTACAGTGCAAGAGTGAAGGCATGAGTGTCAGCAAAATGTAGTCTCTTATCCGAGCAGTGAGAGGTTGCAATTGCAGATAAAAGTTACAAAGACTGCCAAAGGAAAAAATACATTCACTGTGAAAGGAGCAGGCAAAGACAAACCTGTTCAGAACTCAAGCTCCAGTTAAAGTTTGAGTTCGAATCTAAGCTCAAGTCAAAGTTCCACAGAGAGAAAAAAATCTGACAAAGAGTGTGTCTGAAAGAGAAAGAGTTGAGGAAGACATTCTAAGGAAGAGAATTTGCAAAAAAAACACTGTGAAACAGTAGAGAAGAAACCTTAGAGAAAAATAGATTCTGGAACTAGTGGAAGTGACTCACCAGTTGGCAAGATATCATTGAGAAAGAGAGTTCCAAATCGAAAATATTCCTCACCCAAATCGATATATTCATCTACAGTTTCTGAAGAGGAAACTGAATTTGATGATTATAGTTTTGTTTATTAGTGTTAATGCAAGTTTGAGAGTGAATCAGAGACTGAGTTTGAAACAGAAGAAGAACCACCTTGAATTGAACAATGAGACTTTTGAAACTTTTTGAGACTGCTGTTGAATAAAGAGAGCTGAGATGTTAAGTGATTATTTAATGAACTATTGAAGAGAAGCGATGAGAAGATTATCATGAATTTAAGTTTTGATTATTGTTTTAACATCATGAGAAAAAAAGAAGAAAAATAGTATCATATTAAAGAAATTTTTGGTTGAATTTTAGATTGATTTTACTACAATAAGAATGTTTGCCTCAATAGAAGATAGAATGCAACAAATGTTGTAAAATTGTAGGGTTAGTAACGGGTCCTACATCTGCTGGAGAGGGTTCTACTTATGCTCAGTTACCTATTTCATATTCTTGTAAAGTGTAAGTTACAATTTTTAATCAAGATGTAATTTTTCCCCTTATTTAACTGTGCTTAGAATTTTTGATTTTTAGAGAAGATAATAAAGAAATTAAATTTCTTAGAGTGATTGCTCTAAACAGCTATGATACTATGATTGTTTGAGATTCTAGAAGTCTTTTGAGTAGCAAAGAGGACAATAATTTTGTTTTGGAATAACAGAGAGGATTTAAGGTTGTGAGAAACTGGGAAGAACAAAACATTGGATTTAAACAGATAAAGGGGGGAAGAGGAATTTAGATTGACAGGATTACATCCTACATTGAGAATAGAGCAGGAAATGAGAGGTTAATTTTATATGTTAAGGTCTAGTTCTTCAAAGAAAGTTTAGGTAGAATTAGTAGGAGAAAGTGTGTGTCTGATAGAACTTATGAAGTTAGTGGGGATATTTTGATTGGAGGAGAACCTATCTTCTGGGAAATTTATTATGTTTGTGGAAAGATTGCTAATTTCAATTTGCAGATAAATTTGGTTGCTTCATTGTATTTAGCTTTGCTGTTTTCTAGAGCTTTTCATATGGGCATTTTAAATGAAGAACATAGTTTGAGATGAATGAGACCTAGTTTTGGACAAGTATTATTTGATATATTAGCTGCTAAATTTGCTTGTATAGGAGTGGCGATGAGTGATGTCAAAATTAGGCATTTGTCTACAGTAGTAGATAGTCAATGTAAATGTATTCATGGTAGCTATTTCAGCCATGGGGATGTATACTTGTCTTGCTTTAAATTTTCTCTTGTACAAAGAGGGTGGTTTGTAAAGCAGGAAAGACGAGTATGTATTGCAAATATATCACTGATAATAGGAGAGTTACTGGTTCTTTTATTACTAATCAAATTCATCTCACACATGAGCTTTTGAGGAACCTGGCTTATGGGAAACTGTAGGTTCTTGATTTTGTAGGCTACAGAAAGAGTTTTGGAAAGGTTGGGGAGTGGATAGGTAATATAGGTGGTAGTGATTTACAGACTATATTAATTAGTATACTAATCACAATGATTTGCACAGTTGTAAAGATTATTTTGCTAACATTTTCTTAGTGTATTATTAGTGGATATGGAAATACTGCTAAAGGTGAAAACAGGTTGATGGAAATGGAATTGTAAAGTTTCAAGGATCATGTTTACAACCAGTGAAAGATTGTGGAGGAAAATTTGCAGAAGAAACTAAAGATGATGATGTCTAAGAAGTAATGACTGATTAATAAAGTGAGTATTAAAAATAATTGGGGGGGTGGGGAAGCTTTTTTTCAATGTGGAATTTTGGGTGACAAATTATTTTTGAATTGTAATGATTAATCTAGTGAATATAGCTGTAAGCAATGAATTTATATTGTTGCAATTAAACAAGTTCATATTTAGTTTTAGAAGTGTATTCATTAATGTAGTTTAGCTATCCCACATTTTCGTAGTGTCACAATTTTATTAAAATTGATGCTGTTTGTTGTTCTGTTCCTCTTGCTCCTGTTCATTGTGCCTCCTAATGTTTCCTTGTGTGTTTTCTCACAGTTTTCACAAGGCACAGTGATACAATTGGTTATTCCGTAGAGAGCATGAACTGTAAATGAAACTTACATTGTGTTTCTAAAGTATTTTTCTGAAGGGCACTAGTTTCTGAGTCTTTGACTGAAAATGTTTCATATTGTGTTGAACATTTCTAGATTATGTGGTTGCTGTGGAGGTAGTGGAAGATTTCCTCTGCGTTAGAAAAGGGTTAGTGCTATAAAATATTTAATAACAATGTGATTCTGATTTGTGCAATATGTGGTATCGCTAGTAATACCATGTTGTATTTGAAGTTTTTTTCTTATTACCTATTTGTAAATTGTATATAAATACCCTTGGTTTTGTGGGTGAGTCAGAGACGTTCCCTTATCTACTAGAGATGCTGAACCATTATTGAGAGACTTCATATTCTATTAGAGATCCTGTCTTTATGACATTTTGCTGCTTATTGGGATTTGGTACATTTTTTACTCCTGACTATGTACTATGTAGCTGAGCCTTCATAGCATATTTTCTGTATTGCCTATTTTGAGATTTTATAATAAAACCCTTTAACTTTTCACTGATCAGGAACTAAGTTAATGAGTGGACCTAGTCATTTATTTAGTTACAACTGTTATATGTTGGGTCTAATTTTTTAAAAAAAGTAGTGACTAATCGCAAGCTCAAGGACACTGAAGATGAGCTGCTGAAAGTAAATTTGGGATGATAAAAATATTGAGGTGCAGGTAAATACTGAGGTTTGGCTTCCACGGGTGCAATAAATCCTCTAACAAGCACAAGATGTGCAGCCTGCACTGTTTGTATTTGTTAGAAATTGGGTCTCTATTTGGCAGAGGTTTGCATCCTGTCCAAGTAGGAAACACAATCCTAGTCGGGGTAAGTTTGAAACATAACCTGAATGAGCCTGTGTTCACCATTTGGTAGCTTTGGTAGCAGACCAGTCAGGCTTAACTTAAAAGGTAATGTGGAAAGTATTTGTGCAACACTTTACAGTAACACAGTGAAAACACCACAAAAAGTAAAACAAGACCAAAACAAGAAAAATCCAATAAGTAGAAATTGAGATGTGACTTTTTTAAAGTTTAAATTAGAATATGGTGCTTAAAAGCATAAAGCACCAAGCAGAAATATCTAGTTGTGCTTGACCAGGGTAAATCCAATTGTGCAGGCTGATCGCGATGGAGTGGGGGTCAGATACAGATGCCACACAGGTCCACTGAAAACAGAACCTTTCCGGAGGATGTGTCCACAGCGAGTGCATGAATCGTCAGTTCCGAGAGTCACACAGTCAAACAGACTGGTAAATGTGTCATCGTTCGGCCTTGCAGACGGGTCCCATGTCGTCGTCCACCCCTCTGTGCTGAAGGCAATGCGTCATCGTTGAGCCTCGCAGTCAGGTCCTGCGTCATCATTAAACCCCTTACCATGAAGGTGCTGCATCATCAGTGAGCCTCACAGTCGACTTCTGTGGTGGCGGCTAGCTGAGCAGGCATGTCGTTGACCTTGCGCTGAGAAGACGCTGAAGGAGACGTGTCGGTTCTGATCAGCGCAAAGTCTATGATGCATTGGTTTTGAAGAGAAATAGCTGCAGAACCCACTATGAAGGCTCAGGACTTGTTTGGTACCTCTTGGCAGGGCAGGACTCACAGTTAAGTCCAGTAGCAGAAGCAGAGTTGAAGGAAGTCTTTGATGGTCCTGGGACTTCAAAACAAGAGCCAAGTCAGCAAGCCCTTGGAGTCACTTAGGTTTTTGTAGGATGTAGAGATACAGGGCTAGTCTTTCTCCCTCCCTGACAAGAGGTAGCAGGCAGCAGGCTGACATAGCAAAGCAGTTATGCAGAGTGACAGTCCCTCATGGCAGCACAGCAGTCCTTCTTCCTGACAGAACTCAAATTCAGAAGTGAGCTGAAGTCATGGTGTCAGAGATCCAGTACATATGCCAATTGAGCCTACAAAATTGGGGTGACTTCAAAGAGAGGCGTTTGAAGTGCACAAAGTCAATTTCTTCCCTGCCCTGGCTGCAGACTAACTACAGGGGAGTATGCAGCTCTTTGTGTGGGGACAGGCACAGCCCTACTTAGGTGCGAGTGTCAGCTCCTTCCTCCCAACCTCCCAAAGAGGACCCAGCAGGATGTTAATGGCCCATCAGGCACAGGTCATCTCCCTTTGTGTGTGCCTGTTGATAGGGAATGCACAAAGACCAGCTGTCACTCACCCCAGACATGTATTCAGAGACAGGCAGTCACACGGAATAGTTTAAGTAAGAAAATGCCAACTTCATAAAAGTGGCATTTTCAGACTTGCAACTTGAAATCCAACTTCACCATCAGTTTGGATTTGAAATTGTGAGTCCAAAGACACCAAACTTCAAATGTCTATCTTTCTCAATTGGAAATTACACTTATAAAATATAAGAAGGTAATCCTAATGTTAATCTATGGGAGAGATAGGCCTTCCAGTAGTAAAAAACTAATTTAAGAGTATCTCACTGCAAGGGCATGTACATGTGAAAAGTGCATGTCCTACTTATTAAATACACTGCACCCCGCCCTGCTGTCTAGGGCTTACTTTAGGAGTGATGTATATTTAATAAAAAAGGAAGGTTTGGGCCTGGCAGGTAGGTTAACATTTCATGGCCAAAATGGCAGTTTAAAACTGCACACACAGGTCCTGCAGTAGCAGGCCTGAGACATGTTTAAAGGGCTACTGAAGTACAATCAGTGCTGTAGGCCTATTAGTAGCATTTAATTTACAGGCCCTGGGCACATAAAGGGTACTCTACTAGGTTAATTCAATATGCCAATTGGGGATAAGCCAATGTGACCATGTTTAGAGTACACATCACATGTAGTTTAGCACTGGCTAGCAGTGGTAAATTGCCCATAATCCTAAAGACAGCAAAAATGAAGTCAGCAAAACAGGAGGTCAGAAGGCAGAAGATCTGAGGAAGCCACACCAAGGATGCCAGGTCTAATAGTAATGTGTAAGAACTCTATGCAATCCCACATCCACCAGACTCTAAATAAGGCTGGCTGTCTTTAAAATTCAATCATCACACTACATCTCAGTAGTAACCTTCTTCAAGAACATTGTCCTATCAATTTCATAGGCTTTTGTCAGTGGATGGTTTTCACGCACTTGCTGTATCATTATGAAACAACTCATACTCCCGTCTATCAACAATAACAACATCTAATCAAAAGCTTGTAATTCTTCTTTTATGTAGTAGATTGTTTTATATTATATGATATCCACCTGAAACAGTTTGCTGAGTGTGGTATATTGACAGTAGAAACAGAGGGGCAGATTTACAAGCCCATTGCAACATCTTTACAACACCGTTGCATCACTTCTGTGATGTAACGGCATCGTAAACAATACCCCAATATGCAACATATTTACAACGTGACACGTCTAGGGAGAAGCATCACGTTGTGAAGCCCTGCGCTACATTATACCTGCGTCAGGTATAATGTATGCAGGGTGGGCGTTCCATCGCAAGGAAGCCTCGTAAAAGTGATGCGGTGAAATCTACAAGATTTCACTGAGTCACTTTTAAAACCGCTTACACCTTACACCTGCTTGTATCAGGCACAGCAAGTATAGGCTGCCCCTGAGCAGTGCTGGAGTTGTGTCACACTTGCAACATCACTCCAGTACTGCCTCACCTTTATGCCGACAGATGCATCACGCATCTGTCTATCGTTGTGCTACAGTGTGCTGTATTGTAAATGCTGCGCATCCTTGGTGGAGCAAGGTTTTTTTTACGTGTCGCATTTTAACTGGCGCATTCCTGCTAATATGCAGGGGTGCGCCAGTTCTTGTAAATCTGCCCCAGAATACTTGCAAAATGTAGGGCTGGACAATATACCAGGAGATAAGTGCAATACAGCATAAACAGTAACTGTGAAGTTGAGACTAACAGTAAGTTATATGAGAGCAGTTTATAATCAGGAGTAAGGTGAAAATGCATAACTATAGAGTGAATCAGTGATAAAATATGATCCTAGTCACAATTAGCTGAAAGAGCAGCATGAGTGCAAGACCTTGAACAGTTTGGGTAAGTGGGGAGCATTTACCAGTACGTGAAAATGCAGCAAAACAGTTATAAAAACCATTAAAGATATACATTTGGGCTTAACATGGGTAAGGAAAATCTAATGGGGTTGCAGGCAACGTTAATGAAGAAGGAGCTGAGGCATTATGCCTTTTTGACCGTTAAAACGTTTAAGATGAGAACACAGGTTGCAAAGGGAGAGAAAGAAACAAACAAGGTGACTGGGCCCATCAATAATCTGGAGCAGAGTGGAGAGAGGTGCACTGAAAAGCTACACAGACGTCATGAGGTCTGACTGCCAAATGCATATGTTTACCTAAGGAGCCCATTCATTCACTGATTAAGCTCTGCAGCCCTACCTACACTATCCATTCCTCTATTCAATGATTGTACAAAGGTCTAAAGTGAACAATGTGTTGTAAAACCCATCCTGTTGGCAATTTATTCCGAGGAAGAGCTTCCCAAATCACTCCCTTGCAGTGGTGCAGCTTGTTTAATACATGCAGTATGGGGGCTGGTCTAACAAAATTTGCCAAGACTGGTTTTGGTTCCCGGTCTGATCCTGCACACTATGGGCCATATTTACCACTTATTCATGCAATGCCGTGTGCAGACACAAATGCTGCACTGCATGAGAAGGAGCGAGCACTAAATTTACAGAACTATGGCACTCTCCTCCTCTCTCCCTAGCGCAGGTGCAGAAATCAGCTGCAGTGCACCACTGAGACACCTTTGCGGCCTAGTGCAAGGGTTTCTCCTTGAGTCTAGCATAGGTTTTGTACTGGAAGGATACCTTTCCAGTACAAAATACTATGCATAGACTGACTTTCACCCTTTTCCTTCTTTGTATGTGTGCTGTACAGTGCAGCACATGTACAAAGTCAGATAAGGAAGGAGAAATTAAAGCAATTCTCCTTCATCACCATCTTCAAAAGGGCTCAGATTTCTAAATCCTCTCCACTTTATTTAGCAAACAGGGTTTAGCATCAGGAAACTTGGGTGGTGCATGGGAATGCCCATGCTCCACTCATGGTATACCCCTCAGAGACAAATAATGCTAAGCAGTGCTATGTGCTGCTTTGCATTACTTTCACGTTATTTCCAGGGCTAAACAAGTTTAGCACTGTAAAGTAAAAAATTAAAATTATTTTGCGCCAATTTAACAAAGTGTGAAATCTTAGTATGTCACCCCCTATATGTTTAGTCAGGCTAGCCATCGTTGATTGTTTACTGATATGTGCATCTTCAGACGTGCAATTCTAACTCTGAAACACCCAAGAAACTACACAGTTTTGATCTAACTTTTCATTTGCTGCAAATAGGGCAGCACCTGTAGCTTCTTGATTTGCTTTAATTTCTTTTATCTACTTAAGGATATCACAGAAGAAATTAAAACTCTTTCTTTGTGGCCAACATATACCTTTTACTCCTGAATATTTTAGGGTTTTTCTATTAAGACAATCTCTAATGCCTTTTGACTTTTATGTAAAGTCAGACCTTTGACTTCCCGTGGGGGAGGTGTGCTGGCAGATTCCTCTGTCTGTAGCCGCCCCGCATTATCCGCACTAAAGAGCAGGGGGTCCTGCTGATGAAGCAGGTGGGAGCTGGGGGGCGCCACAACCACCCCAAAACTCATGCTGTCCGAAGCGCACTGCCCGCACCATCCCTTGCTACGCCACTGCTTCTACCCACAGCTCTGCTTCAGTCATTCCTGCAACCGAGGTCTCTGCACCTTTTTCTTCTTCACTAACAGCCTCTTGACAATTTCTTTCTTTCAGTAACTTCTACATGACTAATGAATGGAGATGACTCAGTTGGATTGTTTATTTGCTCCTTCCTCCCCTTCCTCTCTCGCCCTCATGTTACATCCGGGGGAGTGGGGTGTTCCTAGTATTTTTCTTTTTCTTTTGATTAGCTACATTTTCCATCTAGGTGCAACTTAATCGATTTATGCTCAAATTTCTTTCCTATTGAATATGTGTACCCGGTGGAAGACTATGACGCCGGATTGAAGAAAGTGGATACGAACTGCAGTTTTTAGCATTACCACATGCAGAAGACTTATCCAACGCAGCAGTATCCTGAAAGGAACAGTAGACCTAAGTCCCAGTTTTCAGGTTCACAATTCACTGGCATTGTGGCTTTTGTTCCCTAAGGAAACAATGGTCACCTTGGGATTCAACAGGGGCCCTTGTTCCTTTTGGAGACAACAATTCAATAAAGTATGCTCACTTAGTGTGTGGTGGGCCAAGGTAAAACAAGCTTGATTATGGTGCATGCTGATAGAAGAAAGACGGTAGTAAATTACATTGTATTAACAATTTCAGTTCACAAGACCCTTTCACGTATAAGCATATTACCTACTGGCGGTCGCCAGTAGGTATATATAGTTAGGATTTTTTCTCTATGGGATTTTTTAAAATTCTATGTCTAATAACTTTGGCGTTTGTGGACGGAATTGGCTGAAATTTTCAGGAAAATGGCACATTTTGTTTCTGAGCAGCCTTTGAAAATTTGGGGGGGGTTCGTCAAGGGGGGGCCGAGAAAAAAGGGGGGTCCCAAAACGTGTTTTTAACATTGAGTTTTCCATAGGGCGGTTGGCCTCACTTTTAGCCCGAACGACTGAATGGATTTGCACGAAACTTGGCAAAATTGTAGGGACTGGTAGCCCGATGTGCCTTTTGTAGGTCTCAATATATGTGCTCCAGTGGATTTTGAGAAATTAACGTTTAAAAAAAGATATATATCTGTAACAGCGGACCGGGCAGCGCTCCAGTACGCGTACTTTTCGCGCAACGGAGCTTTGTGAAGCGAAGCTGATTGGTTCTCCCGCGTCTGTAAACATTCCAAACAGTCCGTAGCGGCCGCCATCTTGTCTCTCGGTAGGATCGAGAGACAAGCGGAGGCCAAACCGAAGGGGCAAATGACCATAAAGGGGCATAGTAGATCCTCCCTGACCGTTTAGGTTTGATGTGGAGGTTTTAAAAGGGCCCCGCGGGGCAAAAAAATAAAATAATAATAATCGAACAGCTGAATGGATTTGCACGAAACTTGGCAAAATTGTAGGGACTGGTAGCCCGATGTGCCTTTGCTAGATCTCAATATATGTGCTCCAGTGGATTTTGAGAAATTAACGTTCAAAAAAAAAGATATATATCTGTAACAGCGCACCGCTTCGCGTACTTTTCGCGTTACGGAGCTTTGCGAAGCTGATTGGTTCTCCGGCGTATTTTGGCCACCATGAGTGTGGAAGGGTATGCTCAGACATGAGTCCCTTGCTCACTGCACCATCAGGATTCAAGCAAGCCGGGCCGAAGACGGCTGTAATGCCAGAAACCGGTCCCCGGAAGCTTGTTTCCTTTCCAGTGAAGAATTGGCTTGGTAGTTTGGTCTGCCCTGTTCCCATGATGCACTGGGCCAGGGACAGACTAATTTGCATATAGCCAGGTTCTGAACTGGGATGGTGCAGTGAGCTAAAAAACGGTGATGGATCAAGCCCTGATCTGTTGACTGGGTAGGAGTGTTCTGATTAACTCAGATACTCTGTCCATCACCACCCCCTTTTGAAAATATTTTGGCCACCATGAGTGTGGAAGGGTATGCTCAGACATGAGTCCCTTGCTCACTGCACCATCAGGATTCAAGCAAGCCGGGCCGAAGACGGCTGTAATGCCAGAAACCGGTCCCCGGAAGCTTGTTTCCTTTCCAGTGAAGAATTGGCTTGGTAGTTTGGTCTGCCCTGTTCCCATGATGCACTGGGCCAGGGACAGACTAATTTGCATATAGCCAGGTTCTGAACTGGGATGGTGCAGTGAGCTAAAAAACGGTGATGGATCAAGCCCTGATCTGTTGACTGGGTAGGAGTGTTCTGATTAACTCAGATACTCTGTCCATCACCACCCCCTTTTGAAAATATACGGAGCTTTGCGAAGCAAAGCTGATTGGCTCTCCGGTGTCTGTAAACATTCCAAACAGTCCGTAGCGGCCGCCATCTTGTCTCTCGGTAGGATCGAGAGACAAGAGGAGGCCAAAGCGAAGGGGCAAATGACCATAAGGGGGCATAGTAGATCCTCGCTGACCCCCTAGGTTTGATGTGGAGGTTTTAAAAGGGCCCCGCGGGGCAAAAAAAAAAAATAATAATAATAATCGAACGGCTGAATGGATTTGCACGAAACTTGGTAAAATATTAGGGACTGGTAGCCCTATGTGCCTTTGCTAGGTCTCAATATATGTGCTTCAGTGCATTTTGAGAAATTAACGTTCAAAAACAAGATATATATCTGTAACAGCGCTCCGCTTCGCGGAGATAAAATTATATCTGTATTACCTAGCTGTTGCTAACACCAGTTAGCGACGGCTATTAGGAGATAGCGACCATCTTGGGCCCCACTTTGCATGTGAGTGATATTTATCACTAATGACATGCAAAATGGGCATGCCAAGATGTTAGCGACTGGAAACAGTCGCTAACATCACTATCTCCTATTATCAACTTTTGGAAATATTCGAGATAAGCGCGAATATCTCCAAAAGCTAGCACCTGCCCTGAGCAGTTCTTAGCCATGTTATCCAATGGGAGGTGGATAACATGGCTAAGAGCATTAGCTCGGTAATGCATGAATATCGCTGAGTTTTCAGCGATATTAATGCATTGCGGTCGTTTTTTATCGTATTTGCGATAAACCTTGATAATAGCAAGGTTTATCTGCGATAATTTCTGACGGTAAAAAAATCGTTGCTAAGCATCGTTAGGGTTAAATATCGCTTAACTTTGGTAATATGCCCCAACGTCTGTTAACGTTCGATTCGAAGGAAATCAGGAAGTGTTGAAAAACATTGTCTGCGCCATCTTGTCTTTTTTCAAATGCCACACTTTTGTCGTGCACGCCAGCCATTTTAGATGCCTTGACCAGACCCACTCTGTGCACGCTGTCGATCCTTAGCATGGCTCCCCACCCTCGCAAGCATCTCCCCCAGGCAGTGGTCACCCTCGCTCTCTGTCTTATGCATGGGTAATAAACCTCCCCCCATCTGCGCTGCTCTTCCCTGAGAATCACACCCTGTGCCCGCCCGACACCTCCCTTTCGCCCTATTCACTACCGCACCCTCTGACACTCCTTTTCCTCTGTGTCCGATTGTCCAGGCTGGTCCTAGGGTATCAGCTAGCCCTGCAGATGTAGTTTATGGCCACAGCTGTAAAGAATCACCCCTCTTCAAAGGAGTTATAGTAGATCAAGGCCCACACTCGATGAGATCCGTCACAGCAGAAGCGTTGCTATTATCTGAAAACCATCCTGTATTGTGATTGGGGAGGGGACCGAGCCTGAAGCGGAAGATTCCAGGGATGACTCTTTGTACATCAAAGTTTTTACAATTATGTGTCACATTAAAAATATATAGCACTCCGACAAAGTAGTAAGATTATAAAACTTTAATAATTTATAAATATATACAAGAAAACAAAAATAGTAATAACATATAAACATTTTTAGGGAAAAACAACGAAGTAGCGGTCGGCTGTGCGAATAGTCCCAACGCAGCACAACGTCCAGATTTCCGGCGTGGGGCGTCGCGGGGGGTGGGTCATCAGTAGCAAACTGTTGTGCGAATAGTTCCAAGGCAGCAGAACGTGTTGAAATCTAGATGACACGAAAGTGATGTCTAGTAAGTTGCCACCCAGCAAATAACGGCGTGGGGCGTCGCGGGGGGTGGGTCATCAGTAGCAAACTGTTGTGCGAATAGTTCCAAGGCAGCAGAACGATGGCACCAAGGTGATGTCCAGTAAGTTGCCGCACTGGTTTTGGTATCCTACAATGCTGCTCCGAATAACGGCGTGGGGCGCCCCGGGGGAGGCGGCGTGAACGGGCCTCTCCAGGTGGAGTGTCATCTGTTGTAGTGGGGCGCCCCTTTACCGTTTCAGTTGCCATTCCGTCCGTTTTTGGTCCACTGTGTCAAAAGCCGCAATTCAGCTGAGTTGCGCCCACTCTTGCAGTGCAGCGATAGGCGGCTGTCACAGGACTCTCAAAATGGCGGCAGGCTGTTTCCTTTTTGGGCCTGGTCCACTGAAATGGCCCTGGGACACCTTGGAAATCGGACGCTTGTCTGCTAGGTCTTGGAACCCATTCTCGAAAGCGTCCCCTCCGCCTTGAGAATTCATCAAAAGTTTTGGGAGCCCCGACTCCTGCAGGCTTCTGGTGGGGAGCGGCTGCCATGATTGCTCGCGGAATGACCACGACGGAGCTACGAGATGGTGGTGCTCTCATGCTGACGCCAGCTTCAGTCTGAAACATCCAGAAACAAGGTGGGGCTTTCATCGTTTGGGAAAAAAAAAAAGTTTTCATCCAATGAAAAGTGTTGTTTTTAGGTCATATGATCAAGCCTCCCATCATTAGGAAACCAAAAGTAAAATGAACCAATGAAAAGTTTTATAAACAAGTCACATGACCTGTTATGCGGCATAGGGTATAAAATGCGGAGAAAATACGTTGGCACGTGAGGCGGCGTCAGTAGCGGACCGATGTGCGAATAGGCCGAAGGCAATACAACGCGCCAAGATCCGGATGGCACCGAGGTGGTGTCCAGCAAGTTGCAGCACTGGTGTGGCCATCCTACAATGCTGAAAGTCGGCGTGGGGCGCCCCGTTGGCCTGTGAGTTTGCGTCAGTAGCGGACCGATGTGCGAATAGGCCGAAGGCAGCACAACGCGCCAAGATCCGGATGGCACCGAGGTGGTGTCTAGTAAGTTGCCGCACTGGTGTGGCCATCCAACAATGCTGAAAGTCGGCGTGGGGCGCCCCGTTGGCCTGTGAGTTTGCGTCAGTAGCGGACCGATGTGCGAATAGGCCGAAGGCAGCACAACGCGCCAAGATCCGGATGGCACCGAGGTGGTGTCTAGTAAGTTGCCGCACTGGTGTGGCCATCCTACAATGCTGAAAGTCGGCGTGGGGCGCCCCGTTGGCCTGTGAGATGGCGTCAGTAGCGGACCGATGTGTGAATGGGGCCGAAGGCAGCGCAACAATATTTTCGGAATAGAAGACACCACTAGGCGCTGAGATGCCAAGATCCGGATGGCACCGAGGTGGTGTGTAGCAAGTTGCCGCACTGGTGTGGCCATCCTACAATGCTGAAAGTCGGTGTGGGGCGCCCCGTTGGCCTGTGAGTTTGCGTCAGTAGCGGACCGATGTGCGAATGGGGCCAAAGGCAGCGCAACAATAGTTTCTGACTGACACCACAAGGCGCTGAGATGCCAAGATCCGGATGGCACCGAGGTGGTGTCATAGTTGAGAGTTCTGAGCAGCGGTTGTAACACTGTCTGAAGCTTATTTGCAGCTGCTGCAGCTTCACTACGCGTCAAGATCCGGATGGCACCGAGGTGGTGTCTAGTAAGGTGCACTGGTGTGGCCATCCTACAATGCTGAAAGTCGGCGTGGGGCGCCCCGTTGGCCTGTGAGTTTGCGTCAGTAGCGGACCGATGTGCGAATAGGCCGAAGGCAGCACAACGCGCCAAGATCCGGATGGCACCGAGGTGGTGTCTAGTAAGTTGTCGCACTTCTGTGGCCATCCTACAATGTTGAAAGTCGGCGTGGGGCGCCCCGTTGGCCTGTGAGATGGCGTCAGTAGCGGACCGATGTGCGAATGGGGCCAAAGGCAGCGCAACAATATTTTCTGATTTGAAGACACCACAAGGCGCTGAGATGCCAAGATCCGGATGGCACCGAGGTGGTGTCTAGCAAGTTGTGGCACTGGTGTGGCCATCGTACAATGGTAAAAGTCGGCGTGGGGCGCCCTGTTGGCCTGTGAGATGGTGTCAGTAGCGGACTGATGTGCGAATGGGGCCAAAGGCAGCGCAACAATATTTTCTGACTGACACCACAAGGCGCTGAGATGCCAAGATCCGGATGGCACCGAGGTGATGTCTAAGTTGCGGACTGATGTGCGAATGGGGCCAAAGGCAGCGTAACAATATTTTCTGTATGGAAGATACCACTAGGCGTTGAGATACCAAGATTCGGATGGCACCGAGGTGATGTCTAGCAAGTTGCTGTACTGGTGTGGTCATCCTACAATGCTGAAACTCGGCGTGGGTCGCCCCATTAGCCTGTGAGATGGCGTCAGTAGCGGACCGATGTGCGAATAGGCAGAAGGCAGCACAACGCGCCAAGATCCGGATGTCACCGTGGTGGTTTCATAGTTGAGAGGCACTTCATCTGCAGTGGGGCGCCGAGATCCGGATGGCACCGAGGTGATGTCTAGCAAGTTGCTGTACTGGTGTGGTCATCCTACAATGCTGAAAGTCGGCGTGGGGCGCCCCATTAGCCTGTGAGATGGCGTCAGTAGCGGACTGATGTGCGAATGGGGCCAAAGGCAGCGCAACAATATTTTCTGAAGAGAAGACACCAAAAGGCGCTGACATTCCAAGATCCGGATGGCACGGAGGTGGTGTCTAGCAAGCTATGCAGTTGAGTTGTGTGCGCACTTGCGGCGAATAGGTCGAAGGCAGCATAACAATGTTTTCTGAATAGAAGACACCACAAGGCGTTGAGATTCGGTTACCACCGAGGTGATGTCTAGCAAGTTGCCGCACTGGTGTGGCCATCCTACAATACTGCTCCGAATAACGGCGTGGGGTGCCCGAAGGGGGGGGGGGGGAGCCGGCGTGAATGGGCCTTCCTAGGTGGAGGCTCGTCTGCTGTAGTGGGGCGCCCCTTTACCGTTTCAGTTGCCATTCAGCTGAGTTTCGGCTGCTCTTGATGCTACAGCGACAGGCGGCTGCAAGAGGACTCTCAAAATGGCGGCCTGTTCTTTGGATTTGGGCCTGGTCCACTAAAATGGCCCTGGGACACCTTAGAACTCGGACGCTTGATTTTTTTTTCCTTTCCTGTACATGCAAAAAAAGGTAAATGCCCGGTACGTTACACGCTTCATCTGCCACGATGAACTCTCCAGAGGAACCGAAAAAAAATATAGTTGTGGTAACTATACCATGCATCGTCATATGGAGAGGTGGCACCAATTAATTATAGTGCTACATAAAAGAGAGATTTGGAGGAGAACCCCTGACCTGCTAGTACATTCATCAAAGAAGTGGCACTGAGAGCTTCAGAGGCAAGGGAAACGGTCCCAAATATTTAGAAGAACTTTGGAAAGATTAAAATGACATGTTTAGATTGTGGCAAATTAATTTCATGTGGACAGATGAGTGTTACTCTAATAAATACAGCATATGAACATCATCATAGTCGATGGTTGGTAGAGACATTTTGACTATATCCTGGACCTGCCCGTCCTCGCCCAAAATGGCGCCTGAATAAATGGGACTCGTAACTCCTTGTTGTGTACTGGTTGCAGAACCTTGAAATCACGAGATACGTATGCAGTTTTGAAGCACATGGCGGGCGGGGACGAGAATTGATTGAATATTTCGACATCCCTATTGATATTAAGTTCTGATGTGTTATTGATTACTGTACTGTTGAAAGTTCGAATTAACGTCACCCATGGTACTTGCCCGCAAATGTATATCTAGATAATTTTATTGTAACTGGCCCTGTCGTATTTTAATTATAAAATGTACGTCCACCGATTCCGTAACTGTTAGACACCTTAGTTCTTGCAACCTAATGGCCCGCCCGTTACGTTCCTCTACAGTGTAAATGTCTATTCATCATATACGATTACAGTTTGCTCCGTGGCAGGCCCACGTGGTTATAGGCTCGTATTTGTATAATGAAATTTTCACAATAAAGGTTTTTAAAAGAAAACATGGTAGTAGTATATACATTGGTAAAGTTTTTAATAATAGTCACTGTTTTAGAATCATTAAAAGGCAAGTGAAATAAAGCAGACCAATTACATGAAGGGTAAAAGGTATAATACGAAGGAACGCAGTAAAGATAAATGGTCAAGGGATGTTGTGTTTTCTATTCCTGCAACATAAAGTGATCGATAAGAATCTCATATTCAGGCGTATCGACGACTAAGACAGCAGGTCGACCCTCTTTTGCTCAACGGCTCCGTCATGGGACGAAGAAACGCTCTTTTTCTCGAAAAAAGAATATATTTTATTTGCAGGACAGTTGTAAAATTTCCGGGAAAGTACATTAGCCTGGAACATTATAACATATATTTAAGAAAAAATAATGTTCGGAAGTAATGAAAAGCGTAATTTTTAGGTCATATGACCAAGCCTTTCATCATTACAATAAGAAAAGTAAAATGAACCAATGAAAAGTTTTATTAACAAGTCACATGACTTGTTATGCTTACGTTACGCGCTGCGCGCCCCGGATGACTTCCGGATGCGCTAACGCGGCGCGTCATATGACGCATTACGCGACAACGCAGGTCCAGAATATAGTCAAAATGTCTCCACCAACCAGCGGTCGGAACACAACCCCTTTCAGCAGGCTAAATAGTTCTGTTAAATGACAACAGAAGGGACAGGCAACAAGAACCATCAGTCAAAGAGGGGAGGGCTAGTTCTTCTCTACCGGGTTACATTGGGGCGCTACCGGAACTGATCGAATTGGTAGTCTACAGTGTTTCTGGATGTTTCAGACTGAAGCTGGGGTTAGCATGAGAGCAGCACCATTTCGTAGCTCCGTCGTGGCCATTCCGCAACCAATCATGGCAGCCGCTCTTTATCGTTATTTTGGGCGGGGTGGGTGGCGGAGCCGAGCTGTTTTGCAGCCATCATTGTGTGGAGTTCAGTTCATCTCACTAGTTTTGTATTTGTCATGAGGGGTTGTTCCTAATGTTTCTATTTTAGCGAGGTCAAAAAGAGATCCCATTAGTGGCCTACTGATTTTGCTCGATTCCTTTTCTTTTTTTTTACACGATTTTTCGTTATCTGCAAAGACTAAACAGAGTATTGCGACTCTGTGTTTGTTTGTAAATAGAGAATGAACCAAAGAGAACTAATTCTAAAACAGTAAATACTTGGATAACAATCAATCAAATGGAGAGAGAAGCAGGCACGACGGATTACAACGGGGGCAAAGGCCTGCGTTAACTACCTTTCACTATCTGCAAAGAGAGAGTACTCCTAATAGAAATGAGGGGGGGGGGGCACCATTCAAAGCAGATCAGTGTGCATAAACATGAAAATGTTTTCACTTACCACGTACTTGACATTCGACAGCTTATGATATTTGCTATTAAAAAACCATTGAAATTCACTGAAAAAACCATAGGTTATAGACCATATATAGTTAGGAATTAGCATTTACAAAACCTTGAAAATTCACTGAAAAAACCATAGGTTATAGACCATATATAGTTAGGAATTAGCATTTAAAAAACCTTATTTTACTCACACAAAACCATTGAAATTCCATATATAGTTAGTTGCACTAACTATATATCGCGCACCCGCAATCCACTGCTGATCATGTCACATATTACATCATTCATGACATGGTCAGTGACATCACTGATGACATCACTGATGACATCTCAAATGACATCACTGATGACATCACTGATGACATCTCAAATGACATCACTGATGACATCACTGATGACATCTCAAATGACATCACTGATGACATCTCATTTGACATTACTGATCACATCACTGATGACATCATTCATGTGATAATACGATGAACCTCTTCAGACTCTAATATAACCTTAGATACACTCAGTGTAAACAGACACTCATAGACTGTCACTCATCCATGGAGTTACTCAGACACTTAGTCAGTCATGCAAAGAATCAATCACACCTCCATTTCCTCAACTATACAGTTATACACACCTTACTTATTCAAACATATACTAAAACATATTTGCTCACTTATACAATCCTGGATACAAGTTCACAATGATCCATACAGCCACTCACACATTCACTGGCTCTTATGCACAGTTATTTATATATGTCAACTCTCACATGTACTGTGTTTTACATATGTACTTACTTTGACATGTAGCACTGAGATATCCATTCACTCACCAATACACTCATGCACACAGTCAACCGCCCATACAGCTGTTTCCACATGCACTTTTGAACCCATACATCTAGTCAATCAACTGCTCACACATCTATGCAGAGAGTCATACACCTCCCAGCCACCCAGACACACACTCAGTCTCCCATACAAATGCTTGGGCAACCAATCAATAACCCATACAGTTAATCATATAGCTACTGATCAACACATGCAGCAGTTTACAGAACAACAGACATAATGATGCACAAATTAAGACAGTTTAGTCACTAACCCATGCACTCAGTGAGACACATTTAATCAGTCACTCATACAGTCAGCCATGCCCCTACTAAATCCTTCATCAAGACACTTATACATCCACTCATTCTTCAATATGTAAGACATATTTTAACTTTACAGAATTATACAGTCACTGGATGTAGTCATCAGTGATGTCATCAGTGATGTCATTTGAGATGTCATCAGTGATGTCATCAGTGATGTCACTGACCATGTCATGAATGATGTAATATGTGACATGATCAGCAGTGGATTGCGGGTGCGCGATATATAGTTAGTGCAACTAACTATATATGGAATTTCAATGGTTTTGTGTGAGTAAACTAAGGTTTTTTAAATGCTAATTCCTAACTATATATGGTCTATAACCTATGGTTTTTTCAGTGAATACATATATGCATAAAACTGTTAAAAATATGCATTAAAGGGAAACTTCTCAAGAAGATTGCTTGGTGGAAAACATGCGCTCAGGGTCGACTTTAGCACACTGGTGGCGCCCAGTGCGACAATTTTGGTGCCCCCTCCCCATGACCTTCTCCTCGAGTTCTCCCACTACCATCCAGCAAAAGTGCACCTCATCTCTCCAATCATTAGTTATTGCTAAACACAGCACCTCGCCCTGAGGTCAGCACCCCCTCCACAGGTCAGCACCCAGTGCGGCCGCACCAGTAACACTACCCTAAAGCAGGCCCTGCACCTGCTTTAACAAAAAATGTGCTCTGTGATTGCTTCGGCCAAGAGAAACAGATGGCTTCAGGTTTTACAGGGCAAAACCAGCAAAAGGACGTTTATCCAGAGCAATAAAAACTCCACTCACGAATGCAAGGAGGCCCTAGCATAAATCACAATAAAAGTCCCATCTTTTAAATAATGGACAGCAATTTTCAGGTCTAACTTTGACTGTATAACATGTGTACAGCTTCTAACATATCTACACTTCTTCGCCTAAGTATGTCAGAGGCCATTGTCTTTGGAACATGGAAAGCGAAGCCTGCAAATCGGAAACTAGGGAGTTCTACCTATCACAACTTCCATTAATCATGGACCACTTAGACTTTAGAAATTATCGCTTTCTCAAGAGCAGCCTGCGGCATGCAATTGCTCCAAATGAACATCTGACCCGAAAAGGCATGCTGGTGATGCGATGGTTACCACTGTATAAGACTAATAAAACACGTACACAGTACAGATAATGGGATATTTATGCCAACACAAGAGAATAGCATAAAGCATAACTCATTTAATGCCACTTCTCATAGCATCCCATTTTAGAGAAACATGGAAAACATTTCCAGCACATAATGCCTCTCAACACAGTGCAATGCACTATTAGATTCTGCAGTCCCACAACTCTTTGAATGCTACTCCTCAGATAGAAGAGTGCTTTATTTTGAATGTCACTGTATGATGCTTAATGCCAAACATGTTTTCTACGTTGTAAAATGTAAAAAGAAACAGAACGTTGATACAATATCAGTAAATAACGTGACATGTCACAGTTTGAGAAATGTGTGAAATAGCAGTGTCTGCAGATGCTTCAGCCTCTGTCAGGGAGGATGCAGTACAATGCTTAAATCCTAACCAGTGGCGGCTGGTGACATTTGAAAGTGGTGAGGCGTAAAATTAATTGTGGAGCACACGACGTGAGCGAGCGCAGCGTGCGAGCCCGAACCACCTAAGGAGGGTTCGGGGGGGTTCCCCCGAGAACATTTTGAGAAATTTGAAGGCAAATTGTGCATTTTCAAGACTTTCAGAAGCCACTGTGTTAAACAGAAACAGGCCACTGCCTCCCCTCAAACTACCATCAGTTACATCTTTAACTCTGGATAAATATCTGCTCAATACCTCATTGATAATTTTTTAAATAAACAACTTAAAGGCAAGCCAAGAAAGGAGATTTCTCACAGGTTAACACTCCCACCCTGATATCCATCCATGCCATTACAAGGCCCTAACTTTGGCTGTGGCAAGTCTCCACACATTCATGTCAGTCAGGGATGTTATCATTTTAACAAGCTGCAGATACACACCTGACCAAACTGATCTTAAATCGCTAGAACTGGCAATGCTCTCTCCTAGACTGCAGGCAGGCTATAATTACTTATATCCAGTGGTAGAAATGCATTAAAAGACTACTTTATCTGCCCAACCAGAGAACTCCACAGAATAAAATCTATCTTTACAGAGTGAATATCTTTGAAGCAAAACATGAGTAATCGACACCAAGGACCAAATATTTAAAAATGGACTATGGCCCAACGATTTACTAGCAAACTTTGTAAGCGCCTCAGCATGAATTAGCTAAGTGCACAGAGGGCCAACCTGCAGGAGCAAACATTACAGGGACCATACTGGGAGAACACTGAGGTAACTAATCTTTGAGGAGTTTCTTGCATCATGGCCAAAGTACACATTTTTAGGAGCAAATGGGAGAGAGGTCGGGGATAACATATTTCCAATTCAAATTGCACCAGTGCCCACCTTTCAGGGGTCAACAGTGCAGGGGCCCAACTTTTTTGCAAGCAGACAGAACTAGTGTCATAGTACCTGGCAATAAACTTGCACCTATTTACTTTTGCCTTCCTCCACACCCCTCAGTCATTGGTCAAACAGTCTTCTATTTTGTTTCTGTGTATTTTCCATTTTTTGCCCGTAACCTCAGTATGCTTCTAGAAACCCATCTTATGTACGTAGCCAGAGACCGTCCAACTCTTTCAACAGGAACCGCAATGAGGCACAAGCACAACACCTTAAATACCATCCTCAAACTCATCTATCTAGTCTTAATACACCCAGCACAGGCCTTGCCACTTGTATTTTGGAGATTAGTAGGCCTTTCTGAGCGCAGTTTAGTTGGAAGAAGGGATGCTACTGTCATTGACAGACAATCACAGCATCTGGGATACAGTTAAACCTACAGCAATATACTCGGCCACATTAATTGCAACCCAGACTGCGCCAGCATGGCCCCAAGAGAGGCCTGGCTGTCAGATGCATTAAAGTTTACACATGCCCAGTACCTCATGAACCAGATCCGAAGCAGGTTATTAGAAAGCTTTTGAAACGTGTCAGAGAATTATTCAGCAGCAGCCGAGGTGGTGGTTTTTCAGTCACCTCATTAAAAATGCTTTAATTGTATCGGTGTATAAAATCACGTATTTATTGTATTCCTCATGTTTCCCTACATTTCTACTAAAAAGGAAAAATAATAATAATTAAGAAAAAAGTGGCGTTAAATACAGGGCAAACACTTATTAGCTGAGAATTAGCAGGCACGATTATTTCTTCTTTTGAGGTAAGCACTGTTATGGAAATATACATTATCCCTGTTTTCAGAGATGTCAGTATAAATATTGAAGGCTACATGGTGGAAATCTCTACTAAAATGCTCTCGAGTGCCATGCATATTAAATTTAAAATAAATAGTAGCACAAAATGTAGTCAGTCTAATGCTAATATTTCCAAAGAAAGTAAAACATATGCACGAGGCAAATTGAATAAGGGCGAAACAAGGATGGAAAAACACGTAACAAAAGAGAGATAGAAAAGAGATGGGAAGAAAGGAACAAGGAATGAAGGGTACTCTGTTAAAAAAAATTCCCTCGAACCTTTCTAGAAAGGGTGCAGATTACACAAGGAATGCGCAAAGTGGAGTTTTAATTTAGACAGCCTAGGGAAAATCACTCATGTTGCAATTTAGGAGAAACAGAATAAAAAAAACATGTGTGCTTATACTAAATGCGATTCTGTGACAGTACCAGAAAATAAAGGGTCAGGGCATTTAAAAACACATCTTGTGCAGAGCCAGCTGCCGTCTGCACCCCGTACAACCAGGCCACATAAACACACGGTTTTCTTCTAAACTGTGGAGTGGAGTGGTGTGGCTCACTAGTTAAAGGCGGCAGACCTGGGAGCAGAGGACAGCCTGGGACCAGGGTTCAATTCCCGACGCGGCAGGGTCTTGGACCAGGGTCAACGGACTCGATAATTCTCGCCTCAGTGCCTACTCTAACTAGGGATCACACTCAGCAACTCTGGGCATTAGCTTGCCTCATCTCCACAACGGCCCCCCACATACGCCGGGGATGCCTGGTTTCACCTTGGAGATACCCAGTAGGGACCATCTCACAGGGAAAGCCAGGACGGGTTCCCCAGTGGTCTACAGCGCAGAGATACTCCTTCGGGAGTCGATTCTAGCGCTTTAGAAACCCTCAATCAACTGTCTGCTGAAAGACTATTGTGCGAGACCTGTTCATGTTACTAAGACAATACTATTGTCTTAGTAACATGGACACGTCTTGTTTCACTGACTTGAACTGTAGATTGCAGCAGATGCCAGGAGCCTGTACAACGGTGCCAGGAGCCCGTACAACTCACTGAGCTATTTTCCCAGTGTGGCTCCAGTTCAGCACACACACTCCACGCAAAATCAAGGGACAAAGGTAACATTGCAGATTTAACATGTGGAGCAATTATACATTCGGCTCTGCTCCTGGTTTAGATGATCATGAAGCTTGCATCTAAAGCCCAGGCCAGGCCCCATGACGCTGTGTCTCGGTCACGGGGATGATGATTACTGCTAGCTACCCATGAATGCACAAAAGAATACAGCTTTGTGTGGACCCCAAAAACAACCAACATTCTTTATGACCCTGCTAGTGAGCAACACGCCATGTAACCCACTAGTTACTACGACACTTAGGATTCATTCGGGACTTCTACACCACACAGACACTCTATGCATGGATGCTTGCACGCACCACTTGACTGTAATGTGCAGTGGGCTGTGTTGGATGTTTTCTGGGTATCGTAACACACCTTAGTCATAAATAGTGGAGTGCAATAATAATAAATAAACAGTTAATAACGTATTGCACAAATGCTGACTTCCCTTTAGAAACTCTGAAAGTCACTCCCGCCCTTGGAAATAAAATGAAAGGCTCACAGAAAAAGAGTGCTCTCTATTGAAAATGGGCCGCATTCCCAAAAGAACTAACAAACACCATTTTAGGGCTACTCATGTGGGTGGCACAATCAGTGCTGCAGGCCCACTAGTAGCATTTGTCATCACCAGCCCTGGCACACCCAGTGCACTTTACTAGGGACTTCATGGTGATACAAATATGCCAATCATGCATATCCAATCATAATAACAATGTACATAGGGAGCACTTACACTCTGGCACTGATCAGCAGTGGCAGAGTATCCAAAGCATCTAAACCAGCAAAAATGAAATCCAGCACAGCATCAAAAATACAGGAGGTAGAGGCAAAAAGATAGGGGGAAACCACACCAAAGATGCCAGGTCTAACACGTGGGCACCTCCATCCACCGTCCGCCCCTCATTTTCACAAACCAGAACAGGCTTTTTTCTGATAAACAGATGGGTTGCTAGAGAGTGACAATATGGTCAGCACAATAAACCTAGGTATTTTGGCATCTGTTTTCACTAGACTTGAGAGGAGAGATCCTAGACCTGGAACTAGTTGCTTATTATAATTATACATTCTGACCACATCAATGCCCATCAACCCTTGATAGACAAAAGCAGAGGAGCTTGTAAGTTCGGCAACGTAACTAAGGAAATGATTCCTTTATGCGCATGCTTTGTATTGTAATTGCATTTATATAGTGCTTACTACCCATGATGAGGCATTGAAGCCCTTTTTCGGCGAGTAGCATGCTACTCGTGAACCCATAAAGGATTAGTGTTGAATTAGTATAGTGCAATATGAAAGTAATTTGAGTGGTGGATAGGTTAGTCAGTTATTTGGAATCAGAAGGATAGCAAAGGGATAGATGAAGGAAAAAGGTTTTCATTTATATAGTGCTTGTTACCCCTGATGGGGTGTTGTAGAGCTTTTTTGGTGAGTAGCAATTCACTACCCAGTACCACAGAAGACTTAACATGTCATTGAAGACATCTGTCACTTTTCATGCCATCCCAAGGCAGCACACACTAAGCCAGATATTGGTGGATCAGATCAGCAAAAAGTGAAAACAAATATTAAAGGAAAAAATGTATCTCATGGATAGAGCTCAAATAAATATTATGATCCAACTACCTCCTCTTTGGGGTTCATATGGTCTACAGCATCAGCCCTTCACCAACAGAAGCAACATCATCTACCAACCTCCATTGTTCACTGGTGACATATAGAGTAATTCTTGTGTCAAAGCTTAGCAGATATACTATTAGAATATCATCCAAGGGTTTGCTTCAATTAAAAAAGATCTTATTAACCACCTTTAAAAGAAAGTTTCTGGCAAAGAGACTATGTTCAGGGTGTGAACACAAAATAGTCAAACACACAGCACCTCAGAATGAGGATTTTTCGTATCAACACATCTACTCTATGAATGTATTGTGCTAAGCTCTTGGCTAACTAGCAGTGATTAATTTGTAAAAGAATAAGTGGCAGGCACAACGTTTTGCTCAGAACCTTGCGACTGGTGCTACTGAATGGCGGGTCCCACCTACAACCACTGGCTTAAATTAAGCACTAATAATAAGTAAGTGAATGAGGTCTGTCAATATTTACCATAATGTGTGCAAACTAGTATGTGATCTCAAGCTACAAAGCATGCCTAAAAGTGAGTAGCAAGGCCCTTCTGTACAGCCCTGCTGGCATTGGGCTTGCGTTTACCTCACACTGGGAAGATGAAGCCTTTAGTTTTGATTCTTTGAAATGTACATTGTAGTTAAGTTGAGAGAAACAGTGAACCCCAAGTCAAGATGATGTTTAGCGAAGAGAAGAAATCAGTGAACGGTGATTAATTTAAAATGATAGCAACCAAAGGTCTAGTCATAGAATAGGACTTGCAGATTTATTTTTATTACTAAAATCTAGAGCTCAGACATTCAGCTCAGTGATCTAAGAAGAGCACAGTGGAAAACTTAAAAGATAGCTTGATGGCATCATCAGAAGTGGTTTTGCTGCAGTCCTCAACCGTTTGTAAATTAATGAACTGTTGAAGACGGCAGCAAAACCACTACACGTTAATGAATTGGTGGGATTCACTTAGGATAAAGGCAATTCTCCCCCCAACTTAAATTTATGCTCATACATTTGCTGTAGTTGAATGACACTAAATAGATTTTTCACAGTGATGCAGTTACCAAGTGTGTTGAATTCAGAAAGGTGCATTAAGTCCTTTTTTACGTGCTAGAATGTGTCTTATATTTACAGAAAAAAAACATCATCTAAAGTGAAATCGCAGGAAACTAAAGTCACCACTACTAAACAATGACATGTTCCTATCTTCTAACTACACCCCTCAATCTAGACCCCACAGGATAAGGAAATAATCCTCACAAACCATCCACAAGACTAATCAAGTACCTGAAAACCTGCCCCATCATCACAAGCTGATGATTTATGACGGGCTTCTGTCTTTGCTCATCTAGGAGCAAGGTACTCACTGCATAAGTGTAATTATCCTTCAGATGCGGAGGCCTTTTAATGAATGACGCACAATTATTTACTGAATACTGACAGTTTTACTTTTACGATACATTTCCATATTCCCCATCTATGAGTAGCCCATGACCAGTTATTACCCAAATGAGCACAATGTGATATTTTCCAATTATCAGACTTCAAGAAATAACTTTCAAAGAACTGATGATTCACACACTGCCTGCCGAGCAACAAAACCTGGCGTGATATAATTTGCTGGTCCCTTTGGATATTATAAATATGGACCTGGTAAGGACACATTTCTAGGCCCGCTTTTTCCTTCGGTTATTAGAGCCTAAAGCATACAGCCCATTAAAACCCTCTCTAAGCCCCAACCCGCACTTGCCTGGGATACTAACTGCCAGCCTCTCTGGTCCGAGCAACTTTGCTGCTTGCTTTTAAGAAGAGCACGAGTGTTGCAGATCAGGTCGCCTCAGACAGCCTCTTGTCGTGAGCACCACAGGCCTTTCCCAGCTCTTCCCAGGGGGTGGAGCCATGGAGTCTTGCTCCCACCCCATGCTGACGTGGTAGAAAATGGGTAGGGTGCAGTGACGTACGTAGTGCACCCTCCCTGATTGACAAGCAGACTTGGAAACCCAGGGCTTCTGCTTAAAGCGCCCAGGCTGCTTGCAATCAGCGAGGCTACATTACGTCATCAGAGGGCAGAGACTTCAATTGTTGGAAGCCACCGGGGGACGGGGCTGAAATAAGGCCAGCTCTTAAAATCCTGCGACGCCCCGCACATGCGCTCTAACACCACATGTGCCTGGTTTTGCCTGATCCTTGCGCAGAGCGAGGGTCGCAGGTGTAATGGATTTGGAATTCTACTAAATAAAAAGGAAACCCTAATTGAAGCAGAAATGTAAGCGGGGCGGAGCCCTGCCGTCCTAATGAGAAAACCGGCCCTGATCCTAACTAATTTACAACTAAATTCGATCTTAAAATGACCACAAATGGAAACAGCCATTTCATTATTCAAGCACAATCACATGGTGAAGCTAAACGAGGACTACATGTTGTCTCTGTTCAGAAATCTTAACTTATTATTTATACGGGGAGTCAGAATAAGCATTTTCTAATGCGTCCCAAAATAGATTGCAAGTCAGTTCATTTTTTTATCAAAATAGAAAACGCAAAAGTAAACACTTGAAAATAACCTTACTGCAGCGTTGTGTTCAACATTGATTGAGCTTTAGGGAATACAGAAAACAAGATATTGCAACATTGCAGATTTATTTTCATCAACCTGCGAACTAACATAAAGTAAGTACTAGCTGTTCCTAAAAGAACATAGATATGAAAATGTTGACTGAGCTCTTATCATTGTTATTTAAAACCATAAAATTTAGACTGAACTCTATTGTTTTAATATTTAAAACCATATTAACCATAATATCACCCTTACAACCAAATTCCCTTACCCACCCCTAAACCCTTAAAGTATCTCTACCATATATATGTGTGTGTGTGTGTGTGCGTGTGTGTGTGCGTGCGTGCGTGCGTGCGCGTGTGTGCGTGTGTGTATGTATATTACCTACTGGCGGTCGCCAGTAGGTATATATAGTTAGGATTTTTTCTCTATGGGTTTTTTGAAAATTCTATGTCTAATAACTTTGGCGTTTGTGGACGGAATTGGCTGAAATTTTCAGGAAAATGGCACATTTTGTTTCTGAGCAGCCCTTGAAAATTTGGGGGGGGTTCGTCCAGTGGGGGCCGAGAAAAAAGGGGGGTCCCAAAACGTGTTTTTAACATTGAGTTTTCCATAGGGCGGTTGGCCTCACTTTTAGCCCGAACGGCTGAATGGATTTGCACGAAACTTGGCAAAATTGTAGGGACTGGTAGCCCGATGTGCCTTTTGTAGGTCTCAATATATGTGCTCCAGTGGATTTTGAGAAATTAACGTTTAAAAAAAGATATATATCTGTAACAGCGGACCGGGCAGCGGCCCAGGACGCGTACTTTTCGCGCAACGGAGCTTTGTGAAGCGAAGCTGATTGGTTCTCTGGCGTCTGTCAACATTCCAAACAGTCCGTAGCGGCCGCCATCTTGTCTCTCGGTAGGATCGAGAGACAAGAGGAGGCCAAAGCGAAGGGGCAAATGACCATAAGGGGGAATAGTAGATCCTCGCTGACCCCCTAGGTTTGATGTGGAGGTTTTAAAAGGGCCCCGCGGGGCAAAAAAAAAAAATAATAATAATAATCGAACGGCTGAATGGATTTGCACGAAACTTGGTAAAATATTAGGGACTGGTAGCCCGATGTGCCTTTGCTAGGTCTCAATATATGTGCTCCAGTGGATTTTGAGAAATTAACGTTCAAAAAAAGATATATATCTGTAACAGCGCTCCGCTTCGCGTACTTTTCGCGTTACGGAGCTTTGTGAAGCTGATTGGTTCTCCGGCGTCTGTCAACATTCCAAACAGTCCGTAGCGGCCGCCATCTTGTCTCTCGGTAGGATTGAGAGACAAGAGGAGGTCAAAGCGAAGGGGGAAATGACCATAAGGGGGCATAGTAGATCCTTCCTGACCTCTTAGGTTTGATGTACCATTTTGCCAAGTTTGGTGTAATTCCGTTCAGCCATTCAGGCTGTAGACGTATGTAAATGTCCTATGGAAAATTGCATGGGGAAAACACATTTGAAAGTGTTGAAATTTAGAACCAATTAAAATGTTACTTTGGTTTTGTATTTGTGTGTGATGAAAGTTAATTGGTTATGTATATATGTCAAATGAGAGGAAACCACAGCCATTTTGTGATACTACTGTCTGAGGTACATTTGTGAGGAATTTTTGGTGGTGAATTTCTGGTGCTTGATTTACACAGTACTAACACTTTTCCTACTTTTAAAAAGGTGAGTTGTTAATTTGTAAGGGGAACTATGTTGTACACTTGAAGATAATTTGAAAAAAAAATTCTGTTATTTATTTGCAGTCCTTCTGTTATACTAAATACTTGATAAAGTTAGTTTTATATTATGTATTACTAAAAACGATAAATGAAAGTGATTATTTTTTTCTGCAATTTACAGCAAGCAATTTCAAAATAAAATGGCTCACAATGAAGAGACCGTGGCAATTTCTTTTGAATTGTCCACTACATTGATTGAAATTGAGAGCACCAATAATGAAATATTGTCACAAGGAGGACATGACTTGTATGATTCCATTAGATTGATTGAAATGGACAGCACCAAGAATGAAATATTGTCACAAGGAGATGACTTGAATGATTCCACTACGTTGATTGAAATTGAGAGCAGCAATAATGAAATATTGTCACAAGGAGGAGATGACTTGAATGATTCCACTACATTGATTGAAATTGAGAGCACCAATAATGAAATATTGTCACGAGGAGATGACTTGAATGATTCCACTACATTGATTGAAATTGACAGCACCAATAATGAAAAATTGTCAGAAGGAGGAGATGACTTGAATGATTTTTTTGATCAATCTCTTGATGGCGAATTTATCGAGTGTTTGGAGACCATAGAGTTACAAGAATCATTATTGGAGACTTTTCATGAGGACATTGCTGATGAGGACATGTTACTAGTTCTTTCAAATTTAGAAAATTCTGAAGAATACATTTATATTTAGAAATCAAAAATTGTTTGAGACATTATTCATTTTTATTTTTAATTTATGAGGTTGTAGCGAAGTGATTGTAGTATAAAATGAGACTTATAGTATAGAGTGCAACATTTTTATGTTACATGGTAAGTTTACTCATATTTACTTCCCTTCTGCCACTATATTATCTCCAATGTGTATTTGACATCTCTTCTTCATCTCCGGCCTCCTTTCTCTCACTGTGTGTCTCCGATGCATCTTATCGCTGCTATTTTGTGTAATTACAGAAGAGAGTAAAATAAAATAGTTCGGAACGTGAAAAGGGGGCAAAGTAGAGTACTCCTCACCCCCTAGGCCTTTTTAGGCGGTCCCAAAAGGATCAGTTTCTGCTTTCCTGAGAGATTATGGTATGAGTTCCATATACCACAATAACTTGCATTACAACATGCAAGATATCTATCTCCTATTACCAACTTTTGGAGATATTCGCGCTAAGCGCGAATATCTCCAAAAAGTAACACCTGCCCTGAGCAGTTCTTAGCCATGTTATCCAATGGGAGGTGGATAACATGGCTAAGAGCATTAGCTCGGTAATGTATGAATATCGCTGAGTTTTTAGCGATATTCATGCATTGCGGCCGTTTATTATCGCATTTGTGATAAACCTTGATAATAGCAAGGTTTATCTTCGATAATTTCTGATGATGCTTAGCGGTAAAAAATGTGTTGGTAAGCATCGTTAGCGATAAATATCGCTTAACTTTGGTAATATGCCCCAACGTCTGTTAACGTTCGATTCGAAGGAAATGAGGAAGTGTTGAAAAACATTGTCTGCGCCATCTTGCCTTTTTTGAAATGCCACACTTTTGTCGTGCACGGCAGCCATTTTAGATGTCTTGACCAGACCCACTCTCTGCACGCTGTCGATTCGTAGCATGGCTCCTCACCCTCGCAAGCATCTTCCCCAGGCACTGGTCACCCCCGCTCTCTGTCTTATGCATGGGCAATAAACCTCCCCCCATCTGCGCTGCTCTTCCCTGAGAATCACACTGTGCCCGCCCGACACCTCCCTTTCGCCCTATTCACTACCGCACCCTCTGACACTCCTCTTCCTCTGTGTCCGATTGTCCAGGCTATCAGCTAGCCCTGCAGATGTAGTTTATGGCCCCAGCTGTAAAGAATCACCCCTCTTCAAAGGAGTTATAGTAGATCAAGGCCCACACCCGATGAGATCCGTCACACCACACGTGTTCCTACTATCTGAAAACTATCCTGTATTGTGATTGGGGAGGGGACCGAGCCTGAAGCGGAAGATTCCAGGAATCACTCTTTGTACATCAAAGTTTTTACAATTATGTGTCACATTAAAAATATATAGCACTCCAACAAAGTAGTAGGAATATAAAACTTTAATAACATATAAATATATACAACAAAACAAAAACAGTAAAAACATTTAAACAACGAAGAGACCGTGGCAATTTCTTTTGAATTATCCAATAGATTTATTGAAATTGACAGCACCAATAATGAAATATTCTTGTCAGTAGCGGTCTGTTGTGCGAATAGTTCCAAGGCAGCAGAACGCGCTGAAATCTAGATGGCACGAAAGTGATGTCTAGCAAGTTGCCGCCCAGCAAATAACGGCGTGGGGCGCCGCGGGGGTGAGTGAGTCCAGTAGGCACCACAGCTATTCTTACCGGCATTGCATAATTACTGCTGGGGACAATGCCTGTGCTGTAGCAGGGTCACAGCAGAAACAAAAAGGATTCTGTTGAAGATGTTGTTGGTTTTCAATTTGAAAACAGTTCTGGTGTCAACTGCTATGTTATTGTAGTGGTTAATGTTTTGTTTTCTCTAGAAAATGTAAAAGAGGGGGAGGCAGTCCAAAGTTCCGTTAAAAGGGCAAAGGAAAGGATCGGTGGTTTGAACTATCAGTCAAAAAGGGGAGGGGGTGCAACAATTTTTCCTACCGGGTCACACTGTGCTTTCACCGGAAGTGAGGTCTGCAGGATTCTAGTAATTCAAAGTGAGGCTGGCGCCACACGTGTTCCTACTATCTGAAAACTATCCTGTATTGTGATTGGGGAGGGGACCGAGCCTGAAGCGGAAGATTCCAGGAATCACTCTTTGTACATCAAAGTTTTTACAATTATGTGTCACATTAAAAATATATAGCACTCCAACAAAGTAGTAGGAATATAAAACTTTAATAACATATAAATATATACAACAAAACAAAAACAGTAAAAACATTTAAACAACGAAGAGACCGTGGCAATTTCTTTTGAATTATCCAATAGATTTATTGAAATTGACAGCACCAATAATGAAATATTCTTGTCAGTAGCGGTCTGTTGTGCGAATAGTTCCAAGGCTGCAGAACGCGCTGAAATCTAGATGACACGAAAGTGATGTCTAGCAAGTTGCCGCCCAGCAAATAACGGCGTGGGGCGCCGCGGGGGTGAGTGAGTCCAGTAGGCACCACAGCTATTCTTACCGGCATTGCAGAATTACTGCTGGGGACAATGCCTGTGCTGTAGCAGGGTCACAGCAGAAACAAAAAGGATTCTGTTGAAGATGTTGTTGGTTTTCAATTTGAAAACAGTTCTGGTGTCAACTGCTATGTTATTGTAGTGGTTAATGTTTTGTTTTCTCTAGAAAATGTAAAAGAGGGGGAGGCAGTCCAAAGTTCCGTTAAAAGGGCAAAGGAAAGGATCGGTGGTTTGAACTATCAGTCAAAAAGGGGAGGGGGTGCAACAATTTTTCCTACCGGGTCACACTGTGCTTTCACCGGAAGTGAGGTCTGCAGGATTCTAGTAATTCAAAGTGAGGCTGGCGCCGACGTCCCGCGGATACAGTTTCGTCACTCCACGGGTGATCATGGCAGTCATTCCCCATCGGGGGTCGGAGACTCCCGCGGCTCCTCTAGAATCTTCAAGGTCGTGGAGGACTACGGTGGTGGAGTCAACCAGTGACCGGGCCATTTCTTTATGCTGGGCCCGCTCTTGCCAGGTCGACCGCCATTTTGAGAGTTCGGTAGCTACTGGCGATCGCGGGGTCAAATGAGCGGACGGGCTCCACCCTGCCGGGCGAGACGTTGCAGCATGGCCACAGTGGAAGAACCCTTTTCCGGGCGCCTGGAGCGCTGAGGGTGCAGCTGGGAAGCCTCCACCTGGGGAGGCGGGAGAGGCCTGTTCGCACCGTCTCTCCCTCCCAGTGCACCCCACGGCGTCTCGCTTGAGATTTGTTATGGCTGGACCAGGCGATGAGGACGAGGGGGGGGGGGGGTCGGAGGCATGTGCAAGACATCCCCCCCCAGGGTTGTTGCAGCAATTATACAAGAAAGAAGAAGTGTCCCGTCCGTCTTCGGGCCGGGCTTCCGGTAGATGTCGGCCGGACGCCCCTGGCTCTGGCCCCATGAACGGGTTTCTTGGTTTATTGGCTGCAGCCGGATCCCGTCGGCCTCGGCCCCCCGACCGTTGGTGGCCGGACCGAAAGAGCATGTGGCGGGACTACCTGCAACTCTCAAGGGCCACCGCGGCCGGACTGGGAGAGAGAGGGGAGGGTCGAGGAGACATTCCCCCCCCCCCTGCAACTGTTCAGCGTTGTAAAGGCAATCCCCTGGCCGGGTCCCGCTGGTCTCGGCCTCTCCTCCGGCTACACCCTACGTTAGGATCTCCTGGCCGAGGCGTGGCAGCAGGACCTGCCTTATATGGGCTGCTCCCGGCTGGGCGTAGCCGGAACCCTGCCCCACCTTGGAAGTTTCCAGAGTGGGGGCGGATGTTCTACTGACTTGCATTTTCCCTAGTCTATCGATTTTTTTGGCGTGGCAGGCGGTGGGACAGCGAGGGGTGATTTGGTTTCTCTTACTGTTTTTCTGGTCTCTCACCACTGGCATATTTCTAACGTTTTCTTGTTTCTAGGACATTAATAGGTTTTATCATTACGTTATGTTATCGTTTCTTTGTTCGTTGTTTAATAAAAGTTCATGTTCATCAGTGGCCTACTGATTTTCGATTTCCTATTCTTTTCTTTCCAGGTTGTTTCATGCTAAAGTTTCTGTTAACAGGATACAGTGATCACTTCGTTATTATTGCATATGTCCTTTTCACTAGGGGTGCTCTCTGGTCGGGCCAGATGACGTATGTCTAGTAAATGGTCCGGGTGAAACAGGTGCATCAAGCAGTGGGGAGTAGATAGGCATGACAGATTACAACGGGGGAGAAAGGTCCGCATTACGTACCCTTTCACTACTTGCAAAGATTTTCCTACGTTTATTTGCAAACAGGGAATACCTCCAAAAAGAACTAATTCCCAAACAGTCAATGTTCGGACAATCAATCAATCAATGAGGAATGAAATAGGTACGACGTGTTAAAGGCTTGCGTTACCTACCCTTCACTATCTGCAAAGGGAGAGAGAATATTCCTATTCTTCCTCGTTTGCAGGCAGAGAAGATCCTTAAGAGAACCAACTTCGAACAATTCAATGCTCGATTCAAACAATCAACAAGGGGTACTGTGAACACAAATGAACGCCGCTTATGTACATACGCATTGCTATTTTCAACAGGTTGTTCCTAATGTTTCTATTTTAGCGAGGTCAAAAAGAGATCCCATTAGTGGCCTACTGATTTTGCTCGATTCCTTTTGTTTTTTTACACGGTTTTTCGCTATCTGCAAAGACTAAACAGAGTATTTTGACTCTGTGCTTGTTTGTAAATAGAGAATGAACCAAAGAGAACAATCAATCAAATGGAGAGAGAAGCAGGCACGACGGATTACAAAGGGGGCAAAGGGCTGCGTTAACTACCCTTCACTATCTGCAAAGAGAGAGTACTCCTAATAGAAATGAGGGGTGGGGGGCAGCATTCAAAGCAGATCAGTGTGCATAAACACGAAAATGTTTTTACTTACCACGTACTTGACATTCGACAGCTTATGATATTTGCTATTAAAAAACCATTGAAATTCACTGAAAAAACCATAGGTTATAGACCATATATAGTTAGGAATTAGCATTTACAAAACCTTGAAAATTCACTGAAAAAACCATAGGTTATAGACCATATATAGTTAGGAATTAGCATTTAAAAAACCTTATTTTACTCACACAAAACCATTGAAATTCCATATATAGTTAGTTGCACTAACTATATATCGCGCACCCGCAATCCACTGCTGATGATGTCACATATTACATCATTCATGACATGGTCAGTGACATCACTGATGACATCACTGATGACATCTCAAATGACATCACTGATGACATCTCACTTGACATCAATGATCACATCACTGATGATATCATTCATGTGATAATACATTGCATCTCCTCACACTGTAATATAACCTCCGTTACACCCAGTGTTAAATAGAGAGTATCATTTTTGAAACCATTGACACACCAATACTAGTTACTACATACGCACTCACTGATTCCTATGTCTACACACACATTCACTCATACAATCATTCATACATACAATCACTCATCTTTACAACATTATCATATGCACTCATACACCTATACAGACACTCACACTCTGCCACTCATCCATGGAGTTACTCACACACCTAGTCAGTCCTGAAAAGAATCAATCACACTTCCATTTTCTCATCTATACAGTTAAACACAGAACACCTTACATTTTTGAAACATATACTAACACATAGTTACTCTCTTATAGAATCACTGATACAAGTACACATTGATCTGCACAGAGTCACACACCTCCCAGCCAGCCATACACACACTCAGTCTCCCATACAAATACTTGTGCAACCAATCAATAACCCATATAGCTACTTATATAGCTACTGATCAACACATGCAGCAGCTTGCACAACAACAGACATACTGATGCACACTTTCAGACAGTTTAGTCACTAACCCGTGCATTCAGTAAGACGCATTTAATCACTCACTCATACAGTCAATCACGCACCTACTAAAAACTTCATTCAGACACTTATACATCCACTCATTCTTCAATATGTAAAACATATTTAAACTTTACAGAAACACATAATCACTGGATGTTGTCATCAGTGATGTCATCAGTGATGTCACTGACCATGTCATGAATGATGTAATATGTGACATCATCAGCAGTGGATTGCGGGTGCGCGATATATAGTTAGTGCAACTAACTATATATGGAATTTCAATGGTTTTGTGTGAGTAAAATAAGGTTTTTTAAATGCTAATTCCTAACTATATATGGTCTATAACCTATGGTTTTTTCAGTGAATTTTCAAGGTTTTGTAAATGCTAATTCCTAACTATATATGGTCTATAACCTATGGTTTTTTCAGTGAATATATATATATATATATATATATGTGTAGTTACAGTTAGGATCTAGTTTACAACATTCTATTTGGAATAACTTTGGCGCTGGTGGACGAATCTTCTCGAATTTCTCTAAGGAAATGGCCTGCTCTGCTCCGCTCCTTCCCTAGTTTGGGGGTGATTCGTCAAGTGGGGGTCGAGTAAAAAGGGGGGGTCCCAAAACGTGTTTTCCCCATGCAATTTTCCATAGGGACCTTTAGCCAGGGCTACAGCCCGAACGGCTGAACGGAATTACACCAAATTTGGCAAAGAGTTAGAGTTTGGTTCGCAGATTGTGCTTTTTGTTAAATGGTGTAAATCTGTTCAGTAGTTCCTGAGAAAATCATAGCGCTATCTAGAGACAAAGTTCTGTATGCGTACCAACATCCGTACAATTACGAGCACGAGCTGCATGCTGATTGGATGTCAACTGTCTGTCAACACTCCAAACCAGGAAGTGTTGGTAGCCATCTTGTGCCTCGGTAGCACCGAGTCACAAGAAAGCAGTCAAAGAAAGTTGAAAAATAAGGAAAGGGGGCAGGGTAGAAACATGTTGATCCTCTAGGCCTGCTCAGGGGGTCCCACATGGATCTTTAGGCACAAAAATGTATTAATTTTTTCAAATAAAAAAAATGCAGGGTACGTGGATTGTACTCGTACGCGGTGGAAAAAAACAAAAACTAGATGTCTGTTTTATTCTTAATTAGCTCCCGGGGGGGCCAAATTCCAGGGGCAATTTTTTGCTATAATGGGGGGCTTGGAAGTATCCAATAGGAACAAAAGAATGAAACAAAAAACTAATGTCGAGGACAGCGATGCTCCTGCTTCCTGCGTTTTATCAGGTCAATAGACTTTTTCCCATAACACAAAAGTTTATTGCAATAAATGCATAGAATTTTAACTTTAGCAAAATCAGGATCAATTTGTAGGTGTGGAGTGCTTGCTGAAAATGCTGCTGCAGCAGTTGATGTGCTTGGTGCATTAGCAGGTGGGTTGTCCTTCAACCTCTGTGTTGCAGCTCGAGCAAAGTTGTTGGGGTGTAAGTTCTTCACGTGTCGCTCCATATTTGCTGTGCTATTTTTGAGATAGATCACCCCTTGAAAGAGTTTGGAAAATTTTACAGGTTACCTTTGGAGCATTAACCTTTTTTTGCCCTTCTGGAAAAGTAAAAAACTGCCAAATTAGAGCTTCTTTCCTCTTCTTTGGATGTTCTTCAGGAATGAAATATTCCTCTGAAGAATAGCTGGAAGATGAGTCCATTGCTGTTATTATGGTAAACTTCATTCTATTTGACAAGATTCTCAGAAGAGATGCTTCTTCTTAGAATGTCAAAGTAGAATTATTAAAATGGGATGGAAGTTTCAACAGTTGTAATAGGAAGTGTTATGTACTAATCAAATCTCTTCTTTTAAAGTCACATGGCTTTGCGTATGCTTACGCTGTGATTACCTCACTCTTACGATGCAAATACGCATGACGTTCCACCGTGATTTGTGTAATTGCTTTTAAAAGTAATATGGGATTATTGGAACTTAAACATTTTTTTTCATAATTATCCTAGATAATGTCTTCTGTTACAATGTTCATTAAATACATAAATATATGTTTTTAAACAATTAAAAACATTAGCGTTTTTGTGTATGGGGCGCCGTACATGACATCACACGGAAGCTTTGATGCGACGTGTAGCGTGAAAGCATATTCGTAGCGTATGCTGAGAATGATTAGCAGTACACACTATGGTGCGATCAGTCTCTCGCTGTCAAATCAGAGCACAGGGCGCGCTATGAGAATGGTTAGAAGTGGTCACTCATTGGAGATCCGATTGAGCTGTGCGGCTTATCCACGATATCAAAACATTACTTTTTAGCTTGTTTAAGTTTGAGGTTTACATGAAATACTATGCTATAGGCAGATATGGATCTTTAGGCAGCGCTTATCTCCATGAAGCTTGGTTATTATCATTTACATATAGGTGCCTGAGGGAGGGAAAAGAAGTCTATCTGAATGGCGAGGATTGCACAATAGCACCAGAATACTCCTTAATTTGCAGACACATACAATTGGATGGCTCTTGTAAACAAGATGCGCCTAATTTGGCCTGAGTTTGAAACGCACTCCGACACGTGCTATCATAACAACGTTGAGCTTACTGGCAAACGGGAGTTATTTACTTTGAAATAATGCAGATTGTTGTGCGATGTTAGCAGGCATCGCTTACATGTTTACGGTAATTGAGCGTGTGGTTTGCTATAAAAAAGTTGTGTTAGCTCCTCTGCATGGGAAGCTGGATGTTTCTATCTGGCCGTCAATTCCGACCTTGAAAGAAGAGTCAACCAAATGAGCTGTATAAGAGCGCTATTGTCTCAAAAAGAGGTCGCTCTTACATCTGCTAGAGAAAAATTTGTCCTTCATGTAGCAAACACCCGCACAGAAGTGCATGCTTTATTAAATACAGACGTGCCCCTGCATTTTGGGGAGTTAATTCAGACTATCTTTAATGCGTCCTTGACTACGGAGTTACTTTACTTTTTTAAAGTTATAGGCAGTGGCCTTGTGACTTCTTTTCAAACTATATTTGGTGTCTTCTCGGCATTTTTTCATTTGATTTTTTTCCAGCATCGTTGGTGGATTCCCCTTAATACTCGCATTAGTTGCCTGTGTGCTTCTATTAATTTGTTTACTTAAATATGGATGCACATCCTGCAACACACAACAATATTTCTCGGTTGTTGCTGGTGCGCAACCGAATGCTTAGTTATTATGGAGCGCTGCCTCTGGCTACATTCGGTGCGGCTTATGGATTATCGTTTCGCTTTTCCTTTTTCACATGCGTTCAACCTGTCTTCCATTGCCTGAACTGCGATTTCGACTGAGCCCTGGATTTATATCTTTGCTGTACGGTGTCTCCCAACGCGGATTATGACCAGCTAATGAGCCCCTTAGTGGTTCATGACTTGCTCTGTTCTGGTGGCAGGATTATGGCCTTAGCAGCGATACATGGAATAATGGGACGTTGGAATGTTTTTGCAGCGGCGCATGACTTCTTGGCACGCAGTTACATTGAAGATGACCCGATTTTTCCTGTGATGGTGATAGAGGCTCCGGTCGTTGAGGAACATGTATGTTCATTCCCACTATTGAATTGGATGGCTGAAATGTTTTAAGATGGGACAATGACTTCCTCTTGGAGGCTGTTGCTACATACTGTGCTTATACGCTGTTGGAATAAGACTCTTTGATTTTTCTACCTATGTTTTATTATTTAGTTACTGCTTTATATGAAACAGCGAATCATTTTTTTTGCAAATATTAACTTGACTGTGCTTTTCAGGCTTGGACTCTGCGTTCGTGATTAGTCCACGTTTATATCACGTGCTTCGATCAAGGAAGGGTGTCGTGGGGCTGAGGCTTGCACTCACACCGTGTTAAGTTAGCATGGGTTTATTAGAAGCTTAAAAGCCATTTTTGCTTTCCTGCTCTGCTTTGCACACAACACACACTTGCGATATTGTTTAGAGAAGGCTGAGTGTTTTGCTTCACATGAGAATAACTTGTTATGCTACATTTGTAGACTGCCTCGCTAGTTTAGTGTGTATAGTGAGAGCATGGAACATCAAGGTTATCTTGGAGACTGTGTCTGTCATTCGGAATGATCCTCGCACATTCGAGCCATAACACATATGCACCTGTGGCCACCTCTTATACTGGCGCATTTAATAATGCACTGTGCATGCATGATTACACACAGCTGGAGAACATTTGTTTCCTGACAGTTTGTGCAGAACTCAATGTGATCCACTACTGCTGAGTACCAGATGTATGGGTCCGCCCATGTAATCCTATGAGACCTTCTGTAGTTATAAACTAACCTGTTAGGTAGGGAGTGTGAAATCTAGGTATATTTTAAATCTGTTTCCCTTCAGCATTATAAGATGCTTTCTCCCTTTGTATTTTATGGAATAGTATCAATGCTGACAACCTTTTTTCTGATAATCTGTTTTCTTGTATTATCTAAGGTACCGCGCATGAGATTACGGCATTAGAAATAAACATTTCAAACTTGCACGTGTCTTTATTTACTGCTTGTTTTGGACTGGTGTTAGACTATAATGAAAGAGGTCTCTTGTTATCCACCTTACTTGAGGTAATCTAAGTTGCATGTTCTGGGTTGACTAGTTAGTGTTTATTTGCTATAGGACGAAGAACAAATGAGTCACTGATTGCTAGTCTGTTAGGGGGCTTGGATACTAAGGTGGGTTTTGGAACACTGTAATTCACTGAGGTCCTAAGTCTTTATGTACAGTTCTGTGTAGGAGCAGAATCCCTGCAACAGTAGTTACAACAAAAAGGCTCGATAAAGGGCTTTGAGTTTGAATCAGAATATCAAACTGAAGAATAATTGAAAACCCAAGCCAAGAAAGGGAGCAAGTTTGCAAATTTCACTGTGACTTCGGCTGGGGTAGTTGTTACAATAAAAAGGCTCGATAAAGGCCTGCACTTTGAATTTGAATTAAAGAACAATAATTCATAACCCCAGCCAAGAAAGGCAGCAAGTAGGTGTGTGTATGTGTGGATGATGTGTTGATTGAGCGGAAGATGAATAAGGTGAAAAATAAGAAAGGCTGTAGACATGCAAACTTTCCACTTCTTTGTAAGGGAAGTGGGTGTTTAGTTTTTCAGTGTAAATATATATATATATATATATATATATATATATATATATATATATATATATATATATATATATATTCACTGAAAAAAACACAGGTTTCACACACGTTATAGTTAGGAATTAGCATTTAAAAAACCTTGCAAATTCACTGAAAAAACCATAGGTTTCACACATGTTATAGTTAGCTGGATATTTCACTCACACAAAACCTTTGAAATTCCCCCGTTATAGTTAGTTCAGCTAACTATAACTTGCGCGCCCGCAATGCACTGCTGATGACGTCACATATTACATCACTCAAATGATATCACTGATGACATCATCCAGTGAATGTGTGCAGCCCTCATTTTCCATTGAGGGCTGCATTTAACCCCAGCAGGCCACCATCCCTGTGAGTGCTAGTCATTCCTAATGGGGTCGCAAATTGCACCTGCCTCATTAATATTAATGAGGTATGCAATTGGTGACCCAATTAGGAATCGCAAACAGTGTCTGAGACATTGTTGTACATCTCAATTTGTGAGAACAAATGTGATGCAATTTGCGAGTCGAAAATTGGTGGGTCGTACATCTAGCCCCTAAACTTTTAGAAAGCACACACAGTCACTGAATGATATCATCAGTGATGTGACTGACCATGTAATGAGTGATGTAATATGTGAGTTCATAAGCAGAGCATTGCAGGGGCCTAAGTTATAGTTAGCTCAGGTAACTATAACTGATGACTTTTACTGGATTTGATTGAGTGAAATCTGAGCCTAACTATAACATTCCTTTAACCTCTGTTTATTTCAGTGACTTTCTAAGGTTTTTTTTTTTAATTCCATTTCCTAACTATATCGCCCCTGCAATCTTTTTTTTGTGTGAATTTCTAAGGATTTTTTAATTGTATTTCATAACTATAACATCCTGTAACCTTTGCTTTTTAGCGAATTTCTTTAGTTGTTTTGAATTGCATTTACTAACTGTAATCTATAAACGTTGAGACTGGGTGTTTAAATGGCTGTGTAGGTCAGTGGGTGGGTGTGTGGGTGGCTGTATGGGTCTGTGAGTGAGTGTGAGTGGTTGTATGGGTCTGTGACTGGATCTGTGAGTTGTAGAATGAGTGTTTGAGTGGGTCTGTGAAGTGGATGTCTGACTCTTAGTGGGTCTGTAAGTGTGTACATGAGTCTCTGAGTGTCTCTGTGAGCGGATGAATGAGTCTCTGAGTAGCACTTTGAGTGGGTTCATGAGTATCTGAGTGGGTCTGTGAGTGGGTGAATTCATATCTGAGTGGATCAGTGAGTGGGTATGTGAGTCTCAAAGTGGTTCTGTGAGTGGATGAATGAGTCTCTTAGTAGGTCTGTGACTGGGTGCATTAGTCTCTGAGTTGGTCTCTGAGTGAGAACATGAGTCTCTGGTTGGGTCTGTGAGTGAATGTGTGAGGATCAGAGTGGGTCTGTGTGCATGAGTGTCAGAGTGGATGTGTGAATGGGAGCATGAGTCTGTGAGTGGTGCTGTGACTAGGTGTGAGTCTCAGAGGAGGTGTGTGAGTAGGTGTGTGAGTCTGTGAGTGGGTCTGTAAGTAGGGCTGTGAGTCTCCGAGTGGCAATATGAGTGGGTAGATGTGAGTGTCTAAGTGGGACTGTAATTGGGTGACTGAGTCTCTAAGTGGAACTGTGAGTGGGTGCATGAGTCTTTGAGTGGGAGCATGAGTCTCTGAGTGGGTCTGTGAGTGGGTGAATGAGTCTCTGCGTGGGTCTGTGAGTAGATGCATGAGTATCTGAGTGAGTTTGTGAATGTTTGCATGAGTATCTGAGAGGGTCTCTGAGTGGGTACATGAGTCTCTGAGTGTGTCTGAGATTGGGTGTGAGTCTCTGTGTAAGTAGGTGTGTGAGTCTGCAAGTGGCTCTGTCAGTGGGGTGTGAGTTTCTCAGTGAGACTGTGAATGGGTGCATGAGTGTATGAGTGGGTCTGTGAGTGGGTGCATAACTATCTTAGTGGGTTTGTGAATGGGTGTTTGAGTGACTGAGTGGGTGTATGAGTCTCTGAGTAGGTCTGTGAGTGGGTGCATGAGTGTCTAAGTGGATGTGTTAGTCTCTGAGTGGGTCTGTGAGTGAGTGTGTGTGTCTATGAGTGGCACTATGAGTGGGTGCATAAATGTCTGAGTCTGTCACTGAGTAGGTGTGTGGGTCTCTGACTGGGACTGTGAGTGAGTGCATTAATCTCTTAGTGAGTCAGTGAATGGGTACGTGAGTCTCTGAGCAGTTCTGTGAGTGGGCAGGTGAGTGTCTGAACAGGTCTGTGAGTCACTGTAGGAGTCTGTGAGTATTTCTATGAGTAAATGCATTACATGTCTGAATCTGTCTGGGAATGAATTTTTTTTAATTGTTGAGCGATATTCTTGAATTCGTTGCATTATACAGGACCGTGCTTACAGTTGGGGCAAATTCACAATTACGCATTGTTGGGAAAAAACCTGTTCCTCAACATCAGGGGTACCTCAAAATCCATACATTACATCCATGGGGTCAGGTCACATCCAGTCAGACCTCTTTCGTCCCTTTCTGACTATTCGTTTGAGCCCCAGGGACTGTTACCATTAACTAAAACCGGTGGTTGCAACTCTCTGATCAGGTTGCAGCTAGCCAATCATGGCATTCCTGTTGACATGCACATTCGCAAATAATCACGAAATCGTTGGGAATTAGCCACAATTGTAGATATACAAATTTGAATTTCCTTACATTTCTCAAAAATTACTGAATAGATTCACTCCAAATAACTGAAACGTGGTCTGTGAACTGAGAGATACCTTCCCGCCAAATTCGGTGTAATTCTGTCCAGCAGTTCGGGGTGTAGTTGTGTTGAAAACTCCAGTAGGAATTAACATAGGAAACACAGTTTTTTTGACCTGCCCCATTTCTCTGCCCTCTAAACTTTTCATGCAGAAAAAGATTCACCTGGGCACTTTTGCTGCGAAATTTCGTGATGATTCGTCAACTGGCGTCAAAGATAGAGGCAAGTCAAAAAACGATTTCCCTATGGAAAGATGGTCCTTAATACCTACTGGCAAGAAGCAGTAGGTAATAAATATATCTATCTATATCTCTATATCTATCTATGTATCTCTCTCTCTATCTATATATATATATTACCTACTGGCAGTCGCCAGTTCGTAGTTATAGTTAGGACCTTGTTCCTATTCAAAAACCGTTTTTTCCTTTGCCAATATCTTTGGCGCCATTTGACAAATCTTCGCAACATTTTCTAAACTAATGGGGCACTCCAGTCAGCTCCTGTCTTGAAAGTTTCGGGGTAATTCGTCAAGCCGGGGTCAAGAAAAAAGTGTGGTCCCAAAATGTGTTTTCTCCAAGTTAATTTCCATTGGAAACTTTAGACAAAGCTACAGCCCGAACTGCTTAACGGAATTACAGCAAATTTGGCAAAAAGGTAGCCCTTGGTTCAGAAAGAGCCCTTCTTTAAAATAGTGTAAATCCGTTCAGTAGTTACTGAGAAATTAGAAAAAGAAAAACATTGATATCTGAGCACCGTTGAGGGTTCACGAACCCTCCTAGGCACGAGCTTCACTCTGATTGGCTGCCAACACTCCAAACCAGGAAGTGTTGACAGCCATTGTGTGACTCGGTAGAATCGAGTCACAAGAAAACAGTGAAATACATGTTAAACAACAAGAAAAGGGGGCAGGGTACTAACATCCTGACCCCCTAGGCCTGCTCAGGGGGTCCCACAAGGACCCCCAAGGCCAAAAAAGGCTGTTTTTTAAAGGCCCACCCTTGAGATTACTGGTCGGATTCCGACTGGCAGACGTGTTCTCTGAGCCCGTTGGAAGCCAGCCAGAATGACCAGCCGGTTTACTTTCCGAATGCCTATATCTTAATTAGGCGGTTTGAAAGTAAACCAAGGAGCCCATTACGATGTGGCTCGGAATTTTCCGAGCCACATCATAATTGGCCCCTTAGACCATTGTTTTCCATGTTTATATTCAACACGGTCTAAGTGAACAGGAGCAATGCTGGAAGTGAATATGGCAGCCCAGTATGGATTTTTCAATGCCAGTGTGCCCCAAAGATGACACTGACTTTGGGGCTGGAAAAAGAAAAGTAAAATAGGTAATTACTGTCTTTCATATACAGAATATATCCTGACTGGATATCTTTTGACCATAAAGATGATCTGCAGGGTTGACTGTTAAGAAACGGTGGAGGTTCTATGGTGAGGGTAGGTTCCCATCTCGTGCAGTAGTAAACTGTATATATGGACGCCCACATTCTATTGTTGACTGCATATGTCCAGGTTAAATAGACAGTAGAGAAGTAAATAATATTTGGTGAGTTGACAGTACCAGTGAAGGACAATTAGAGGTCTGTACTTTTGGACAGGGACAGCGTGAGGGGTTTGAGGGCATCATGTGTTGAACTGCAGTAAAACATTCAGAGATGCATAATAGGCGGTATCAATCAATCAATCACAACAATTTGTAAAGCGCGCTACTCACCCGTGAGGGTCTCAAGGCGCTGAGGGGGGGGGGGGGGGGAAATCGCTATTGCTCGAATAGCGAGGTCCTCTTGAGTTGTTTCCTGAAGGAGAGGTGATCCAGGGTCAGCCGTAGGTGAGTGGGGAGGGAGTTCCATGTCATGGCTGCCAGGTAGGAGAAGGATCTTCCTCCGACGGTGGACTTCCGAATTCGTGAGATGGAGGCGAGGGCGAGGCTGGCGGTATGAAGAGTAGGTGATGAAAGAAATGATTTGCATGGCATCAGAGTACACATGGTAGATAAAACGAAAAGAATAGATGATATCCCCAAATGAGGAGGTGTACACAGAGAAAAGGAGAGGACCAAGAACTGATTTATGAGGTACTCTAACAGGACTAGCAGTCAGTGAGGGTCCCTTGGGGTCACACCCCACTGAGAATGAGCAGTCAGATAGATGCAAAGAAAAAATGCAAACTGCTTTGTACTTGATCCCACTGTATTTTTCTTTCTCATGTCAAATGCTGCAAAGTGGTCCAGAAAAAGGGCACAGAAAATTGGTAATTGCGGTCATCAGGATAAATAACGTTTTTTATATGGGAGAGTGCTACTTCCATTAAGTGAAGGGCACATATAATCCAATAGAAGAGGTTGAAAAGGTTGTTTGAGGAGAGCTCTGTAATAAGTCAGTTGAAATATAGGTAATAGTTATCATAGAGGGAAAAAAGGGGAAGTGATACTGGATGATAAAGGAGGAGGATGAAACAGCAGCGTTTGTTTTTCTGTAAAGGTAGTGTGACAGCCATTTTGACGCGTGTTTAGATACTAAGTACAAGAGAGTGAATTAAATAGTGAAGTTACGCAGAGGAGTACTTTGGAGGAAATAGCTAAGGGTTTTAGGGATGACGACTGGATAGTGCATATTATGGTATAACTGCTTTGAGAATGAGGATGATTTCTCTGAGTGAGGAGAGGAAAAGTGAATGAGCATGTTTAGGTTGAAGGATTGGGGAGGTGGCACATTTAGTAACATTGAAAGTATCTACAAAAGTGTTGATTCTGGAGGAAATGTATGCTGCAAACTATGAGAATGTAGAGTGAGTTATTGATGTTTTTCGTGGGGAAAATAAGTTATTGGTAGTAAGTAAGTGATTTGAGTTAAGGATTGAGTATGGAGATGTGGATTTGATCTGAAAGCCATTTAAAAATAACTCTCCTTTCAAAACGGTAGTCATGAATATAAAAACGTAAATATAGATTCGATCTTTTTTTGTCTAAAATTTCTATTTATTCTCAAAACCCTCAGTAGGATAGCACAGATGAGCAACTGATACTGACAGTGAAAGCTTAACCGTGACACACTAAAGGAAAAACAGATTTGTTGGGACCAAAATGGAACACCGAAGATCCAAAATGGAAACACGACTTGCTTGCATGGATCTTTAGATTTTGGATCCAAGAAACAGGAACTAATGGTCTCTTTTTAATTTTAAGCAAACAATCCATAGCGAGGGTCAAACATTGTGCCGCCTTTGCCAGTGTGCATAAGTGCCCGCACAATCACTTCATAGTACGAGTGCGATAAAGGGGGCACATCCTTGCCATTATTACTCAGTCAATAATCAAGATACCGCTCAATACTTTACAGTTATTTCACTTAATAACATTTATTAATATATAAACATACACACTAATTAAATATATTAACGAGGGAAATCATCCAAGATGGTTTTAAGTGAGTGATATTTGGCACCACACTGAAACCACTGAACAACTTCACATTGTACCCAGAGAAAACATCAAGCAACGGATAACGAGTAACTGTTCAACAGAATACACAAAAACATCAAATATTATAACGTATTTTTAGTGTTCAAATGTCAGAATCTGTGAAACTCTGGATCCAAAGGATATACATTTCTACCATACGGGCAATCTTAGACTGATTGAGGGCAAATTTGCAGTTCTCACTTTTGAAGTGAATTTTGCACTGTCAACTACTGTAAATGAGCATTGGCTACGCCATGAGTTCTTGGTTCTTAAGGGCAGAGCTATTGGGTCTGCCAGTGTTTTTTTTAATAGTCACACTCCTTCTGACCCATTCGTACACAAGGTCATCAATTTTGCAGTGGGTTTTCTATTTAATAAAACCGTTGCAAGATGTCCTTGCTGAGTGTGCGTGCATCCTGAAGCATGGGCATGTGTGCTTCATGATGCATGCACGTGTGCATTGGGATGCATGTGTTCACGTGAGGCTTGAGGCATGGTAGCCACTTTCAATCTATCAATCTACCTAACATGGCAGGCGGCCATGTCAGACTAAAAAATTAGGAGTATAAAAACGAAGTAGGATAAAGTCATACTAGTGCAAAAAACACAAACCAAACAGCCCAGCAGTGCATTGCAAATGCTAGACTCTCCTTAAAAAATGTGAAGTGTGACAGGGAGCAAGTCAGAGAGTGGAGGAAGCGGGAAGGAAGTAAAAATAGTATGTTCAGGGCCAGGACAATAGAAAACAAGGTATGCACAAATGGAAATCAAGGACACAATCATCCCAGAAGCACTTTTCACATGCTGAACCCTCAATAAAAATAAAATAAATACTGAAGAAGTAAAGGGGTGTTGGACATATTAGGGAGAGATGGAGGGGACTAAGAAAAGAGGGGTCTATTCACAAAGGTCCATTTTTATTTCAGTAAATCTGCACATGCAAATTTACACTTACACTTTGCAGTAAATGTCTTGCTTTTAACTATTCATAGTTTCCAAGTGCAAATTAACTACAAAGTCTAAACTTACCTGTATCCACCCACTGAAAGTCGGTGAAGCCAAATGTACAAATGTAAAGTTACTACAGCCAAAAAGGACCATAAAGTAAGTCCAGCACCACACATGGCTAATCACTGGTACTGCAACACACTCCCATAGAAAATATTGGAGGCAGAGACGTAAAATAGACTAACGCCAGCAAATAATGTAATAATAAATTAATGTATTTTGAGTTTCTAAAAATATACAATATAGTCATCCAAACTTGAGGAAAAGGGCTGATCCAAAGCCCACTGTAAGGGCCTGATAATAAGTCAGGTGGAGAGGTATCCCCGGGTGGGATACCACTCCACCTAATCACGAATGGCCTGATATTGCAACACTTAGTTTTCCCAGGTGTGGGAACACTAGACCCAATTTTGCCAGCTTGTAAGATCACAGGCATTGACTGCAACAGCCTCCAAGCCTCCACCTCCGTGCTCAGCCAAGCTTACACTTTCCTGCCAAAACTAGTCTTCCCTTTTCATACCCTGCCCTCCTGCACCTTCACTCCACTCCCACCTCAGGGGAAAGCTACTGCTTCCGTTTATCAACTACCCAGAGCATGTCTAAATGGGTATGTTAAACCCGTCTGAATAGAGAATATTGTGCCAAATTCGACACTGTAATTCTGTGCATACGCAGTTCTTCCCCATCCCAATGGATCTAACTCCCAAAAATGCAGAATTCCATGTGGAGATACTAACTGCTAATTCTGAACGCTGTGAATCTCTGCATGGAATTCCTCATAACTGATAATCAGGGCCTATGTCCATGTTATGTAAATGAAACTAGAGTTATTGCCAACAGCTAGCTAAGCAGCCTATAGCCAACACCTAAAAAGATATTTGCACAAGCATGACCAATCAAAATATGTTTCTGTGCCACAGCTAGCTAGTACACATGTACGTTCAAGAGTGCTGCAGTGTACCCTAGCACCAATGCACAATTGTCACACACTGACGCAATTTGCCTATCACTGGGCCAATTTACATGACCTGGCTCTGGATCAGCCTTTAAGAATACAGCTTACTACATACAGGTTTTGCGAGTCTGTCGCTAAATGACTACTGCATATTGACATCTGAAATGGCACTTAGTTTTTTTATCCCTGGGCTCCTGCTAAGAATGGATTGGCAAAGGCACTGAATGAGAAATCTGTTTTCTGCCCTTCAGTTCTATTCTGTACACGCTGTCAAACTCCCCTGCTGCAATCCTTATGCCAACACTAATTAATGCCTTTCGTTCAGACGCCATAAACTTTGATATTTGTGTTCTGGATAAAAAATGAATGAGATTACAGTCTGCGGGGTCGGACATAACCTTCACTGCTGATTAAACGTCATTTGCCTCTGACTTGTCGGAGCCGCCGAAGTAGCCCAAAGAAGCAACTACTATCTAGGACATGAGAAAAAGACACATTGATAAAAAAAAAACAGGTGGTAATTGATTGGAGTCACAAAAACGTCTAGGCCGGCGCCTGCCTTGCTATCTGGGGGATATTCTACTGGGCCCTGCAGATGAAGCAGCCGCTTTGGTCGCCATTCAGAAGCACAGATTGAAATTCACCCTCACCGAGAGGAGGCCGTCGGTGATGAAACGCTGTGGCGTGCCGTCACTCACACCCTTATAGATTTGTGTAAGGCAAGCTCTGTGAACTGGGAAAAGGATACTTCCCCACATTGATCGTTTTAGTGTTTGCAGATTAGTCCGTCAAAACATCGGCCCCAGACAGGTCTAACCACAACCGACGCAATGCTCATATTACGAAACAATACAATCGCCAACCTCTACCTGCGCAACAGGACATTAGCTCCACGCCGGCCTTCCTATTAGATTAATTTCTCGTGAATACTTGTAGAATACCACAACTATGTTCATGCTGAAGAGCAAGACGCACTGGCAGCGCTGTGACGTGCATCAACGGTTGCCAGGGAAACTGCAAGGCATGGTATCTGCATCTAATCATCGAACACGTTATTACAGCACGATGCATACAGTTTGTGTTTACAAATATTTCTTTGGCTCTCATAGTCAAGTTGAGCATGAAAGCAAATACGTGAATCTATTCAGCTTATACACGGACGTAGACAGCTGCCTGAGATGGCATTATATCACGAATGACCCATGACTGTAGGTACAGAACACTATGACTATGGCTCCTATATCTGTGTCAGTCACTGTGGTTTGATTTACAGACACGTTTCTGCTTCCTTTCAGGGCACTGAACGCCATCATATATGATTTCATTCACACCAAAGTGGCTACTCAGAAGGAATATATATATATATATATATATATATATATATATATATATATATAGCCATATATATCTATATATATATATATATCTATATTCACTAAAAAAACCATAGGTTATAGACCATATATAGTTAGGAATTAGCATTTACAAAACCTTGAAAATTCACTGAAAAAACCATAGGTTATAGACCATATATAGTTAGGAATTAGCATTTAAAAAACCTTATTTTACTCACACAAAACCATTGAAATTCCATATATAGTTAGTTCCACTAACTATATATCGCGCACCCGCAATCCACTGCTGATCATGTCACATATTACATCATTCATGACATGGTCAGTGACATCACTGATGACATCACTGATGACATCTCAAATGACATCACTGATGACATCACTGATGACAACATCCAGTGACTGTATGTTTCTGTAAAGTTAAAATATGTCTTACATATTGAAGAATGAGTGGATGTATAAGTGTCTGGATGAAGGATTTAGTAGGTGCGTGACTGACTGTATGAGTGAGTGATTAAATGTGTCTCACTGAATGCATGGGTTAGTGACTAAACTGTCTTAATTTGTGCATCATTATGTCTGTTGTGATGTAAACTGCTGCATGTGTTGATCATTAGCTATACGAGAGGCTATATGTGTTATTGATTGGTTGCCCAAGTATTTGTATGGGAGATTGAGTTTGTGTAGGGGTGGCTGGGAGGTGTGTGACTCTGTGCATAGATGTGTGAGCAGTTGATTCACTAGGTGTATGAGTTCAAGAGTGCATGTGGAAACAGCTACATGGGCAGTTGACTGTGTGCATGAGTGTATTGATGAGTGAATGGATATCTCAATGCTACATGTCATAGTAAGTACATATGTAAAACACAGTACATGTGAGAGTTGGCATATATAAATAACTGTGCATGAGAGCCACTGAATGTGTGAGTGGTTGTATGGATCATTGTGAACTTGTATCAGGGATTGTATAAGAGAGTAAATATGTGTTAGTATATGTTTGAATAAGTAAGGTGTGTATAACTGTATAGTTGAAGAAATGGAGGTGAGATTGTTTCTTTGCATGACTGACTAGGTGTGTGAGTAACTCCATGGATGAGTGACAGTGTGTGAGTGTCTGTATACACTGAGTGTATCTAAGGTTATATTAGAGTCTGAAGAGGTTTATCGTATTAGCACAAGAATGATGTCAAATGAGATGTCATCAGTGATGTCATTTGAGATGTCATCAGTGATGTCATCAGTGATGTCACTGACCATGTCATGAATGATGTAATATGTGACATGATCAGCAGTGGATTGCGGGTGCGCGATATATAGTTAGTGCAACTAACTATATATGGAATTTCAATGGTTTTGTGTGAGTAAAATAAGGTTTTTTAAATGCTAATTCCTAACTATATATGGTCTATAACCTATGGTTTTTTCAGTGAATTTTCAAGGTTTTGTAAATGCTAATTCCTAACTATATATGGTCTATAACCTATGGTTTTTTCAGTGAATTTCAATGGTTTTTTAATAGCAAATATCATAAACTGTCGAATGTCAAGTACGTGGTAAGTAAAAACATTTTCGTGTTTATGCACACTGATCTGCTTTGAATGCTGCCCCCAACCCCTCATTTCTATTAGGAGTACTCTCTCTTTGCAGATAGTGAAGGGTAGTTAACGCAGGCCTTTGCCCCCGTTGTAATCCGTCGTGCCTGCTTCTCTCTCCATTTGATTGATTGTTCTCTTTGGTTCATTCTCTATTTACAAACAAGCACAGAGTCGCAATACTCTGTTTAGTCTTTGCAGATAGCGAAAAATCGTGTAAAAAAACAAAAGGAATCGAGCAAAATCAGTAGGCCACTAATGGGATCTCTTTTTGACCTCGCTAAAATAGAAACATTAGGAACAACCTGTTGAAAATAGCAATGTGTATGTACATAAGCGGCGTTCATTTGTGTTCACAGTACCCCTTGTTGATTGTTTGAATCGAGCATTGAATTGTTCGAAGTTGGTTCTCTTAAGGATCTTCTCTGCCTGCAAACGAGGAAGAATAGGAATATTCTCTCTCCCTTTGCAGATAGTGAAGGGTAGGTAACGCAAGCCTTTAACACGTCGTACCTATTTCATTCCTCATTGATTGATTGATTGTCCGAACATTGACTGTTTGGGAATTAGTTCTTTTTGGAGGTATTCCCTGTTTGCAAATAAACGTAGGAAAATCTTTGCAAGTAGTGAAAGGGTACGTAATGCGGACCTTTCTCCCCCGTTGTAATCTGTCATGCCTATCTACTCCCCACTGATTGATGCACCTGTTTCACCCGGACCATTTACTAGAGATAGGTCATCTGGCCCAACCAGAGAGCACCCCTAGTGAAAAGGACATATGCAATAATAACGAAGTGATCACTGTATCCTGTTAACAGAAACTTTAGCATGAAACAACCTGGAAAGAAAAGAATAGGAAAACGAAAATCAGTAGGCCACTGATGAACTTTTTATTAAATAACAAACAAAGAAACGATAACAATACGTAATGATAAAACCTATTATTGTCCTAGAAACAAGAAACGTTAGAAGTAAGCCCGTAATAAGAAACCTGAAAACATCGCCCCTCACTGCCCCAAAACGTGTCTGTCCCACCGCCTGCCACGGCCAAATAACGGCAAACTGGGAAAGATAGAAGTCAGCAGACATCCGCCCCATTCTAGAAACTTCCAAAGGGCAACAGGTTTTCGGCTACGCCCAGCCGGAAGCAACACATATAAGGCGGGTCCTGCTGCCACGCCTCGGCCAGGAGATCATCACGTAGGGTGTAGCCGGAGGAGAGGCCGAGGCCAGCGGGACCCGGCCAGGGGGATTGACAACACTGGAGAGTTTCAGGGGGGGGAATGTCCGTGTCCTCGACCCTCCCCTCTCTCTCCCAGTCCGGCCGCGGTGGCCCTTGAGAGTTGCAGGTTGTCCCTCCACACTCTCTCCCGGTCCGGCCACCAACGGCCGGGGGCTGGGGCCGACGGGATCCGGCTGCAGCCGATGAGCCAAGGAACCCGTTCATGAGGCCAGAGCAAAGGGCGTCCGGCCGCCATCCACCGGAGGTCCGGCCCGAAGACGGACTGGACATTTCTTCTTTCTTTTATAATGGCTGCGACAACACTGGGGGGGGATGTCTTGCACATGCCTCCGACCCCCCCCCCTCATCCTCATCGCCTGGTCCGGCCATAACAAATGTCAAGCGAGACGCCGTGGGGTGCACTGGGAGGGAGAGACGCTGCGAACAGGCCTCTCCCGCCTCCCCAGGTGGAGGCTTCCCAGCTGCACCCTCAGCGCTCCAGGCGCCCGGAAAAGGGTTCTTCCACTGTGGCAATGCTGCAACGTCTCGCCCGGCAGGGTGGAGCCCGTCCGCTCATTTGACCCCGCGATCGCCAGTAGCTACCGAACTCTCAAAATGGCGGTCGACCTGGCAAGAGCGGGCCCAGCATAAAGAAATGGCCCGGTCACTGGTTGACTCCACCACCGTAGTCCTCCACGACCTTGAAGATTCTAGAGGAGCCGCGGGAGTCTCCGACCCCCGCAGACACCCCCGATGGGGAATGACTGCCATGATCGCCCGTGGAGTGACGAAACTGTATCCGCGGGACGTCGGCGCTCCCATGCTGCCGCCAGCCTCAGTTTGAATGACTAGAATCCTGCAGACCTCAGTTCCGGTGAAAGCACAGTGTGACCCGGTAGGAAAAATTGTTGCACCCCCTCCCCTTTTTGACTGATAGTTCAAACCACCGATCCTTTCCTTTGCCCTTTCACCGGAACTTTGGACTGCCTCCCCCCTTTTACATTTTCTAGAGAAAACAAAACATTAACCACTACATTAGCATAGCAGTTGACACCAGAACTGTTTTCAAATTGAAAACCAACAACATCTTCAACAGAATCCTTTTTGTTTCTGCTGTGACCCTGCTACAGCACAGGCATTGTCCCCAGCAGTAATTCTGCAATGCCGGTAAGTATAGCTGTGGTGCCTACTGGACTCACTCACCCCCGCGGCGCCCCATGCCGTTATTTGGTGGGCGGCAACTTACTAGACATCACCTTCGTGACATCCAGATTTCAGCGCTTTCTGCTGCCTTGGAACTATTCGCACAACAGACCGCTACTGACAATCCAACCCCCGGGACGCCCCACGCCGGATACCCAAATCAGTGCGGCACCCAGGCAACATCTTCTGAATTTTCATAATTTGAAAGAACTAGTAACATGTCCTCATCAGGAATTTCCTCATGAAAAGTCTGCAATGATGATTCTTGTAACTCTATGGTCTCCAAACATTCGATAAATTCGCCATCAAGAGATTGATCAAAAAAATCATTCAAGTCATCTCCTCCTTGTGAGAATATTTCATTATTGGTGCTGTCAATTTCAATAAATGTATTGGATAATTCAAAAGAAATTGCCACGGTCTCTTCGTTGTTTAAATGTTTTTACTGTTTTTGTTTTGTTGTATATATTTATAAGTTATTAAAGTTTTATAATCCTACTACTTTGTTGGAGTGCTATATATTTTTAATATGACACATAATTGTAAAAACTTTGATGTACAAAGAGTCATCCCTGGAATCTTCCGCTTCAGGCTCGGTCCCCTCCCCAATCACAATACAGGATGGTTTTCAGATAGTAGGAACACGTGTGGTGTGACGGATCTCATCGGGTGTGGGCCTTGATCTACTATAACTCCTTTGAAGAGGGGTGATTCTTTACAGCTGGGGCCATAAACTACATCTGCAGGGCTAGCTGATAGCCTGGACAATCGGACACAGAGGAAGAGGAGTGTCAGAGGGTGCGGTAGTGAATAGGGCGAAAGGGAGGTGTCGGGCGGGCACAGAGTGTGATTCTCAGGGAAGAGCAGCGCAGATGGGGGGAGGTTTATTGCCCATGCATAAGACAGAGAGCGGGGGTGACCAGTGCCTGGGGAAGATGCTTGCGAGGGTGGGGAGCCATGCTACGAATCGACAGCGTGCAGAGAGTGGGTCTGGTCAAGGCATCTAAAATGGCTGCCGTGCACGACAAAAGTGTGGCATTTCAAAAAAGGCAAGATGGCGCAGACAATGTTTTTCAACACTTCCTCATTTCCTTCGAATCGAACGTTAACAGACGTTGGTGCATATTACCAAAGTTAAGCGATATTTATCGCTAACGATGCTTAGCAACGAATTTTTTACCGCTAAGCATCGTCAGAAATTATTGAAGATAAACCTTGCTATTATCAAGGTTTATCGCAAATGCGATAAAAAATGGCCGCAATGCATGAATATCGCTAAAAAGTCAGCGATATTCATGCATTACCGAGCTAATGCTCTTAGCCATGTTATCCACCTCCCATTGGATAACATGGCTAAGAACTGCTCAGGGCAGGTGTTAGTTTTTGGAGATATTCGCGCTTAGCGCGAATATCTCCAAAAGTTGGTAATAGGAGATAGATATCTTGCATGTTGTAATGCAAGTTATTGTGGTATATGGAACTCATACCATAATCTCTCAGGAAAGCAGAAACTGATCCTTTTGGGACCGCCTGAGAAGGCCTAGGAGGTGAGGGGTACTCTACTTTGCCCCCTTTTCACGTTCCGAACTATTTTATTTTACTCTCTTCTGTAATTACACAAAATGGCAGCGATAAGATGCATCAGAGACAGACAGTGAGAGAAAGGAGGCCGGAGATGAAGAAGAGATGTCAAATACACATTGGAGATAATATAGTGGGAGAAGGGAAGTAAATATGAGTAAACTTACCATGTAACATAAAAATGTTGCACTCTATACTATAAGTCTCATTTTATACTACAATCACTTCGCTACAACCTCATAAATTAAAAATAAAAATGAATAATGTCTCAAACAATTTTTGATTTCTAAATATAAATTTATTCTTCTGAATTTTCAAAATTTGAAAGAACTAGTAACATGTCCTCATCAGGAATTTCCTCTTCAATCATCTCATCTGGAATCTCCTCATGAAAAGTCTGCAATGATGATTCTTGTAACTCTATGGTCTCCAAACATTCGATAAATTCGCCATCAACAGATTGATCAAAAAAATCATTCAAGTCATCTCCTCCTTGTGACAATATTTCATTATTGGTGCTCTCAATTTCAATAAATGTAGTGGATAATTCAAAAGAAATTGCCACGGTCTCTTCATTGTGAGCCATTTTATTTTGAAATTGCTTGCTGTAAATTGCAGAAAAAAATAATCACTTTCATTTATCGTTTTTAGTAATACATAATATAAAACTACCTTTATCAAGTATTTAGTATAACAGAAGGACTGTAAATAAATAACAGAAAACATTTTTCAAATTATCTTCAAGTGTACAACATAGTTCCCCTTACAAATTAACAACTCACCTTTTTAAAAGTAGGAGAAGTGTTAGTACTGTGTAAATCAAACACCAGCAATTGACCACCAAAAATTCCTCACAAATGTACCTCAGACAGTAGTATCACAAAATGGCTGTGGTTTCCTCTCATTTTAGATATATACATAACCAATTAACTTTCATCACACACAAATACAAAACCAAAGTAACATTTTAATTGGTTCTAAATTTCAACACTTTCAAATGTGTTTTCCCCATGCAATTTTCCATAGGACATTTAGATACGTCTACAGCCTGAATGGCTGAACGGAATTACACCAAACTTGGCAAAATGGTACATCAAACCTAAGAGGTCAGGGAGGATCTACTATGCCCCCTTATGGTCATTTGCCCCTTCGCTTTGGCCTCCTCTTGTCTCTCGATCCTACCGAGAGACAAGATGGCGGCCGCTACGGACTGTTTGGAATGTTTACAGACGCCGGAGAACCAATCAGCTTCGCAAAGCTCCGTAACGCGAAAAGTACGTGAAGCGGAGCGCTGTTACAGATATATATCTTTTTTTGAACGTTAATTTCTCAAAATCCACTGGAGCACATATATTGAGACCTAGCAAAGGCACATCGGGCTACCAGTCCCTACAATTTTGCCAAGTTTCGTGCAAATCCATTCAGCCGTTCGATTATGATTATTTTTTTTTTTTTTTGCCCCGCGGGGCCCTTTTAAAACCTCCACAACAAACCTAGGGGGTCAGGGAGGATCTACTATGCCCCCTTATGGTCATTTGCCCCTTCGCTTTGGCCTCCTCTTGTCTCTCGATCCTACCGAGAGACAAGATGGCGGCCGCTACGGACTGTTTGGAATGTTTACAGACGCCGGAGAACCAATCAGCTTCGCTTCACAAAGCTCCGTAACGCGAAAAGTACGCGAACTGGAGCGCTGCCTGGTCCGCTGTTACAGATATATATCTTTTTTTGAACGTTAATTTCTCAAAATCCACTGGAGCACATATATTGAGACCTAGCAAAGGCACATCGGGCTACCAGTCCCTACAATTTTGCCAAGTTTCGTGCAAATCCATTCAGCCGTTCGGGCTAAAAGTGAGGCCAACCGCCCTATGGAAAACTCAATGTTAAAAACACGTTTTGGGACCCCCCTTTTTTCTCGGCCCCCCCTTGACGAACCCCCCCCAAATTTTCAGGGGCTGCTCAGAAACAAAATGTTCCATTTTCCTGACAATTTCAGCCAATTCCGTCCACAAACGCCAAAGTTATTAGACATAGAATTTTCAAAAATCCCATAGAGAAAAAATCCTAACTATATATACCTACTGGCGACCGCCAGTAGGTAATCTATATATATATATATATATATATATATATATATATATATAGATAGATAGATAGATAGATAGATAGATAGATAGATAGATATAAATCTCAGACAAAAAGAGCATGAATGAAAACCTCTCTCCAGAGGCTTGATCACATGACATGTTGCAAACACTGGTGAGGGTACTTATAGTTTAAAAAGGCGGGGAATAATGGCCACGCTCAGTGCAATGAAACTATGGAAACTGAAGAAACATTTACAATGGTACAATTTTGATTTGAATAAAAGACGCAGTGTCTAAAATCAATGTATAACCATTATAAAACCAACATACAATTATAATAAATATGTGCAAATATGCTTTCATAAAAATATATAAATATTTGAATAAATACATTTTACTTCATACTTGCTTTTTCAGCTTCTCAATATAGATTAATTGCATATATATCCCAAGTGGGTTATTATCTTATGTTGAACTAAATTATTCAATCAATTTGTAAACTATATACTCCTCACAGTGTAAAAACACAGTGCTGTGTGTGTGCAAATTCTGCTATAAAGTGTCATTTGTGCAAATGTTAAAATGGGGATGAAAGGTCAGCCTACTTTTAATCATTGTTTGCTATTGTTGTGCTATTTCCTCCCTGACAGGCCACAGAGCTGTATCATGATACCAATGTAAGGGCTGATTATTCCCATTACCACAAATTTTACTAAAGATTGATCTCCATTTTAAAACGGCCTTCGAACTATATGCAGGTGTACAGATCTTCACTAGCATTGAGACCAGCCGGAGTCTTACTATCGAGTTCCAATATATATCTGGTTTCTAGGAGGCGTAGTTGTGCTTCCCTATTTCCTCCTCGTTTTAATGGCAGTATAGTGTCAATTAAAAAATATTGTAAATGTTGGGGATCACTGTCATGTACATTTTTTCGAAATGACGGGCCACTGTATATGCTTGATCTTTCCCAGTGATGGCCCTGATGTGCTGCAGTATCCGTTTGTGGGCGGGCAGTCGGGCACTCCCCACATATCGCAGCCCACACGGACACTGCAGCACTTAAACTGCATAGTCTGTCTTGCAGGTAAGTCTCTTTTTGATAGGTACAAGTGTATCCTTGAATGGGACTGAAAAATGAGTCTTATTGCAGCCGTAACGGCATGCAACGGATCGCTAGCAGCCCGGTGGCAGAGGGCTTGTGCGCGACTGTTGGAGCGCTGCTGTTATTTATTTTTAACTCTTGCCCCATTCTGCTGATTGCGAGCAGTGTTACCTACTCTCCTGACTTCTGTCCTGCTGATCACGAGCAGCGACATTATTTTTAAAACCACCCTCACCTTTGTCCTGCTGACTACTAGCAGAGACGCTTACCTTTTAATCGGCCTGTCACCCTCCTAGTAGCCAAGCCCTCCGCTGTGGGCTGACCGCTTAACGGGGCTCCCCAGCGGCCGCGGCCGCCATCTTGGGTTGGGTAGGTCGGCGAGCTCGATCTTCGCCACACCCTCCTCGCCATCATCCTATTTAGGATCAATCCTCTCTCTTCTCCAGTGATCGCTAGCAGCCCGGTGGCAGAGGGCTTGTGCGCGACTGTTGGAGCGCTGCTGTTATTTATTTTTAACTCTTGCCCCATTCTGCTGATTGCGAGCAGTGTTACCTACTCTCCTGACTTCTGTCCTGCTAATCACGAGCAGCGACATTATTTTTAAAACCGCCCTCACCTTTGTCCTGCTGACTACTAGCAGAGACGCTTACCTTTTAATCGGCCTGTCACCCTCCTAGTAGCCAAGCCCTCCGCTGTGGGCTGACCGCTTAACGGGGCTCCCCAGCGGCCGCGGGCGCCATCTTGGGTTGGGTAGGTCGGCGAGCTCGATCTTAGCCACACCCCTCTCGCCATCATCCTATTTAAACACCTATTATGTGTCAGCGCAGCGGACGAGCGCAGCGGGCGCGTCGTAGGAGCGCCAGAGTTGCGCCTGAGTTAAGCCCGTCTGCGCCCGTCCGCGGCCGGCCGGGGCAAGGGGCACGTCACCCTGCCTCTCTCCTTAAATATTTCCGCTCCTCCCTCCTCATGTGTCACGATCCTGCTCTCCCTCCACCTGAGTCATCCCTTAGGCTCGCCACATTTGGCCTGCTTACTGCCCGAAAATCTTTTCCCGAGATTATCTATCCCCCACCCATCGCCAGGTCTCCAGCCCCGGGGCCCAGGTCCTGTACCTCCCCATCGGCAAGAGTTCTAAAATCCCCTCTGTCAATGACCTATCTCAACACCCGGTCCCTGGTCAGCCACCAGTCAGATATTTTTTACCTTCTGGGGTCTGAACAGCCGGATATCCTGTTCTTGACCGAGACCTGGTTAACAGACGATTCGTCCCCCGATATCCTGGCGGCTATTCCCTCGGGATATTATATATTACAAGCCAACCGTGCCTCTGGTAAAACTGGAGGGGGGGTTGCGGCTATCATAAAGCACCCGATCCACTTTTCCATTGTGCCCACTACCAGTATCCCTATGACCGACTGCCTGGTACTTAGACTAGAACAGCCTGGGTCATCCCTCGTTTGTGTCCTGGTCTATCGCCCCCCTCGACCTATGCCCAATTTTCCATCCCAATTTGGCGATCTTATCTCCCAGCTTACTATTAATAGCACCAATGTCTTGGTCCTGGGAGACTTTAATTACTGGCCGTCGGATGCCCATGAAACCCCTTGTTCTTTGGCCTTCTCAGACCTCATGTTAGGTCTAAACTGTACCCAGCACATTCATTTACCCACGCACATTAAGGGTCACACCTTAGATCAGGTTTGGACATCCTGCCTCAACATTTCTGCTCCTCTTGTTCTCCCCTGCCTTTGGTCAGACCACTCTTTAATTACTTTCACCCTAGCGATGCCCTCTCCTGCCACTAAGACCCTAGATACCAACTTCCTGGCCCGCAACTGGAACAGGGCAGACTTAAACGAATTTACATCACTTCTTAGCTCATCTGTCCCACCTACCACCAGTCCACCTGTCTCCATCGACTCCCAGACACTGAGCCTCACCCAATGGCTCACTTCTGCTGCTGATGTGGTAGCACCTTTAAAACTAGTCAGAGCTAGACGATGCCACGACGCCCAGAGGTGGTTCACTGAGGACCTGAGAGCCCAAAAACTTGGTCTCCGCCAGGCAGAACGGCGCTGGCGCCGGGGATATTCCCCCGAGACCAAGGAGATATTTTCTTCCCTGCTCAAAAAATACAAATCAGCCATAGCATCGGCCAAATTCCTCTATTTCTCTAATAGAATTTTAGGTTCCTCCAACAGATCTAAAGATATATTTTCAATTGTGGAGGAACTCTCTAACCCGGCCAGAGTAACCATCGCGCCCCTCCCCTCTCAATCCTTGTGCGACTCTTTGAATCAATTTTTTGTTGACAAAATTATTAAAATCAAAACTAGTATCTCTGTCCAAGCCCCGTCAACCCCTTCCCTCCTCACTCCCCCCACCAACTCCTCCAACTCTCACATCTTAATCCAGATCCCTCCCATCCTGACAACTAATTTCCTCTCTCTTTTGCACAAAGTCTCTTCCGGCTCTCCACGCGATTGTTGCCCTCCTTCGGCCCTTCGGGTAGCTTTCGCTTCTTGCCATGAACCCCCCCTGGCCCTCTTGAACAACTCTCTGACCACTGGGGAGGTCCCCTGCTCTTTTAAACAAGCTGAGGTGGTCGCTATCCTAAAAAAACCTCTGGCAGACCCCTCTATCATGAGCAACTCCCGCCCTATATCTCTCCTCCCTTTCCTTAGCAAAGTCCTGAAGTCGCATGTCACTCATACACTCAGTACTTTTGTCGAAGATTCACGTGTCTTGGACTCCAAGCAGGCCGGATTCAGACCTGCGCACTCCACGGAGGCAGTCATCCTCTCCGTGATGGATGAATTGCGCAGAGGGGCAGACGCCAACATCCGTCAGGCTCTGGTCCTCCTGGATCTATCGGCCGCTTTTGACACGGTCGACCATGGTATCTTGGTCGGCCGTGTCAGGGAGGCCGGTATCCAGGGCACCGCCCTGGCCTGGGTTCAGTCCTTTTTGACTGAACGCCAACAAGCCGTCAGATTGTCCCAGTTCTCTGCTACCCAGGTCGCGCTGACCTGTGGTGTCCCGCAGGGCTCTTCTTTGTCCCCTCTTCTTTTTTATTTGTACCTGGTTCCTTTACTTCGTTCCCTCCGTGAGTTTAATGTCGCCGCATTTAATTACGCGGATGACATACAATTGGTTTTTACCATAGACTCTTCTGACGATTCCATCACAACCTTCCAAAACACGCTTGGCTTCATCAGCAACTGGATGAGCTCAAACCATCTGAAGCTCAACCCCGACAAGACTGAACTGGTTCTTGTCGGGGGACCCTCCAATCCTTGGCAGCCGTCCTTCTGGCCTGCGAGTCTGGGTAGCCCTCCCTCCCCAGTGAACAGTGCCAAAAGCTTGGGTGTTGTCATCAGCAACAATCTTTCTATGACACCCCAGATCAGCGCAGTAGTGTCCGCCAGCCACTTTCAACTTAGAAAAATTTGAAAAATCTCTCGCCTACTTACCACTGAAGCCCTTACTCTGGCCTTGCTTGCGTTAGTCATCTCGCGACTCGACTACGCAAATGCTTTGTACGTAGGCATCCCTGATTACCAACTGAAGAGACTCCAGTTGATCCAAAATCAGGCTGCCCGCCTGATTTATCACCAACCCAGAGATCAACATGTTCGTCCCCTCCTTAATAGTCTCCACTGGCTGCCGGTATCCGCTCGCTGCAAGTTCAAGCTCGGCTGCATTATTTTCAAATCTCTCGCTGGTCAAGGCCCCCTCTTTATTTCTTCTCTTCTCCATCCGTACGTTCCTTCTCGCAACCTTCGGTCATCTCAGATGGCCCTGTTATCAGTTCCCAGATTCAAGAGGAAGAAACATGGTGGCCTCAGCTTTTCATTTCTGGCTCCATCTTTCTGGAACTCCCTTCCCTCCCCCCTCAGGTTGTCCCTTTCATATTCCGGGTTCAGATCACTCCTTAAAACCCTTCTTTTCACTGAGTCCTATCCTTAAATTCTGTTTCACGTTCCCCTTCACGTTCCCTCAGCTTAAGCGCCAAGAAACCTAATGGTGTTAGTTGCGCTAAATAAATTCTTTTAACATAACATAACATAACATGCCTTGCAGGTGAAACATTTCTTAAACCCCTTACTCAGTGCCATCCATGTACTAGGTACCGATACCTCTGGGCAATTGCTTACTAGCTTATTTGCCATTGATGGTGATTTCCTAAAGGTTAGTCCTGGTTTTTTGGTTACTAACCCCCCATGACAGGATTCCCTGCCACCAGGTTCCAGTTCTTATAGAAAATCTTCCTAATATCGTTATGTTGTCTGTTGAATGTTAATATGATTCTTGGCTGAATTTTGGACTCGTTCATTCCACTCCTCACTGCTTTGGATTTAGAGGTTAAAGCTTGGTCTCTTGATACTGCTCTTGAACGGTCTATAGCTCTTATGAGGACCTCCTCCGAGTATCCCCTAGCCAAGAATCGTATTCTGCTCCCTTCCTGGGCCATCAGACACGCTAGATCTGAACTACATATCCTCCTAATACGCAGCATCTCCCCGAAGGGAATACTGCTTATCCGGTGATGCGGGTGTTGGCTAGCCGCATGCAGTATGGTGTTACCTGCAGTCGGCTTCCTGTGTAATTTTGTGGCCAGGCCTGTGTTCTCCACATACACCTCTGTATCTAAAAAGCAGATTGATTTGGCATCAATAGTAGAGGTAAATTGTAGATTTAAGTTGTTATTATTTAATTCCTCCACAAATTGCTTTGCGTCTTCCTTTGATCCCTGCTAATCATAAACAGATCGTCTATCTATCTCAGGTAAATTGGTACATGATCTCGCATAGAAGCCTGGTGTTGAACCATGAGGACCTGCTCCTCCCACAGTCCCATGTGTAAACAATGCGAAACTGGGGGAGAAGCAGGCGCCCATAGCTACCCCCCTGATTTGCTGGTATACCTGGTTATTGAACAGGAAAAAAATCTGTTCTAGACAGATCTGTATCATTGATAACAGCATTTTGTTATGGGATGAAAAATTCATTGGATGCTTGTTCAAATAATGTTGTACTGCCTTCACTCCATCACAGTGTTTTATAGAGGTATATAATGAAGACACATCTAATGTCATTAACAGGCATTCTGAATTCAAAACAACATTGTTCAATTTACTAATAAAATCTGAGGTATCTTGTACATAGGAACATAGTCCTTTGACCCAATCCTGCTCGAAATAGTCCATATACTTCGAAATATTTTCAGTGGAACTATTGATGGCAGAAATAGTCGGTCGACCAGGGGGCATGTCCACATTTTTATGTACTTTGGGTATCAGGTAGAATGTAGGGACTACAGGATGATCTTTCTTGAGGAAACAAAATTCTTCATTGGAAATAAGATTGCCACTTCTCCATACCATCAATTTTGAATTTTGATCCTGCCATGCTGATTTAATGGCTAAAAAAATGCTTTTTCTGTAACATAAGGAATCCTGTAGTTGTGTCTCTGCTTCACTTATGTACATCTGGCGCTGCCATAAACCGATATTCCCGCCTTTGTCTGCTTGTCTAACAATGATGTTTTTGGTAGACTCAAGTTTTTTGATCAAAATATTGTAACTTTGATTTTTCTTGTTTATTGCAGCATGTTTTTTGTTCGTGGCAATGTATAGTTTTTTCAAGTCTTTGGTGATCAGTTCCTGATATACATTCAGGTTATCATGGGTCATGACCGGCTGGAAAACAGATTCGGGTTTGAAGGGAGTTCTCCATGATCCCTGATCTTCACTTGAGGTTGGCACTGACATGTCCATTGACATGTCCAATTCCTTCTGTAGTGACCAGATATCATCAAAGGCCGTACGGCGATGGACTACTTGGTGTTTCCAGTCGATTTTTTCTGTTGAGTTGCAGCAAAAAGAATTTTTATATATATCGATATATATATATATATATATATATTCACTGAAAAAACCATAGGTTATAGACCATATATAGTTAGGAATTAGCATTTACAAAACCTTGAAAATTCACTGAAAAAACCATAGGTTATACACCATATATAGTTAGGAATTAGCATTTAAAAAACCTTATTTTACTCACACAAAACCATTGAAATTCCATATATAGTTAGTTGCACTAACTATATATCGCGCACCCGCAATCCACTGCTGATCATGTCACATATTACATCATTCATGACATGGTCAGTGACATCACTGATGACATCACTGATGACATCTCAAATGACATCACTGATGAGATCACTGATGACATCTCATTTGACATCAATGACCACATCACTGATGATATCATTCATGTGACAATACAATGCATCTCCTCACGTTTTAATATAACCTCTGTTTCACCCAGTGTTAAATACAGAGTATAATTTTTGAAACCATTGACACACCAATACTAGTTACTACATACGTACTCACTGATTCCTACGTCTACACACACATTCACTCATTCACCCATACAATCATTCATACATACAATCACTCATCTTTACAACACTATCATATGCAGTCATACACCTATACAGACACTTACACTCTGCCACTCATCCATGGAGTTACTCACACACCTAGTCAGTCCTGTAAAGAATCAATCACACTTCCATTTTCTTGCCTATACAGTTAAACATAGAGCACCTTACATTTTCAAACATATACTAACACATACTTACTTTCTTATACAATCATTGATACAAGTACACATTGATCTGCACAGAGTCACACACCTCCCAGCCAGCCACACACACACTCAGTCTCCTATACAAATACTTGGACAATCAATCAATAACCCATATAGTTAATCATATAGCTACTGATCAACACATGCAGCAGTTTACAGAACAACAGACATAATGATGCACAAATTAAGACAGTTTAGTCACTAACCCATGCACTCAGTGAGACACATTTAATCACTCACTCATACATTCAGTCATGCACCTACTAAATCCTTCGTCCAGACACTTATACATCTACTCATTCTTCAATATGTAAAACATATTTAAACTTTACAGAAACACACAGTCACTGGATGATGTCATCAGTGATCTCATCAGTGATGTCATTTGAGATGTCATCAGTGATGTCATCAGTGATGTCACTGACCATGTCATGAATGATGTAATATGTGAAATGATCAGCAGTGGATTGCGGGTGCGCGATATATAGTTAGTGCAACTAACTATATATGGAATTTCAATGGTTTTGTGTGAGTAAAATAAGGTTTTTTAAATGCTAATTCCTAACTATATATGGTGTATAACCTATGGTTTTTTCAGTGAATTTTCAAGGTTTTGTAAATGCTAATTCCTAACTATATATGGTCTATAACCTATGGTTTTTTCAGTGAATTTCAATGGTTTTTTAATAGCAAATATCATAAGCTGTCGAATGTCAAGTACGTGGTAAGTAAAAACATTTTCGTGTTTATGCACACTGATCTGCTTTGAATGCTGCCCCCCACCCCTCATTTCTATTAGGAGTACTCTCTCTTTGCAGATAGTGAAGGGTAGTTAACGCAGCCCTTTGCCCCCTTTGTAATCCGTCGTGCCTGCTTCTCTCTCCATTTGATTGATTGTTCTCTTTGGTTCATTCTCTATTTACAAACAAGCACAGAGTCGCAATACTCTGTTTAGTCTTTGCAGATAGCGAAAAATCGTGTAAAAAAACAAAAGGAATCGAGCAAAATCAGTAGGCCACTAATGGGATCTCTTTTTGACCTCGCTAAAATAGAAACATTAGGAACAACCTGTTGAAAATAGCAATGCGTATGTATATAAGCGGCGTTCATTTGTGTTCACAGTACCCCTTGTTGATTGTTTCAATCGAGCATTGAATTGTTCGAAGTTAATTCTCTTAAGGATCTTCTCTACCTGCAAACGAGGAAGAATAGGAATATTCTCTCTCCCTTTGCAGATAGTGAAGGGTAGGTAACGCAAGCCTTTAACACGTCGTACCTATTTCATTCCTCATTGATTGATTGATTGTCCGAACATTGACTGTTTGGGAATTAGTTCTTTTTGGAGGTATTCCCTGTTTGCAAATAAACGTAGGAAAATCTTTGCAAGTAGTGAAAGGGTACGTAATGCGGACCTTTCTCCCCCGTTGTAATCTGTCATGCCTATCTACTCCCCACTGATTGATGCACCTTTTTCACCCGGACCATTTACTAGAGATACGTCATCTGGCCCGACCAGAGAGCACCCCTAGTGAAAAGGACATATGCAATAATAACGAAGTGATCACTGTATCCTGTTAACAGAAACTTTACCATGAAACAACCTGGAAAGAAAAAAATAGGAAAACGAAAATCAGTAGGCCACTGATGAACATGAACTTTTATTAAACAACGAACAAAGAAACGATAACATAACGTAATGATAAAACCTATTAATGTCCTAGAAACAAGAAAACGTTAAAATATGCCAGTGGTGAGAGACCAGAAAAACAGTAAGAGAAACCAAATCACCCCTCGCTGTCCCACCGCCTGCCACGCCAAAAAAATCGATAGACTAGGGAAAATGCAAGTCAGTAGAACATCCACCCCCACTCTGGAAACTTCCAAGGTGGGGCAGAGTTCCGGCTACGCCCAGCCGGGAGCAGCCCATATAAGGCAGGTCCTGCTGCCACGCCTCGGCCAGGAGATCCTAACGTAGGGTGTAGCCGGAGGAGAGGCCGAGGCCAGCGGGACCCGGCCAGGGGATTGCCTTTACAACGCTGAACAGTTGCAGGGGGGGGGAATGTCTCCTCGACCCTCCCCTCTCTCTCCCAGTCCGGCCGCGGTGGCCCTTGAGAGTTGCAGGTAGTCCCGCCACATGCTCTTCCGGTCCGACCACCAACGGTCGGGGGGCCGAGGCCGACGGGATCCGGCTGCAGCCGATAAACCAAGAAACCCGTTCATGGGGCCAGAGCCAGGGGCGTCCGGCCGACATCCACCGGAAGCCCGGCCCGAAGACGGACGGGACACTTCTTTCTTTTATAATGGCTGCGACAACACTGGGGGGGGATGTCTTGCACATGCCTCCGACCCCCCCCCCCCTCGTCCTCATCGCCTGGTCCGGCCATAGCAAATCTCAAGCGAGACGCCGTGGGGTGCACTGGGAGGGAGAGACGGTGCGAACAGGCCTCTCCCGCCTCCCCAGGTGGAGGCTTCCCAGCTGCACCCTCAGCGCTCCAGGCGCCCGGAAAAGGGTTCTTCCACTGTGGCCATGCTGCAACGTCTCGCCCGGCAGGGTGGAGCCCGTCCGCTCATGTGACCCCGCGATCGCCGGTAGCTGCCGAACCCTCAAAATGGCGGTCGACCTGGCAAGAGCGGGCCCAGCATAAAGAAATGGCCCGGTCACTGGTTGACTCCACTACCGTAGTCCTCCACGACCTTGAAGATTCTAGAGGAGCCGCGGGAGTCTCCGACCCCCGATGGGGAATGACTGCCATGATCGCCCGTGGAGTGACGAAACTGTATCCGCGGGACGTCGGCGCTCCCATGCTGGCGCCAGCCTCACTTTGAATTACTAGAATCCTGCAGACCTCACTTCCGGTGAAAGCACAGTGTGACCCGGTAGGAAAAATTATTGCACCCCCTCCCCTTTTTGACTGATAGTTCAAACCACCGATCCTTTCCTTTGCCCTTTTAACGGAACTTTGGACTGCCTCCCCCTCTTTTACATTTTCTAGAGAAAACAAAACATTAACCACTACATTAGCATAGCAGTTGACACCAGAACTGTTTTCAAATTGAAAACCAACAACATCTTCAACAGAATCCTTTTTGTTTCTGCTGTGACCCTGCTACAGCACAGGCATTGTCCCCAGCAGTAATTCTGCAATGCCGGTAAGAATAGCTGTGGTGCCTACTGGACTCACTCACCCCCGCGGCGCCCCACGCCGTTTTTTGCTGGGCGGCAACTTACTAGACATCACTTTCGTGCCATCTAGATTTCAGCGCGTTCTGCTGCCTTGGAACTATTCGCACAACAGACCGCTACTGACAAGAATATTTCATTATTGGTGCTGTCAATTTCAATAAATCTATTGGATAATTCAAAAGAAATTGCCACGGTCTCTTCGTTGTTTAAATGTTTTTACTGTTTTTGTTTTCTTGTATATATTTATATGTTATTAAAGTTTTATATTCCTACTACTTTGTTGGAGTGCTATATATTTTTAATGTGACACATAATTGTAAAAACTTTGATGTACAAAGAGTCATTCCTGGAATCTTCCGCTTCAGGCTCGGTCCCCTCCCCAATCACAATACAGGATGGTTTTCAGATAGTAGGAACACGTGTGGTGTGACAGATCTCATCGGGTGTGGGCCTTGATCTACTATAACTCCTTTGAAGAGGGGTGATTCTTTACAGCTGGGGCCATAAACTACATCTGCAGGGCTAGCTGATAGCCTGGACAATCGGACACAGAGAAAGAGGAGTGTCAGAGGGTGCGGTAGTGAATAGGGCGAAAGGGAGGTGTCGGGCGGGCACAGAGTGTGATTCTCAGGGAAGAGCAGCGCAGATGGGGGGAGGTTTATTGCCCATGCATAAGACAGAGAGCGGTGGTGACCAGTGCCTAGGGAAGATGCTTGCGTGGGTGAGGAGCCATGCTACGAATCGACAGCGTGCAGAGAGTGGGTCTGGTCAAGACATCTAAAATGGCTGCCGTGCACGACAAAAGTGTGGCATTTCAAAAAAGGCAAGATGGCGCAGACAATGTTTTTCAACACTTCCTCATTTCCTTCGAATCGAACGTTAACAGACGTTGGGGCATATTACCAAAGTTAAGCGATATTTATCGCTAACGATGCTTACCAACCAATTTTTTACCACTAAGCATCGTCAGAAATTATCGAAGATAAACCTTGCTATTATCAAGGTTTATCGCAAATGCGATAATAAACGGCCGCAATGCATGAATATCGCTAAAAACTGAGCGATATTCATGCATTACCGAGCTAATGCTCTTAGCCATGTTATCCACCTCCCATTGGATAACATGGCTAAGAACTGCTCAGGGCAGGTGTTACTTTTTGGAGATATTCGCGCTTAGCGCGAATATCTCCAAAAGTTGGTAATAGGAGATAGATATCTTGCATGTTGTAATGCAAGTTATTGTGGTATATGGAACTCATACCATAATCTCTCAGGAAAGCAGAAACTGATCCTTTTGGGACCGCCTAAAAAGGCCTAGGGGGTGAGGAGTACTCTACTTTGCCCCCTTTTCACGTTCCGAACTATTTTATTTTACTCTCTTCTGTAATTACACAAAATAGCAGCGATAAGATGCATCGGAGACACACAGTGAGAGAAAGGAGGCCGGAGATGAAGAAGAGATGTCAAATACACATTGGAGATAATATAGTGGCAGAAGGGAAGTAAATATGAGTAAACTTACCATGTAACATAAAAATGTTGCACTCTATACTATAAGTCTCATTTTATACTACAATCACTTCGCTACAACCTCATAAATTAAAAATAAAAATGAATAATGTCTCAAACAATTTTTGATTTCTAAATATAAATTTATTCTTCAGAATTTTCTAAATTTGAAAGAACTAGTAACATGTCCTCATCAGCAATGTCCTCATTAAAAGTCTCCAATGATGATTCTTGTAACTCTATGGTCTCCAAACACTCGATAAATTCGCCATCAAGAGATTGATCAAAAAAATCATTCAAGTCATCTCCTCCTTGTGACAATATTTCATTATTGGTGCTGTCAATTTCAATCAATGTAGTGGAATCATTCAAGTCATCTCCTCGTGACAATATTTCATTATTGGTGCTCTCAATTTCAATCAATGTAGTGGAATCATTCAAGTCATCTCCTCCTTGTGACAATATTTCATTATTGGTGCTGTCCATTTCAATCAATCTAATGGAATCATACAAGTCATCTCCTCCTTGTGACAATATTTCATTATTGGTGCTCTCAATTTCAATCAATGTAGTGGAATCATTCAAGTCATCTCCTTGTGACAATATTTCATTCTTGGTGCTGTCCATTTCAATCAATCTAATGGAATCATACAAGTCATGTCCTCCTTGTGACAATATTTCATTATTGGTGCTCTCAATTTCAATCAATGTAGTGGACAATTCAAAAGAAATTGCCACGGTCTCTTCATTGTGAGCCATTTTATTTTGAAATTGCTTGCTGTAAATTGCAGAAAAAAATAATCACTTTCATTTATCGTTTTTAGTAATACATAATATAAAACTAACTTTATCAAGTATTTAGTATAACAGAAGGACTGCAAATAAATAACAGAAAACATTTTTCAAATTATCTTCAAGTGTAAAACATAGTTCCCCTTACAAATTAACAACTCACCTTTTTAAAAGTAGCAGAAGTGTTAGTACTGTGTAAATCAAACACCAGAAATTCACCACCAAAAATTCCTCACAAATGTACCTCAGACAGTAGTATCACAAAATGGCTGTGGTTTCCTCTCATTTGACATATATACATAACCAATTAACTTTCATCACACACAAATACAAAACCAAAGTAACATTTTAATTGGTTCTAAATTTCAACACTTTCAAATGTGTTTTCCCCATGCAATTTTCCATAGGACATTTACATACGTCTACAGCCTGAATGGCTGAACGGAATTACACCAAACTTGGCAAAATGGTACATCAAACCTAAGAGGTCAGGAAGAATCTACTATGCCCCCTTATGGTCATTTCCCCCTTCGCTTTGACCTCCTCTTGTCTCTCAATCCTACCGAGAGACAAGATGGCGGCCGCTACGGACTGTTTGGAATGTTGACAGACGCCGGAGAACCAATCAGCTTCGCAAAGCTCCGTAACGCGAAAAGTACGCGAAGCGGAGCGCTGTTACAGATATATATCTTTTTTTTAACGTTAATTTCTCAAAATCCACTGGAGCACATATATTGAGACCTAGCAAAGGCACATCGGGCTACCAGTCCCTAATATTTTGCCAAGTTTCGTGCAAATCCATTCAGCCGTTCGATTATTATTATTTAGTTTTTTTTTTGCCCCGCCGGGCCCTTTTAAAACCTCCACATCAAACGTAGGGGGTCAGCGAGGATCTACTATTCCCCCTTATGGTCATTTGCCCCTTCGCTTTGGCCTCCTCTTGTCTCTCGATCCTACCGAGAGACAAGATGGCGGCCGCTACGGACTGTTTGGAATGTTGACAGACGCCGGAGAACCAATCAGCTTCGCTTCACAAAGCTCCGTTGCGCGAAAAGTACGCGTCCTGGAGCGCTGCCCGGTCCGCTGTTACAGATATATATCTTTTTTTAAACGTTAATTTCTCAAAATCCACTGTAGCACATATATTGAGACCTACAAAAGGCACATCGGGCTACCAGTCCCTACAATTTTGCCAAGTTTCGTGCAAATCCATTCAGCCGTTCGGGCTAAAAGTGAGGCCAACCGCCCTATGGAAAACTCAATGTTAAAAACACGTTTTGGGACCCCCCTTTTTTCTCAGCCCCCCCTTGACGAACCCCCCCCAAATTTTCAAGGGCTGCTCAGAAACAAAATGTGCCATTTTCCTGAAAATTTCAGCCAATTCCGTCCACAAACGCCAAAGTTATTAGACATAGAATTTTCAAAAAACCCATAGAGAAAAAATCCTAACTATATATACCTACTGGCGACCGCCAGTAGGTAATATATATATATATATATATATATATATATATATATATATATATATATATATATATATATATATATATTCTGATGTGGGTGGTAGCTAACTAGTTTTCTTCCAAAGTAAACCAATTCCGTGATAACACAGATTTAAATGATATTATCTGTAGTTCAACAGTCTTGTAGTAATATAATTTGTAAAACAACTGATAATGCCCTCCAGTCTTTATAATTGACTTCTTGAGCTTTGAGGCACTGGGGGCTTCTAGAGGCACAACATAATGAGGTTTGTATAGAATACTTTAGTCACGTGTTTACCATCATAATCTTTTGGCTGGGGCAATGCACTCAAGATCACTCTCCTCCAACCTATAGTGTATATCAGCACTTCACTCCCACCTTGTTTTGTTCAACACAGCTTTCATCCACTCAATTGCCATAGAAACTGCTTTTACCAAAGGCCATAATGACTTGATTGCTGTAAACCCAAAAGGCCTGCCCATGCCCACCAAACTGCTGCTAGGACGGAGTGCTGAATCTGTTTGAAACATGCATCTTCAGTTGTTTATTATTTGTAATGATGTATCCTTCTTTCATCATACTTTTGTCTAGCAGTTTCATGAGACTAAGTAAATCTAGTTTTCAATGTTTGTTATTTTCTAGGCAGTCCTAAGATAGCAATATACATATTTTTCCACATCAGAAGCAGAAAGTCTAACCAAGTTAAATTTATTTCGATGACCATTTTTGGGCAGGGTTACTAGGTGATGGTGTGAGAGAAGGCGATGGAGACTGAGGGGTATATTCACAAGAACGTGTTTTAACTACCGCAAGAGTAGCGTAATGCAACTTCCAACATCGCAGCCCGTCGCAGGAAAATAACCCTGTGTCAACGTGGAATTCACAACAAGGTCGAAGCTTGCGATAGCCAACAGAAAACGTGTCAAATGTCAGCGTGAAAATCAACACCACGCCGCAAAAATGCGAAACGCGAACACCAAAAAACGTGCGATGAAGCCAATCGCAGTACAAAAATCTGAGAAAACCAGCCAAAGCCTGCAAACCCCACGTGTCTGGTGGAAAAATGCACTATAAAAGAAAGAAAAAAAAATTCAATTCAAACTGCACTGCAATATGGATGCACCCGGACCGAGTGCAGAGGCAAGCCGAACTTCACAAGCCCCACAGAGGTACTGCCAGGAACCCCGTGTTCGGGAAAGGGCAAGGACAAGAGGAAGAGGAAGATGGGGATCAGTCCGCAGGAAGCCCGGACCATCGTTACGCAGGTGATAGGACACCAGCAAGAACTGTTCGGCACCTCCACTGTGGCACCGGCAACCCAAACGGAAATATGGCAGGCCATCGTCAAAAAGGTCAATGCAGTTCGAGTGTCAAGGAGGTCACTGGAGGAGGTCAAGAGGCGCTGGCATGAAGTGCACAGCCAAACCAAGGAGAAGTCTCCACCAACAGGAAGGCAACGAGGGCTACTGGAGGTGGGAGTCCTGCGACACAGGAGAAGACTGATGAGCTGGAGGAAATGGTGGCCACAGTCAGCAGTGTGGAGACGGTGGCAGGAGTTGGGGGCCTTCACACAGCATGATAAGACCGGACCCAACAGCAAAAGGGTAAGTAACAACCAGGGACAGGGGAGACATGGGCAAAATGGCATACATGCACAATTATGTGCAGCACACTATACACCCACACTGATCGTGAAACATGTCACTGATAACCTTGGCACACATAGAAACACCAAGTGGTCCCCTTTCCACAATGTGCACAAAGGGGCCCCCCTCCATATCACCAATACCACAACCGACCCATGCACATGTGCTGACTCCAGCAAAGCAGCGGCTCTGTGACCTACACTGACTGTGCAAGTAACACTGCATGCCCGATAGCATGGCAGCAGCTCAAAAACATGAGATGGCCCACAAATTGACATGGAGGTAGTCCAGTGCGGATCACATCCGTAAAGGAGCAGGTCACACCCTGACATGTCCACGTGCACACACAACCGATGCTGTACAATATACGCAGCAGATGAACAATGCCCCAGGCCACAAAATCTGTCGGAGAGCACATATGACCCAAGTCAAAAACAAATCAGGCCCCAAAAGCTCACAATTCAAAGGCACTCCGCCACAAATGGAGAAGGCTACACAAAATCAGAGCAGCACGGGTAACTCCCCCACAATGCAGCACACACACATAGCAGAACATCAGCAATGACAGCAACACCAACACCATAGGACATGGCCCACAACAGGTCCCGCACGTGCGTAGTAACTGGACACTCACATCTGTCATTGCCTCACACAGTGTGATGATAATGCACAGGTACTACCACACATCCGTCATGTTGTGGAAAAACATACTGACTGCCATAAAATAGCCAGCTCCACCAAAAGAGTGACAATGTACATTGGCATGCAGTCTGAATGGAAACTTCAGCAAAGGAGGCAGTAGCATCCATCACCGCCATATGCCCTGTCCCTGCCTGGTTATGACCTATGCATCATGCCCTGTAAAATACCTCCTACTGACCCCCGGACCACAGTGCGACATTCACCCGGACCCCGACATGGACAATTATACTGCAAAACTGCTGCGGACTGCACTCTACCACTTCCTAGTCACTTCACAATCCCCAAAGGACTCTGGTTGGCCCACCACTGGGCTTCCATGTGATGTGGGCTTGGATGGCCATGTACAGCTCCAGCTCCGTCAATCACCTGAATGTGAATAAAACATTCTAAATCACACAGATGTGTCATTACTATGTTCACTCACGTATGGTAGTATGGCTGGATGTAGGGACAATGATTGCACATGAAAGTACACCATGGTAACTGACATCTATGCGCATGTGTATCCCTGAGACCCATGGCAAATTAGATGACTGTGAAGGTGAGTACTAGCTGTGTCCCATTGCACATCAACAACAATCTCACAATCCCCCAACGTAGGCCCACGTCCATGTGTTGAATAGGGCTGTGTGTAGGAGTGACCAAATTGGTAGCAGGCCAGGAGTGGTGTCCTACTTCACATGTGACAACAGGACTTCACAACGCATACCTACTTACACACATCTGTGTGGACACAGTCTGTTATGATATATGACATTGCTCAACATGGTCAGGAGTTGAACACCATACTCATATTGCTGAAGTCACGTTAGTGCACATGTCGGCCAGCAACTATCCCATAACAATGTCTGTCTCACAGAGGTTGAGCTTGCAAAAGGGGGACACCCCCATTGCACATGCGTCAGTCAGTTCCTCCCTGTGTAGGGACGATGCTCATTGTGGCACGCAAGTGGACAATCTAATGAACACACCTCACAGTTAGACACCAGAGGGGTTGCATGGACTTTATTTGCATGTGTGTGTCAGTACAGAAGAAGGCAACTGACACAACAGGCAGGGATTTGCTTAAGACACTTATACACAGCATGGGTACACGTCGAGGTTCAGAAAATATTGAGGCGAAAAAAGTAAACAATCATCATGGATGGCAATGCCCCACCCCACCTTGCCTTGCTGGATGAGTCATGTGTTATTTGGCACGTATCCATTGCCCTGTGTGAGGGGGCACAACTCACTGCCCATGGTATCTGCATAGTGCTCTGTCACCGGAATGTGCCGATTGTATGCTCTGCTGACAGTGATCAGGTGAAAGGGTCCGACAGGCTCACATGTCGTGCTAGGTTGCCATGTATGTGCTCTCCCCCAGCAGTATATCCGAATTGGCAACGTTGCATAATGACTCTGTGTTGCTCCGACCATGGACCTGCATCACCTTGCACAGGTGTGGGTACACACGCATTGTTCCACGCACATGCATCCAGAGTCCGGACGATGGCAGACGTGACAACTGTTGTGGTGGGATATGTGAGCCATCCAAACTGACACAACTGGCTGATCACTCAGCTGGGGCAAGGTCGTGTAATCACCCCTTGCTTAGGTATAGTATTCCTATATCTAACCTTATAATCTAGACACATATGCACCTATATGTCACTCCTATGGCAGGCCTTAACAATCCTGGAGGCAGAGTGCTTGGTTTTATGTGAGTTGGTGCTCTAGCATGAGCTGAGCCTGTCTGCAGCTTTCGGAACCATGTCCTTATAGCTGTTCTAGGATATTGCCATACATATACTCTTAAGTGCATTATAATCCTCGTGGTTATTGCTAAATTTGGTTTGGCTTTATCAAAACATGTCGTGTAAGGTGTCATACGCTTTGGAATACTACCCCCTTGGCAGTTCTGGCGACAGGGGTAGCATTCCACCCTTCTAGAGGGAGAAGACATGTTACTTTCCTTAAACCCGGTTAAAGTTAACCAGAGCCTCAGCTTCACAAAATGGATGCTGCTGCCACAGACACAAGTCTGACCTCCTGCTGCTGGGAGCCCTTCCAGCGAGGGAGGCTTGGACAATAGGTTTCCTGTCACAGGGAGGTGCTAGCACCACCCCAGACAGGAGATAGCGGATTGGGGCAGGGAGGGCTGAATGAAACAAGACACTGCCTGGGGCACACAAGGTGTCCCATGCATAGTCCAGTTCAAACCGGTGCTGGGGCACTCCAGCCCCAGCTCTGGCGCGAAACTGGACAAAGGGAAAAGGGTGTAACCACCCCCTTCCTGGGTCCCATCCATAGGAAGGACCTAGCAGGTAATCCAGCCCCTTGATTTGGAATAAAGGTAGGAGCTGTATCCCAAGACTTTAGATCATCCTGACTGAAACTTTGATACAAAACTCTGGACCCTTCGACATCCTACTCGACGTAGAAGACTGAAGAATCTCCCTTGTGGTCAAGGAGTGACCCCCCTGTGCAAACAGGCACCATCAAGCGCTCAATGGTTTGCTTTGTTGTTGCTCCCGCCAGAGCTCGAATGACAAAGACTGACAAGAACTAGACTTCCAGACATCCAACAGCCTGATCCACAGCCACAGCAAAAATGAGACCCGTGGAGATGACGTGAGACATGGGTCCAGCCATCTTGGAAAGCCAACAAAGTACTTTTTGTGCAGCTCCTGAAGCACCCTCGAAGCTGTGCATTGGGGATTGAAAAGCCCCAGACCCAAGAATCTTTTGCACCGAAGATCACCTCTCCATACTCACCGAGTGCTGCGTGGGGCACTTTTGCATTTTCCTGCTTGCTGCGTCTGTCCAGTCACTTACCCGTTGGCTAGTGGCCTCTGTGAGAACGAACCTTTGAACTTTCAATACTGGTCTGGTTGCTCCAGACTGGCCCTTGCTTCCCTGAAAAGGATCAGGCCATCAGACCTTGCTGATCTGATCCAGAAGCCATCTTTGATTCCTGCGTGCGTTGCATTTGCCAAGGCCTGTTGACTCTGAATCGAGATCCGACACCGCCGACCGCGAGAGCCTTTGTGGGACAGTCCGTGCCTAGCTCCTGGTCATCGTCGACACCTCCTGGTCCACGTGGCAGCGGAGACAAGCTTCACAACATCACCTGATTGCAACCGACATCGCCTGGTTCCTTCCTGGTCACTGGCTAGTGACCCAGACTCTGTCCCCTCTGCTTTCAGGTACTCTACATTTTCGATCCATCCTTGGATCCAACCGGACTCTTCTCTCCTGGTCGCCTGCAGCATCTTTTCTCCAAGGCTCCATAGAACTCCACGACGAAACCCGACACACTTTGACACCTATGCACCCGCTTCCTGTGGGTGAGGTAACGTGAGTACTGCGGTGCTCCGGTAGAGATTTATATCCTTAGTGTCCTAGTTTTAAGTGGTTAAGTTCTAGTCCAGTCGGAAGACTTCCAAATCTGCAACTTTCTAACTTTACGCACCCATTGACTTCTATTGGTGCACGCGAGTGCATTTAGACACTGCACCCGCATCCTGTGGGCCTCCTGCTCCCTAACTGCTGTTAGTCCAGTGTAGGCCCAGCGATTCCCAAGGCCCTAGGCCTTACCATTGTTCGTGACGTGGTACTTATACCACTATTTTAGTATATGGTTTTACGGGCCACCAGGGCCTATCCATATTTGTGCAATGTTTGTATGTTATATTAAGTTACTTGTTATACGCTTGTGCTCCTGTGCTCATAAAGAGTTAAGGGGATCTATTTAGAAATAAATACATATATATTTTGAATATATAACCTGTGTGGTGCCCTTTCATTTGTTATTAAAAGGTTTGCATATGGTAAAACAGCTGGCTTCACATGCCCTCTTGAGTTTAGCCTAAGACTGCTTTTGTCCATGCTACCACTAGGATAGTTGGTCTATAAGGTTGACTTTACAACCATCACCATAAGGGTTGTTTGGACTGGTGCAAGATGCTCACTAGAATAGTGAACATCATATACCAGGCCAACTTCTCACCGTTGTGACCTGTGCTGTGGGTAACAATCCAATGTGGCTGACGGAACATAGTTACTCGTCCATGAATGCAAGTGCAGCTTCATGTGCCATGTGTTCCAATAGGACGTTGTTGTCGTGTTCATGGAACACCAGGGTGAGCCAATCCATTAACTGGTCCGGGCAGGTGTGATCAGCCCACGCCGTTTCACCAATCCACAACAAAACCCAATAGGGGAGCGCCTCGATGTGGTCACTGCACACGGAATTGTGCAATCTCCAATGCACAACTGCCAATACATACACAGTATGTCCAGGCATCCCATGCATGGTTGTCTCCGTTACACTGCTGTTCGTGATCCGACAAGTGGCGCAGACACAAGTCATAGACCAATTCATCTACAGTTGTGTTGGATAGGCAGACTTCCATGGGACACTCGAATGTGCATGTTCGGCAGTGGAACCAGGGCTGGACGCAGGTGATGCAGGCAATGTGGAAGGTGAGCCGGTAACTGATCCGCAGCACTGCCAGTGGCACTGCGCCCAGTAAATGCAGCATACGTGCGCGGTAGTGTTTGACGTGACGGGGGTTGCGCATGTGCACGGTATGGCCTGCCATTGCCTTGGTGTGTCTCGTAGAACGGGCACTCTTCTGAACTGCGGCAGTTGTGGGAGGACATGCCACAGATGCATTTTCAGAATGTGATGTGGCTTTGACGCTGAGATTGGGACATAACCTTGGGCTCATGGGGTTCGGATGGCGATACACACACAATTGGAGGCATGTGGAGTCAGGTGCCCTGCAAGGCCTTGCGCTGCTTGTGCAATCTCACTCCATCTCTCTCCCTATCTCTCTCCCTCTCTTTCCTTTGTTGGGCGCATGGAACACCTTCTTTTCTTCGATTTAGTCTTCCAGGCTGTGTCCTACGGATTGTCCAGTGAGGACCCAATAGGACTCCTGCAAATGGTTGTTTTGGCTTTTGTTTGTATGGTGTTTTGTGTTGGTGATTGCATTGCTGTATGACTGATTCTCCGTTTACTGGCCACGCATGAATGTTGATTTTCCTGCTTGTGCGACATCAGGCAAAATATTTGTTTTGGGATTCGTGGTGTTGGTGTGCAGTTTCTTGGTCAGGGGTTGGGGGTGGACTGGGGGGGGGGTGTTGCGGCCTGGGTGTGGTGTCTGTGGGTGTTTTGGCCCTCTTGGGTGTCCATGCTGCATGTTCAGTTGCTCGGGGCATCTGTTGTTCTTCAGGTGTGGCTCTGGGCTGTTCTCCCTTTTGTGGTGCAGACTGTTGTCTGACTTTACACCAGGTCAGAGCAGGTGTTAATTTCCTGCTGCTAACCCGCCTTATCGCCTGTTTTGTGTTCTTATCACGGTTCTGGCTGTTCGTTGTGAATGTCATGGTGTTCTGTTGTCGCAGCTTTTTGCACAGGAACACCTACTCTGCATCTCATCAGCGATATTTGCTCGGGTCCTCTGTGGCGATGTTTTTTGCGGCTGCTATCGTGGAAAAACTGGTGCTGTGGGCTGTTAGCACCAGCTTGTGAATGGGAGGTAAATTTATCACGACTTTGGCTGCAGTAAAGTGCCGTTACTTCGGCGATAGTTCCTTGTGAATATACCCCTGAGTGAGCAACAGAGAGTGTGATAGACTAAGAAAGGCAAAAGGGCAGGGAAAGACAAGGAGAACTCTCGACTGTGAAAGTTCCCCGGAAGGAAAGCCCTAAAAGTAAAAGAAAAGTAAAGCAAAAGAAGAGTATTCTTGATTTCAAGATTGTAGACGGCCTCTCATCTAAATGTTTGATTCATATATTCCTTGTCTAATGTTTGGTGCCACCCAATAATACAGCAATTTTTTGCACTCGCCTACATAACTCTGAGGTTACCTTTTCATTTAACAGTATCCAACAGATTTTGCATACATATTATTCCTAAACTTCTAAACACTATTGATCATTCCTATCTTAATAACAATTTAGAACAGTAAACATGAGCACTGCGATTAATTACTTTAGTTATGCATAATGACTTGAAATTGTTATTTCGTTTACATCAGAAGACTGTGCAAACGCTAACCACCCTCAAGCAATGTAACCATTGCATTAGAAGGAAGTGGGTTATCCGCCAAAAAGTTATGCGTGTAGGGGAGTATACTTGTTTGAGGGTTTAACCTTCAGAGAGAGAATGGATCAGCGGATAGTGTAACTTTACTGAGACAGTGTGGAGGAAATGTATTTTTTATAAATTCAAGTTTATAATCCTTTTCTAAAATACGGGGAGGGATTTGATGGAATTTAATTCAGGGGAAGAGAGTTTCACACAGTCAAACTGCTGTTAACACGAACAGCAGGAAAATGGAAGACAACTTTGAAGTTAGAAGAAAACTACCTGCTTGCTGTCTTACTTTCAGTTTATGACAGAAGACAGGAGCCAGACGGAGTTATGTGCCAGTGTTACACCCTGTCAGCAGTGTCATGAAGCTGTCACAAATCGCCTCAAATGATTGGTTACAAGCTCATAATGCCATTTTCACATTTAAAATCAAACTAAGGTGTCAGAACTCGCTTATAAAAAGAAAATAAGTGAAAGGGTGTTTACTCTTTCAATGTGCTATATTTGTGTGTTCTCATCGTAATTTACAAAAATATTGTCTTTTTTTCTAATCTTGTTAGTAGAGTTGTTTAAACTCACAGATACAAAGATTTTTAAAGACATACATTTCCCAAGTAAAAAAGCTAAGCAAACAGTATATCTCTATTATTGGACACATTACTTCAAAATGACAACATCCTGTCATCCAGCAAATCATTGTCATCTCCTCTCTTCAGTACCTTCCAAGCCATGCACCAGACAGAGAACTAGATAAATGCTATAGCGATCTGCTATGGCTCTCCAACAACTCGTGCCTAGCTAATATAATTATCAGTTGAATTAAGGGTTTAGGCTGATGCTCAGATTCCATACGGTTCTAAAGGTAACTGCAACCTTCTTATAGAAAAAAAGACTGGTAGGTGTCTCTCAGCTGTCCCGCTGAGTGATGCTCATTAGGTTAAGGGTGTTAGTCCGACACACCTATCAGTAAATCTCTCAATTGCAGACCCCACCCCGAAATCCCTACATATTGATATTTTACAACAAAGGAATGTTCATCAGGTGAAATTCTCATACAAAAAATATGAATAAGAATTAGCACAATAATTATTAATAACTAATTGAAAAAATGGATAGAAGGAGGAACGCTAGGTACACCACAAGAATAATTCACTGTACATCCTCAATACATTTGCCTGAATCCTTCCTAAATTATGATTAGCTAAATTGTGTCTCAGTCCTCTCTGAATTTTTGATGCCAAGTTATCTAAATCCTCCACATACAGTTATGGCATTAGGTCATGTAATAAAGTGGATTATTATTTGGGGTGGACCATTGTTCACCTTAATGAATAATACCCTGACTTGTCAGGTTGAACCCTCAAAGCCACTAAATTAACCTAAGCTCAACCCCCTGGTAGTTATGACGTAGAGGAGACAGGCTTAACTTAGGGCGTGTGTAACATATTTTTGCAGTATCAAAACAGCAATCGCATCAAAATATCAAGCAATAAAAATTCCAAACCAAGTTAGAAAAGTATAATAAAATGTAATAAACAAAATGACACACAAATAGCAAAAATACAATAAGGGGACTTGGAGATATGATTTTTTAAAGTTTGAGTAGAAATAGGAGCAAAAAGCACTAAGCACCTAAGAAGTCCAAGGAAGGGGTAAACTGGAACCTACATGTGATTTGAGCCCAACCCTGATGGAAATACCAAGTGGTTTGATCCCAGTGAAATTCTGAGTGTCAAAAAGTTAGAAAAAGTACCACTTCATAAAGAGTGTTTGTCAATTTTCTTAAGCATAGCATTGACATTTCTATAACATCCAACACAGAATGGGACTTTGACCCTTTCTGAGAGGAAAAATCCTCCGCCACATGGGAGACAGCTGAAATGATAGCTGCTGCCCTAGAACCGAAGGACAGAAAACTGAAGTAGGTTGGTCCTGCTGGTGCACTTTCTCACTGAAAATATCCTAACAAAGAATTGAACTTTGTCACTTTTTGGAAGGAGCAGAGATTTCTATATAGGATGCAGATACATTTCAATCAGATGCTGTGAAACTGCTGGTTCGATATTTTACTAGGTGGGTCACTTTGAAACTGTTGCGCTCTGGAGCAAAAGTCTCCAAACGTTTTTCTGGTGCCCAAACAACCACAGGCGTACATTTCTAAGACCCGCAGTACCTCAGGGAAGTAACTTAGAGATTCTCAGTGTGTCAGGAAGAGGCGTCCAGCAAAGCCAAGCCCAGGTCCAGTTGCCACTGATATGCTGGGCACTTCAGGGAAATGACCTCTTGCAGCTTGCTGTTTCCCTGTAGCTGCATAGGATGTCAGCCAACGGACCCTAGAGTCCACATCTTTGTCAGAGGTGCGAGGGTAGCAGGTCCAGTCCTTCAGGGCTCCTCTACCTTAGAAGGCCTCAAGCCTTTCTCTTACTACCTTAGGTAATGCTCTCACCACCTTGGCAAAAATTAGTGGAAAAGAGGTGCCAGACCTGTCTCTTACCTTTTGTATTGGTAGGACATCAGATATTGCAATGTTATTGTGGACAGGAGTTACTCAACATCATCCACTGGAGGAAAGAGTAACCCTTTCAAGCCTGCTTCTTCACATTTCTAGTCGATCTTATCAAATGCCGTCTGTGTATCAAGACTGGTGTATAAGCAATTAGGTTACTGGTTGAGGGGTTGAAACCCTACTCAAGATAGAACCACAATCCTTGTCAGGGTGAGGCACAAGCAAACCCATAATTAACCTGTGTTCAGTCCTCTGTTAGCTTGGCACAGAACAATCAGGCTTAACTTAGAGACAATGTGTAAAGTATTTATGCAGGGCTTCAACCAGTAACTGAGTGACAATACAAAACAAGAAAGATCCCATACAAATTTAGAAAAATAGAGAAAATTGGAACAAATACATCAATACCAAAATGACAAAAATCCAATCAGCAAGTTCAGGACGACCTCGATAGAGCGTGTGCCGGCTACAGGGTCACAATTACCTTAAATCTTGTTGCAGAGTATTGGGAGTCCCGCATTAAAGATGTGTTGCACAGCAGCAATTTTTAGGAGCTGTGAAGCTGAGATGCGGGTCCTGCATCATCGACAAGGATGCCTTCAACGAGGGGCTTGCAATGCAAAGTCCTGCATTGAGATCTGTTCTGCAGTATTAGTTCCAATGCTTCTGAGGGCTGTGATGCGCAGCTCTTGCGTTGGGAAAGTCCACGCAGCAGAGGTGATGCATAAGCTCTGCTGAGGGTTGTGCCTTGCAGCAGACGAGATGTGTCAGTTCTACTGGATCCACAGATGGGGGCTGACAGAGCATCTACACGCCCACTTCCATGGGTACAAGACTGGATGGCACCACTTAGCAGGATAGGACTCACAGATGGCAGAGTCAAAGTGATGGATTCAAAGTTGTTGGAGCCTTCTGTCCCTGAGGCACTAGTCAGGAGGCTAGTCACTCTGGGGTCCTGTGTTCAACAGATGGAGGTCCAGTCCTTTTCACCCAGGATAGAGGTTAGCAGGCATCAGGTGAGCACAGAAGTGCATCAGTCCTTTAGAGCAACAAGCCAGCAGAGTGAAGTAATTTCAGCAGCACATCCTTCCTTCTTCCTGGCAGAGTCCACAAGTCCAGAATATTACTGAGGTGGGGTCTGAGATCCAATATTTATACCTGGTCTATGAAGTAATCGAAGTGGTTTCTCTATAGAGTTGTAAGTTTAATTCCTTCATTGGTATTGTTGGAACACCAATCTTGAGCTGTTCTGGTTTTGTTTTGTACATCTCACACCTGTACAGGAGAAAAGTGAAGGAAGATTTTTAGGTAATGCTTTAATTACTTGCCTATCCATCACTTTCCTTCCCTACTTCTATCCCTCGTAGTTACTCCGGGCTACCTAACCATACACATTTATAGTGCTTTTAACGAACAGGAGGAGCAGACGGAGGAGTGGTTCTTTCTTGGAATTTTCTTGTCTGGGTGATTAGTTGTCTGATGGACAGGACTACTACAAACCTGAAAGGAGTGAAAACGAGGGGTAAGACTCAGATTAAAGCAATTACTGGTAAGTAATTAGGGCATTATACAAAGTCACACAGGAACTGGTTACTCGGACATCCAACAAGAAATTGCGGCTATCACAGGAGAAGTCTTAGCCAAAGGATACAAAATGATCCAGAATTCAGCCTCAAACTATGACTTTATAACATTACCTAAAATACATAAAAGTAACCAGAAATTACTAAGACACCCTATTATTACTGGCTGTGACTCCATAATAGAGCCTCTTGGGATTCTTTCCTCCAAAACCTTTGTTAACAGAACTTCAGCATTCATCAGAGCCACCAAGGACATCACCAAATACATTGAAGACTTTTAATTTAACCATTACTGTGGGCTTCTAGTAATGTTTGTCATACAGTCTCTTTATATTATTATTCTGCAAGAAGAGGTCCTACTAGTAAAGGGGAGCATAACTCCCTTGTGGAGAGCAAAATGCCTGAATCTCGCTCTTTTTTCTGCCTGCAGAGCGAAATTGGGGCTGATCCACTACTCCACAGGTGGAATAAAAAACACAAAAAGCATGGCTGCTTCTAGAAGCACTATGAGATGGCATGCAATAGATTTAGCCTAATGCTTGCTGAATTATGTTAAATATATTGACTGGACCACTGACAGTGCATTTCAAAGCAATTCCCCAGCAGGGAAGTCTGTATGCAGTGCCTTCCTGCTAGGCCTCCTGGCAGGTCTAGCTCCCTTGCTGGGGAACTTTTTTTATTTGAAGAGCACTGTCTGGCATTGAAGTTAACTTAATGTAATTACCATTACGTTCAATACAATGGCTGGCTCCTTACAATGCTGCCGCAGAAGAATTTCATTGCTTGCACTCCTAAATGCTCAGAATAAGGAATTCTTGTTTTGCAGAGTATTTCACCAAATTCATCCTTTTTTCTGTTCTACGTCTGGTGGATGTGGAAACATTGAAATTGACCATAGTTTTGCATACGCATAGTGTCGATGGAGAAAAGGGAATTTTACTCATCTTTACTTATTATTGATTGAAACACCCTCAATAAGAGATCTAGGGGCATATTAACAAGATGTGCGATAATAAAAGCACATCGCACATTTCCATATCGCCGGCTATCGCCGGATTTAATCGCCCTGATAGCGCGTAATTATCAACGCGCAACACGTAGGCGAAATTAAATCCGCCGATAGTCGGCAAAAGGGAACATTAGCGCATGAGAACAAGCGTTGTTTTCACGCGCTAATGTGTGCCTTGATAATCAGGGGAGGTGGATTCAGCTTTATGATCCACACCCCAATGTTATCAATGTCTAACACCTGATCAAAGCAGGCGTTGGGAGACCTGCGATAAACAAGTTTATCGCAGGTCTCCTTCTCCCAACACCTGCCTTGATAATAGGGTGTTAACACCTCCAACCACATTTTACATGTGGTTGGACGTGGGAACGCCCACCCTGCATCCCATTAGCGTTATCTATCGCCCCCAGCGCGGGGCGATAGATGACGTCAAGAATATGTCTCTAACTCAGGTTAGAGACGTATTGGTAATAGTGTGATGAAAAAAAAAATGCGTTAGTGACTTTAAAAAGTCGCTGACGCATTTATCGCGGGCTTGGTAATATGCCCCCTAGTAATTTTTCAGGTTCCTACAGAAATTATCACCGAATCTGCCAGAACTGTCTTCACTCAAAACTATTTCCTACTTAGTAAATATTATTAAATATATGTCAAGGGAATTGCGATCGGTGGTTACACTGTCTCAAATTTAGTGATTCTCCGTGTAGACACCTTTGAACAAATGCATATCTTGAGATTAGACAATCTATTTAATGACCATCTGTAATTACACAAAAGCACACAGAACATCTGTCACATTGAGTGCAGAAAAAGAAAAAAATGATATTCATCATCATTTGCCATCTGAATCTCGTTTTGTAGATTGTGTGTATTTTTGCAAGCATTGGGGTATAAAGCAAGGAAATAGTATTGGGAGAGCTTTTAAATGCAACTTGAGGGCCTTTTACACAGGGCTTTGCGTATGGGGCATACAACTTTATATTTCAGTAGCAGCCTGCCCGACGTTGTCCGGGGCAGAAATAGAATGTGTGCAAAGGGTTGTAAGGGGGCAGCACCGCTGCAGGAGACACGCAGCAGAGCGGCCAGCACCGGGAGCAGCAGAGCGGACTGTAATCCGGAAGAGCCGTGGGGGCAGAGGAGGGAGCACAGCTGAGTGCCGGGGGGAGCGAGCGGGGCCGAGGACAGGCAGCAGATGATGCGGCTGAAGGTGGGCTTCGTCCTGCGCAGTGTGCTGGTGATCGGCACGTACCTGGGGCTGGTGCTGCTCTGGGCTTCCATGTCCCCCAAGGTGAGGGACAAGTCCGGGCCCCTGTGGCCGGAGAGCGGGTGAGTGCAGCATGGCGATGCAGCGAAGGGGGCTCTGAGGAACCGGATCTTGGACCGCCGGGTGCGCTGATGCCGGGCCCCCAGCGTTTGCACATGATATGATGGCATGAAGGGCGGAACGTACCACACACCCCCAGCGTTTGTCATGCCCCCAGCACACATGCCCACAGCACAACGCATACACGCCCACAAGGGACTACTTTGCTGGCATCGGTCTTTTACCTTTTAAATGTATATGGTGGTCATCTGCATAGCCTATGTCCTTCTGCTGCAACTGCCCTTTCCAACGCTGTATTGGGTGTTGTGATTGGTGCTGTGGTTACTGAGATTACCCGCCTCAAAGGTTTGGGCTCTCTCTCTTTATAATAATAGTATAGATTATCAACTCTCCCAGGGGGTCTATGAAGATATTTTAAGGAACGTTTTGTGTCATCACTTCTTTCCAAGTAGGGGTCTATCTAAACATTTGATTCTGTATTCCATAGTTTTTCTGGAAAGTCCCTATGTACGATGTTACTACAATGAAGGTACACCAAAAAACAGGTTTGTTTTCATGAACTGCACATGCTGCAGAATACGAACGATTGGAGCAAAGAATCTATTCCCAAAACATTACCTTTGGTGTTAAGTTTGGGGCTGTGCCCAGCAGCTGAGTCACCTGAATAGTTGCTGCTATCCAAACAGAAACAGTCTTACACAGGTTATTAGACTGAAACATGTCTGTCTCTTATTTTCAAGGATTGCATGAGTTTCTGCTTCCCCCCTCCCTATTTGCAAGTCTTGCACTAAGCAATGAATCACTTCTGCAATAAATGAGGCGTTGGGTAGCACTATGGACTGGATGATACTTTATTGGGAATGTGTGCTTATATATTTGTAATCTCTGTTCCTTCTAGATACGTTAATAAATATTACAACTCATGTTTTGACTAATTTTGTTACACATGATCTTGTAAATCAGTGATGGGTTATCAGCAGCACAAGGTTGTGTGCATCTCATTAAAAGGCACTTATATTCTTCAATTTGGCATGCATTGTCCGTAAGATAACTTGGTGTTAGTTTCTCCCACTTGTACTGCTGGACTGAGAAATGAATCTTGTCCTGTTGGTCCTCTTTTAATGTATAGATGGACTGAATTTTGAGTGATGGGAGAATGAAGAGGTATGGATTCTTGAAAGATATTGTTCTTAGAGCAAATTGTAAATTACCGTCCAATATCCAGGTTCCTTCATAGTCGGGGCACATCAGAACTGCTGTACACATGATTAGGAAGTGTGCTGAGTACTGTTTGCACGTTAGCTTCTGCTGAACAAATTTAACTATTGTATCACCTGCTTATATATACATAAATTGTTTGTAGAATTTCTGTCTTGTGTTGTACCGTACAAGGCAATTCCATAATAGGCTTTACTGTGGTAGGTATGCTTGTCATACACACTGAGACCTAACCTTTCTCCACTGATAGCCCTCTATTAGTCAGTAGAGTTAGGTGACCTAGGGACATGTGATCCCAAAAAAGGAGAAGAAGCAAGGCTTCAGGAAAGTTGTAAAACAATCTGCACTGTTTTTACAATCCGTTATCATCTTCTGGCCTCAAAGTAAGCACTTGTCCCTCTGCACTCATAATCATGAACCTTCTGTCTGTACTCCCTGTTTACAGACTAGCTCTACTCACATAAGGTCCCCAATTGGTTAGGAAGGCCACACGACCTAGGGTCACATTAACACAAACTCGGGTGCTTTTGAAAAAAGGTGAAAAAATGTCATCCCTTTTTATCAGCCCTTTCCTTTCCCAGTCACAATTGCACATGCCATAATAACTCCCTTTGTATGCCCTCCTAATATGGCAAACAATTGATCAGTAGATCTTTGTGAAGTAGGGACAGTCAAGTCCTATCTTTGTGGACCTCCCGGAAAGATTTTAAATCCTCTTCTCCTTTATCTCTCCTTCCCTGCAGAGTGTCTCCATAGGCAGCCCACTTGCTCCTTGCATACCCAGCCCAGTTCCCCCCTTTACTCCCTCTTTCTGCTTTCACTGCTCCCATCATGGCCCTTTCCAATCGAGAACCATAAATGGTCAGTAAAAGTAAGTAAGATAGGTTTGTGAATCTTCCACTTCTAAGGATGTCAAGGAATGATTTAAAACCCTCACCCCTTTTGGATGTGTTCACAACTGATGAAGCCTTCATGCTGTCCCACTATCCCTATATCTCTGCCAAATTTGGTGTAATTATTTCCGGCAGTTCGGGCTGTAGCCTTGTTCAAAATCCCTATAAAAATAGCATGAGAAACGCCCAATTTTCACTCCCCATTTTTTCTCTGCCCCCACTTGATGGATCACTTCAAAACTTTCCATGCAGAACTCCATACCATTCAACTTTTGGGGAAAATTTTGTAAAGAATCATCAAATCGCGATAAAGTTATGAGAAAGTCAAAAAACGCTTTTCCTATTTAAAATAGGTCCTAACTGTAACTACCTATAACTACCTACTGGTGATCGCCAGTAGGATATATTACCTACTGGTGGTCGCCAGTGGGTAGTTATAGTTAGAACCTAGTTTCCAAAGGAAAAGCATTTTTGTTTTGCCAATAACGTTGGCGTCGTTTGACAAATCTTCGCAACATTTTCAAAACTAATGGGGCGCTCTGGTCAGCTCCTGTCTTGAAAGTTTCGGGGTGATCCATCAAGTGAGGGCCGAGAAAAAATTGGGGTCTCAAAACACTTTTTTCCCCATGTTAATTTCCATAGGAAACATTGGAACAGGATACAGCCGAACTGCTGAACGGAATTACACCAAATTTGGCAGAAATGTAGCTTTTGATTCAGAAAGCAAATTTTTTAAATGGTGCAAATCCGTTCAGTAGTTTTTGAGAAATTAGAAAAAGAACAGTTTCAATATCTGAGCACCAAGGAGGAGTCGCTACTCCTCCCGATCAGGAACTGACTTCTGATTGGCTGCCAACACTCCAAACCAGGAAGTGTTGGCAGCCATCCTGTGACTCAGTAATCGAGTCACATGAAATCAGTAGAAAAAAAGGTGGAAAACAAGAAAAGGGGGCAGGGTAGAAACACCCTGACGCCCTAGGCCTGCTCAGCCCCAGGGCCAAAAAAAACATTTTTTTAAACAAAATTGGCAGAATTCGCACTGGGTTCGTGAATCCTGCTGAGAATGTTTTTAAAAACAAAGCATTGGCTTCACGCTTCTTTATGGGTGGGTCAGGTCACGGGGGCAATGCCAAATTATATAGTTTGGGCCGGTGGGGGCCCCCGCAGCCCCGGGGACCGCCACCTCCCCGGGGCTTGTTTATTGAGATGCATTGGCTCCCAGGCCCACCACCTCCTTGGGGCTTTATTTAAAAATGCGTGGAGCACCCGGCCCCCGCTGCACACGGGGAACGCCACCTCCCCGGGGCTTACATTTCTTTTTATAAAATATGTGGGTGGGGGTCCTCACGGATACCCCCAAGCCTCGGGGAACACCACCTCCCTGAGGCTATGTGAAATGACGGGAGAGGGGCCAAGTGGACCCCTCCTGGAGCCCTAGATGGCCCTGGGGACTGCCACCCCCCAGGGCCGGCTCCTGCAATGTCCCAGGGTGCCCACCCCCAGGACATTGCTGTTTGCTATGGCAGGACAGGAGCACGTCTCCCACTCTGTCATAGGCTCAGTATTCAAGGGGACTTAATCCTCCAATTTAGAATGCGCCAAGAGGGGCGTTTGCAGAGTGGTGGAGAAAGGGGCATGGCCTATGTCCAGCTTTCAGCAATCCCACTAGCTGGGACATGCTGGAGGTATGAGGTAGGCTAGTTGGCCCCTAAAGACCCCAAGCATCGAAGGGGACTTTAATCCCCATCCAAGAGTGCCCCAGGAAGTGCGTTTGCAGAGTGGTGGGGAAAGGGGGCATGGCCTGCTATGACAACTTAGCAATCCTGCTGTGCGGGTCTTACTGGAGGTAATAGGAGGGATAGTTGGCCCCCAAGGTTGTCCTTGGGGGCCAACTACCCCTCTTGTTACCTCCAGTAGGTCCCCCACAGTGGGATTGCTAAGACGTCATAGCAGGCCATGCCCCCTTTCTCCACCACTCTGCAAACGGACCTCCTGGCAGACTACGGGATGGCGAATGAAGTCCAATTTGCTCCTGGGGTACTTTGAGGGCCAAGAAGCCCTCCTGGTACCTTCTCTAAGTCCTATGCAGCAGAATTCCTGTGCGCTGGTGGGAGGCCCAGCACCCTTTCTCCACCACTCTGCAAATGTGACTACTACTTAAAGAAGCTTCTTTCTGCACCTCTGAATTAGAGGTAGTTTTAATCCCCCTGCCCTATTATGTACTAGGGCCTTCCAGATGAGGTCAGGCCAATCACAGGGGTACCCCAATGCATAGTGTTCCCTGGTGTATGTAGGTGTTTTCACTGTATTCTAAGTGTCTTTTAGCATAGCACTGGTTCTAGGCCTGGTTACCCAAAGTCAGTTACTACCAGTACTCGTCAGCAAAAATTTGGGTGCACAGGATGACTTTGCAACAAGGTCTCTTTTTGCTCCTCTGTCGGTTCTTTGTGCACATCTCTCGCTTCTTTCTGCACCTTTCCTCATCTTTCGGGACTTCTGTTGCATCTTTCTGCATTTCTCTTGCTTCTTTCTGTGCCTTTCTTCCTCTTTCTGCACATGTCCTACCTCTGTAGGCATAGTTAGCATTTAAAACCCTTTGAAATTCACTGGAAAAAACATAGGTTTCTGGGACATTATAGTTAGAAATTAGCATTTAAAAAACCTTTGAAATTCACAGAAAAAACATACATTTCAGGGATGTTATAGTTAGTTGGACATTTCACTCGTACAAAACCAGAGAAATTCGGCTGTTATAGTTAGTTCAGCTGACTATAACTCATGCCCCCGCAATGTCGCATGCGTTCCCAGGTTACAAGTGTACTTCCCTTTTGGAACAATCATAGCTCTTTTTACCACATTGGTAGCATAACAGGGGGTTAATACCAATTCTTAACCTTAATAGTTCTCTTCTAATCCAATGACAATGACAGGAAGTACGTTAATATATGGGAAATGTTGTTCATTTTGACATGCATTAGCCATGAAACATACAGATTTTTTCTTCATGAGATATTATTGATTGAGATCTCGAGAGAGAGTTTTCTCCGTTAAGGCCTGAGTTCCCTCTTATCTACCTCGATTTGTAACTTCTGTGGGCACAACTTTATCCACATAACTCTACAGGCTTTAGTTATTGTTTCCCTTGTCCCCTTTGCGCACTTCAGCCCAATCTGCAGAATCTCATTTCTACACCACTGTGATATTTTGCGCTCTTCCCCACAGCCCAGGCGCTGCCAGAATTTTAATAGCGCCATACACATTCAGTCTTACTGCCTGAGCCATTGAAGACATGGGCAACAATAATCAATTTTTCAAACATTTCCCTTCTTCGGCATCCCACCCATTTTTACCAATGAAATCTAACAATTCTGCACCATATTGAAACTGTGGTGGTATAATGGCTGTGTAGGGTTTGAAAACCGGTCTGTGAGACATATCTCCATAGTCTCTGTAAAAAGAATTCAGTCCACTGACTGAAGCAAGAGCTCTTACTCTTAATGCATCTAGGTGAGTATGCCACTTCAAATTGTTCTCAAACAACATCCCTAAGTACCTATATTAATTTACCTTTTCCAACTCCGTGGGACCCAAGACCCAGCTAAACTTTATTGCTCTTTTACCAAAGCTCAGTACCTTTGTTTTTTCCATGTTTACTACAAGTTTTTTATGACTGCAGTATTCATTAAACGCATCTAACTTCTTATGCAGGCCTATCTCGGTTTGATCTATTATTATAAGATCATCAGCATACAGCAAACATGCAATATCTTTCCCATTTAGCTTAGGGCTGACACCCCTCGCAGCACCCAAGACTGAAGGTAAATCTGCTATGAATAAAGAGAAAAATAGGGGAGCACCCCTGTCTTAACCCATGTCCAATAGGGATTTTCTGCAATATGGTCCACTATATCCAGAATTACCTGCGCCCAATTACGGGTATGTAGCGTTTGTATTATCATCAATAAATCTTTAGGGGTGTTGTATCTAACCAGCGTCTCCCACAACTTCTTACGTTCCACTAAATCAAATGCTGCACGGAAGTCTACGAAGCCGCAGAACAGACTACCCCTCTGCTCCATAGACTTCCACGCAATGGACCAGAACGCAAAACAGTGATCGACTGTAGAGTGGCCCTCCTTAAACCCCCCTGTTCCAGGGGCACAACCTGGTTTGCTTCTACCCAGTCCTTGAGTCTTTTCAAAATTATTTTAGCAAATACCTTTTCTCCTACATCCAGTAAGTTGATTAATCTATAGTTCTTCTGGCTTTTGTATCTCCTCGTTTGTGAATAGGTCTTATAATTGCTCCTCTTTAATTTTCTGGTATATGGCCTGAGTTAAGAATACCAAGGAACATCTTTAAGAAGAATTCTGCCCACCAATCAGTTAGGATTTCTATGATCACTGCTGGGAGATTGTCTGGGCGTGCAGTTCATGTCAGGGTTAGATGAGCTATTATTATTATAACAATACTAGGAATTACTAGTTGTAAAGAGATCCTTAATATCCTCCTCCACACCTGGCCAGGCTGTATTTCTCAACCTCTCTGTTTTACCTCATTTTCCATATATTTCCCTCAGGTGCCTTGCCCTTGTATTTTGCCTGATCTTTCTTCAACCAACTTCCAGAAACCTTTTATATCTTTGGATTCTATTGCTGTCACTAATTTTACCCAACAACTCTCTTTATATGTTCTTTTTTGTTTCTGATGCTCCTTTTATATCTGTTCCTTAATTTCTGGAGGTTATGGAGCATCACTACGTCATAATTTACCCTAAGTCTTCTTTCCCCTTCTCTTATACTTGCTTTTAGTTTACGACATTCTTCATCAAACCAGGGCTCTGGTTTCTATTTTTCATACCGTCACCTGAACTATTTACTTTCATTTTAACCCATAAGCATTCCACTAGTTGGCTAATTAAATGTTCAAACCATTCACTATCCTTTATGTTGGGAGTGCTTCCTAGTGTTAGGTTTTGCTGTATGGTGACTAATTTTTCAATATGCTTCTCTGAAATACGATTTGTGAGTCCCCTTGGATAGTCAACATCTACAGAAAGAACTATGGGACATATGTAGGTAATTTCCATTTTGCGATTCTCAAATAGCGATTTTTAAGGAATCGCTATTTGAGAATTGCAAAATAGAATGTAGGTAATAAATTACAATTTTTTAACGAATCTCTAAAATTCCTTAATTGTGATTAGCAAATTGCGAATCGCAATTAAGGAATGAGTGTCCCATTCATTCCTATGGGACAAGAGGCCCATAGGAATGAACGGGGATACATTCTCAAATTGCGATTTTCTATGAGAAAATCGCATTTTGAGAATCGCAATTCCAAGGGTGCCAGAGTGTCCAAAGGACACCTGTTGCACCCCTGGAATGTGCCTGTAAGTACATGTGGCGCACATACATGCCCTAAGGGCATGTCTGTGCGCCACATGGCACTTTGAATTTAAAAAATAAATGCATTTTGACAGAAAATCGCAAAATACCATCTACTTGGATTAAGTGGTATTTTACGATTCCTTAACCCAAAATCGCAATTTGCGAGGCACCCCTACATAGCATTTAAGGAATCGCAAAATTGTGATACCTTAAATGCTTGAGCAAAATAAGGAATCGCAATTTTTGCTATTCCCTATTTTGCTATGTGGCCCATACATACCAAAACGCCATTTGCGATTTGCAAACGCTGAAATTCTGCAAATTCCAGCGTTTGCGAATTGCAAACGGCTTCCTACATATGCCCCTAAATCTCTTTGCCTTTTACTTGCTCCAAATATTTCCATCTTTAATGGTTAGTGATCGCTTCCCTCCACTCTTGCCACCTTAAAACTCTTGACTAGTCCCAGGTTCCATGCATGTATACACACATAATCTATCGGGCATAATTAACGGCCTATCTTAAATGTGCGATTTGCGTGTTGGTCTGTCTTAATTCTACCATTTGTGCAGACTAAGCACATTGAGCCCAAAATTTTCCCCAGAACCAAATCTTGTGCTGATAAATCCACCATAGGAAAGATGGCATCATTTATCTTATATGAAGACAGCAACTCTTTGCAGTATGCATCGATCCTACGAGGGTCTAATTTATGATTAAAGTCACCCAGCACAATAAGTACATCTCTTTGGAAGCGATTGGTCAAGGACAGTATATCTTTTTTAAATGTTTCCAGTTCTGGCTTATATTTCTTCTCTTCCCCCTTCTGTAGATATACATTTATAATAACAATATCTTCATATCGTGAATCTGGGGCTAACAGAAGCACTCTACAAACCATTGCCCAGATACATTTTACTTCTGGGGGGACTACCTTCCTGGCAAGTGTGACATATATATGTATGTATGTATACATATGTGTGATCAAGACACAAGGCGAAACGCGTCACGTTGATTTATGAAGGAATAAATCGATGTTTCCTGAAACCTGTCTGTTGTTTCTGAGAGCGCAAGTGACTTTTCTTGGGACTGCATATATATATATATATATATACATATATATTTTGCTCGATGGGGAAGGTCCAACATTGAGCCGCACTCGTATACAAGACAGCTTCTCCCTGTGAAAGGCCTTTATTAATGGTATGGACAGTCTCTCTCACCAGTAATTAAAAGCATGACTGCACCGACACGTTTCGAGGGATTCTCTTTCTCAAGAGTAATTCAGTCCAAGAGCGTACGTACATCTGCATCTTCCTTGTAGGCACCATTGCACGCCATGATTGGACGCTCTGTATGAGATGTGCATAACTTTATGGGAGCTGTAGTCCGTTTATGTTTTCCTCTGATGGATGCGCTCGAAATTCAATGCTAATTTATATATATATATATATATATATTTATGTATATATATATATATATAGATATATATATATATTACCCTACTTGTGGTCTGATGTGCACTGGTGCTAGGAAGAGAGCAGGACAGTGCCATATCTCTTTATATGTGGTGCTTTTGTCTCTCAACTTTGGGCGCTGTGCTGCATTTTGTGACAAATCCATTAATCTGGGCCTATATTGTTTCAGAAAAAAATTATCACTTGTTTGATTTGTTTGTACAATTTTAGCACAGTGCAAGTTCCTTGTTTCAAGTCCAAACACTGTTTTGGAATTTATGACCAGAAGATGGCACCAAAGAAAAACTATTCATAAATGTAAGTCGCTAAAAATCAGATTCTCATGGTAATGTTTCATTTACAAATGGTGAAGTATTTAACATTAAAAGCTTTGATTTGTTCTCGTCACATCAAAAGCCATGTGATAATAACCTATAATAAATGCAAATATTTCTTAGCTTAGAACAATATATAAGTACATGTACTCTTTCCATAAGAAAAGCACACTTTTTTATTGCACTACTGGTATACCTATATCTATATTTCGTGTTTACGTTTATTTTTAAAAGTAAAACAGCTAAAATGTCAATGTGAGGTCCTGCAGGGTCTTCATTCACACCAATTTGTACTTGTGTTAAACCCCCAGCAGACTTTATTAGGTCCAACAACTGCACTGAGATGCCTTCCGCTACCAATATTCAACTGATAGTTCATTTGGGTCAAAACTCCCTACAATCACTGCCAAAGTCCACGGTTTCTTAGTCGGCATTCCGCAGTGACTGCGCAATATATATCTGCAGCAGATGTAAATAAGGCCCAGCTGCTGCTTACTACTGGGAAGAACAAACAACACTGGCCCCATCCTTCAGGTCCGCCAATCCTAGTGCACTGTTAGTGTACAAGTGGAGAAGTGTGGCTCAATGGTTAGAGCGGCAGACCCTGATGCAGAGGTCTAGCCCGGGACCAGGGTTCAATTCCCCGCCTCGGCGGGTCTTGGGCTCAAAAATTCCACAGACCTGATAATTCTCGCCTCGGTGCCTATTCCAATCATGGAGTCCCACTCTGCAACTCTGGGCAATAGCTTGCTTAATCTCCACAACGGCCCCCACAACGCTAAGGATGCCTGGCCTCCACCTTGGGGGTGCCCAGGAGTGGACACCTCACAGGGAAAGCCAGGATGGGTTCCACAGCGGTATTCGTACAAGCGCCTTGAGACCCTTGCGGGTGAGTAGTGCGCTATACAAGTATTTACATTTACATGCTCAATTTGGAATATGAATCATCCCTTACATTCCGTCGAGTCCGATAACTAGAAAAAAGATATTCTCTAAGGTCAGGATCAAATACCAAGTTTAAAGCTCTCAGGAAATTCATGTGAATTATGTCTGGAGATAAGGGGAGTTAAGTGGTGAATGATTATTGTGCGGAATGTCTGTCTATCCGGGGAAATGTGTAATATTTCCTGATCCCTACCTGCTTGTTTGTTAATTTTCAGATCGTATACTAACAGATGATCGTTTTTGAAAGTTAAAGACTGTTCAGAGAAATTTTCAATATTTGATCTCAAACTGGATAAGATCTTTGACAGATATCTTTTGAATTATTTGGGAAATTTTGCAATATTTGTTGATTTCTGATTTTATGTGTGTACATTTTTTGTTTTTTCGACACTAAATTATGCTTTTCTAATTTTAAGGCTATCTGGGTTAATGTGCAACATTTGACTCTGACTGTGTTAAGATCTGTGATAGATGTCTTATGAATTATCTGGGAAAATGTGCAAGATCTGATCACATGACTTCAATTGATGTTTTTTTTTTAAATTTAAAGTCCGCTCCATGGAAATGAGTAATATCTGAATTTAATTATGATAAGAGCTCGAGTTGCCATACTTTAAAACACATATGATAGCTTTTGCCCAGTCAATCAGTATCTTTTATATTCCTTGGTGTAAAATTTAGACCAGTCAGGACATTGCAGATAATACGTACCTGCATTATTTTTTAAATGCGCTCTCCTAAATAAATAAATAACAAAACAAAAATCCATTACATTCCGCAGTAAAACTATTTAGAGACAGATTTTTCACATATTTCACACACTGAGATAGTTGTCACACGAAAATGATTGTGACATCTTGGCCCATACCAACAGTGTTGCAGCCCAGTTTAATATCTAATCTCTACTGGTTACAACGAAATGAGAACCGAGAACCAACACATTCAGAACAGAGTGTTCTACCTTTCCCCTCTACTACTGGTACACGGGCCTAGCTGCTGCATAAATGCCCGCATCTCTATCCAATTCACTGACACCAGTGCATGATCATCTCATCGCAAGTATATTTGCCTTTACCAATGCCTGTTTGCTACAATGAGGAATCCTGGCATTTGCCTCCCTTTTGGCACAGGAAGCCCAGATTTTATTTTCTGCCTTCAGAAGCAACGGGAGATGAATAGACTTCGATTAACAGTGCTGCGTCTTCCCGCCAGTCTTCCTGTCCTCAGCAGTGGCGCTGCTGATATTAAACTGTTGCTAAGGAACCCAAATAGCATGTGTAAGCTACTTTGTTCAGTGTCTTGAAAACTGGGGCGGACTAAAAGACCAGAGCGTGTAATCCCTGCCAGAGCTGCTAACGCCAGTGCAGAAATCTGTGCACAGCCATCCTGACGCAGTTCTCGGAATCTGGAGTAAATTCGCTGACAGGTTCACCAACCGCTGGAGCGACAGGTGAAAATATCGACCAGACGAGCGGAAACACATCTCCATGTACTGTCCTGAATGCATCTGGCGCGCGTTATTATCGCCTCGCACTTGCAGCCGTGACCGAGGGCAATCACAAGTACAATAAACATTCTCAGCTAGGCAGGATCTGAATAGTGCCAGATAAATGCCTGGATGAATCGTGCAACTCTGAGCAGATGTTTTATCTTAGTGGCAAAGCACCGCAAATAATTGTGGAAAAAGTTTCACGTGATATTTTACGATCAAGGATTTACCCTTAAATTTTCCCCCAAAACTTCGCGCAACAGTGGTTCGTGCGCACACGTTGATTTCAATTCATTTTTGAGTTTTGAGTCTGCTTAGCTGCCAATTCTCATCTATAACAAAAACAAAAAAAACAAACGGTGTCATTACTTTCTGGGGCACATACTTAACGCCCGTTGGGAGTCTTGTGCACACCTTCATGTTCAGTCAACTTGTATTTGTTTAGACTGTAGTCTATAAAACCACCGTAAATACATACAATAGGTAATACATACGATAACAAAGCTAAACGTCCATCCCATAAGTAATACATACAATAGAGAAACGAGGGGAGATTTGGGAAACCCCATAAATGCACGCCAGTTCCTTCCACATTAACTACCAAATCTTTTAAAACCGCCTTGATCGCAGTTAAGAATCTCCCAATTGCTCACTTAGCTTCCAAAAATCTCATGTTTACCGATAAACTGAATGCTTGATCACGATTTACAATTCCATACTTCATAAAAATTGTTTTAAAAAATACTTTCCTTACATTTAAAACCATACTACACCATACCACATCTTCACAGGAAACTGAATGCAACCAGAACCCTATACTGTTTCGCTCCCAAGTATGAATACATATTTCATCGCCCTCTCTAAGTACAGTCCTGGTCACACGAACAGCAGTCCTGCTGGCTTCGCATTTAACAGACGATAAGCATCATGCAGCAGATGAATATGTACAGGGCTCTGTGGAGGGGCCCGTCTGGCTACTGTCAACACTCAAATTCGGTTTTTGACTATATCCTCGTTGCAGATCTCAATTAAGCACTGCAGACTTTGGGGCTCATTAGGATGGCGGACGGAAGAGCCACCGTGGCCCTGGAGTAGGCGGAAAAAGCCCTTTCCGTGTCCGCCAGCCGCGGATACTCCGTCCGCCATATCAGGATAGGAAAACGTGTCAAGTTTCCGTCCGCGACGGAAAAGGACGCACCGCCGCCGAACTACACACGACCACGTGGCGGAAGGAACACTCCCGGAGGCCCCGCCGTACGTACTGACGTCTAAGACCGTCCCCCAAATCAAGATGGCGGAAACTCCACATAAAACCGCAGCGGAAAAACAACCTGACTGAACACGGCGGAATCCACACAGCGAACATAGGTGACATAGCAGAGATACCCACCGCAAGCTGACCACCACCATGGACCCAGCGCTACACGCTTTCCCGATGCTCTTCGCGATCCACCACGTCCTAGTCATGGCCCACTATGGACGACGACGCAGGTAAGGCACAAACCATTGGCTGTCTGGAGGGGAATACCAGCAAGGGACGTGACGTAGGGAGGGGGAGTGTCATGTTACCGAAACCACTGATGAGAAGCATATACGAATACACATTTGTAGTACGCAAGCAGGAATGACAACGACAGACCACGAGACTTGATAGACTACCTTTATTGTACAAAATAGGGGTATAATCACAGTGTATGCGTGAGCATGGGCAAAGTGGGCACCAGAGCAGCGACATCATAGGCAGGTAACGAGAGGGCAGAATGCAGTATCAGAGCACCAACAGGGCATTGTAGAGTACAGAGCAGGTACATCATAGGCAGGTAACGAGAGGGCAGTATGCAGTATCAGAGCATCAACAGGGCAATGCGCAGTACAGAGCAGGTACATCATAGGCAGGTAACGAGAGGGCAGTATGCAGTATCAGAGCATCAACAGGGCATTGTAGAGTACAGAGCAGGTACATCATAGGCTGCACAAGTACGTGTCCCTACCAACCCGTCACAGGAACCACAAGAGTGCCACGCAGTTCTCAATGGACACATCATGTGAAATAACATTTGAGTGAAGTGTTCAGCACCTCACATCACAGAATCAGGGGGACTGCGTGAACTACCTGCCTCGGACACACTGGCAGCACCAGCAACAGGAGTGTGAGACACAGCCACAGCCCGAGTGACACACACATGGGCCACGGACCCAGACACACTGGCAGCACCAGCAACAGGAGTGTGAGACACAGCCACAGCCCGAGTGACACACACATGGGCCACGGACCCAGACACACTGGCAGCACCAGCAACAGGAGTGTGAGACACAGCCACAGCCCGAGTGACACACACATGGGCCACGGACCCAGACACACTGGCAGCACCAGCAACAGGAGTGTGAGACACAGCCACAGATGTAGTCACTGACACGTGAGCCACTGACCCAGACAGACTGCCAGCACCAGAAACAGGAGTGTGCAACACAGCCACAGATCTTCTAACTGACACGTGAGCCATAGACCCAGATACACTGCCAGGACCTGCAACAGGAGAGGGCACAACTGACACTGTGCCACCATCTGATACATGAGAATCAACTGCACCAGCGCCACTGGGACAACTGAAATGATGAGCCACAGGGCTGTATGGGCCAGGAGGCAGGGTGGGCCTGGGAGCTGGGGATAGCTGACCTAGAGCCAAATCGGGGTTGGCAGGTGTCAATGGTGTGTGTCTGCGTGTCTTAGGGATGTGTGAGTGCACCCTGGACAGGACAGGACTGGCAAGTGGTGGGGACTCCAAAGAATCACCACCCACCATAGGTGGAGCATCTGCAGCCGGGGATCTGGTTTCTGGGGACGTGCTGGAGCCTGCTTGTCGTTTGCTCTGTGCCTGCCGCCTGGACTCGGAATCATGTGTAATGGGGGATGCAACAACAGGGGACACCCTCCTCTGCTTCTGACTGGCCTGGATGGGAGTGGAGGTATGGGGGGACTCCGCCGCGGAGACATCTGTTTGGCGTTCAGTAGAAAACATCAGCCTCAGTGCAGCCATGGGTGAAGTATGCCTGTCCTTGATTGCGCCATTGTCCATGCTAGATGCCTTGTCCGTAGGATGTGCCTTATCCTTAGGTGGAGTGTTGTCTCTGGATGTAGCCTGTGCCCTGGTCGCCGCCCTGTTCCTGCCAGCAGACTTGTCGTCTGTGGTGCACCTGTCTCCAGTAGACACCTGCTCTCTGTGTGTGTCCCTGCCCTTGGGAGATGGACCTTGCTCTGCTGTGGGCCTGCCCTTGGGAGTCTCCCTGCTCCTAGGAGGTGCCTTTGTCTTGTCACTGTCCTTGGGAGTGTCCCTTTCCTCTGCTGTGGGCCTGCCCTTGGGAGTCTCCCTGCTCCTAGGAGGTGCCTTTGTCTTGTCACTGTCCTTGGGAGTGTCCCTTTCCTCTGCTGTGGGCCTGCCCTTGGGAGTCTCCCTGCTCCTAGGAGGTGCCTTTGTCTTGTCACTGTCCTTGGGAGTGTCCCTTTCCTCTGCTGTGGGCCTGCCCTTGGGAGTCTCCCTGCTCTTAGTAGGTGCCTTTGTCTTGTCACTGTCCTTGGGAGTGTCCCTATCCTCTGCAGTGGGCCTGCCCTTGGGAGTCTCCCTGCTCCTAGGAGGTGCCTTTGTCTTGTCACTGTCCTTGGGAGTGTCCCTTTCCTCTGCTGTGGGCCTGCCCTTGGGAGTCTCCCTGCTCTTAGTAGGTGCCTTTGTCTTCTGACTGGCCTTGTCCAAGGTACAGTCCATGGACATGTGAGTATCCCTTGCCTTGGGAGTACCTTTTGTGTTGAATGCCTGTGTAGCTCCTGAAGGCATGTCCCCCAACAACACTTGTGGATCCTGTGTGTGTACTCCAGTGTATCTGACGTCGTCTACGTGAACAGATTTAGCTGATCTAGGGGATGGGGTCTGTGCCCTGCGTGCCCTGACGTGCTGTCTGACGCTGCTTCTAGTGCAATAACCTGTATTTGAGTCCTGCTCAGAATAATCACTACCCCCTGAGACATCCAGTGGTGTAGATGGGGAAACAGAAGTAGCACCCTGTTCATGCGACTGTACTATTGCAGACGACACACTGCTTGCCAATGACTGCACTGTCCTGTGTAGACCTGCAAGATCGCCATGCATCCCTTCCATGAAAGCCACCACCTGGCCCAACTTCCTATCATGGTCCTGGAAAGCATTTGTCATATTGGTCTGCCCCACACACAGCTGTCGCAGCAGATCAACGGCCTCAGCACACAGTGCATTTTGGCTCACCGTGGCAGGGGCAGCGGTGCCTGCACCGAACGCCACTCTGCTCCCCCTACTCCTCCGGCCACGAACAGTACATGGTGCAGTTTGTGGAAGTGTGGGCCCTGTGTGCTGTCTTCCGACAGAAGGTGAATAGTGCCCACTCCCAGTCTGTGACAACAGTGCAGGCTCACCAAGAGTGTCCGACGAGGAGGACAATGGTGTCTCCACATGCGAGTCCTCAGGGACGGTCCTGTCCCCCTCTCCGGCGCTGGCCTCCTCTGTGTCAGTCTGCGTGTGTGCGAAGTCTGAGCCGGACTCATTTCCTCGACTACTCCCCGCCGTCTGTGGCTGAGTGTCCTCTGTCATACCTGAAATGCACATAAAAGATGTGTGAGTCATGGGCAGACTGACGTACAGAAGGAACAGGATTGCCAAATTACATAGCTGACAAAGATTTTGTAGCCCTCATCCTGCACATGGCCCACCTCTACCAGTCATCCTCACATTTCCTGCCATGGGGCCATGGACCACTAGGGGATGTGCCTCAACACTCAACTACTAAGCAAGTGGCGTGTCAACATGGCGGACCTGGATGTCAAATGAGAACCACCCAATGGGACCAAAATGGCATCACAGACATACATACGCAACACGGAACTCAATAGTGTGTCTGTGCACCAATACATGCATAGCACTCACAGGTTTCCTACACAGACAGTTTGCTCACCGCTAGTTTGCTGTTGATCGGCACTCAGACGTTCGGCCAGTTCAGGATGCGTCACTGCAATGATACGGTGCATGAGAGGGGTCATGGAGCGTCGGGCCAGACGGGGCGTCCTTGGAATCAGGCCAAGTGTTACTTCCGCTACATTCTTGCTTAGCCTGGAAATGTCGTCCCAGCGTTTGTGGCAGTGTGTATGTCGTCTGTTGCACACCCCCAATGCCCGTACTTCCCGTGCTATGCTCCTCCACAGGTCCTTGCGAAGGTGCAGCTTGACCTACCATGATGGGAGACAAAAGGGTTTAAGTCAGTGGACAGGTGGCCTGTCACACACATAGGGGCAAGACGTAACTGTCAGCAGCCATGCACAATCAGGAACATATGTCTAGCCCACACTACACAGCTAAGATAGGAATAGGCCACATCATTTGGCCCCCTCACGCACACCAACATGTCCCACACTGCACTTACCACCCGTCCTGGTGCGCCGTAGAGGCGTCCATAGTTGCGGAGTACACCGTCCACGAGGACATCAAGCTCCGCGGCGGTGAAGGGTCGAGACCGGATCTCTTTGCCTCCCGACATGGCAAGATCACGGAGTATGGCACTAGTGCAGCAGTCGGTGGTCAGCTCAGCAGCAGCAGCAGCAGGTCGAGGTGATGGTCACAGGCAGCAGTCGGTGGTCAGCTCAGCAGCAGCAGCAGGTCGAGGTGATGGTCACAGGCAGCAGTCGGTGGTCAGCTCAGCAGCAGCAGCAGGTCGAGGTGAACAGGCAGCACTGGTCCCCAGGGTAGGAAGTGTCATTTTGGCCAACACACATATATAGGGCCCTCAGCACGTGTCAGTGGCATACGTCGCCAGCAATTGGTCAGCCCTGGAAGCGTGATCATGAGATGGGCCAATTACTGGCCCTGTTGTTGCGGTGCCCAGCTTCCGCTACTTGCGATTGGCCATATGCGGCCAGCGTCCCTCTTCCCATTGGCTGCATGTGCGGGGACCGTCACGGGCACACATCGGCAACCGCACGTGCAAGCCTCAGGCACGGATGCTTCAGTTGCAACAATGTTCCATCACTGGCGCCACCATGGCGGTGCACGTACTCAGCGGGGGAGGTGCAGGCCTATACACCCTGTAGATGTACGCAATGGACATGCCAGGTCATGACCCCCCTTACAGTCACCTTGCATCATCCACCGTACACCGGCCGTAGCGGCCGGGCCTAGGACGGCCGTGGCCGGCCATGTACACAACCGCCGTGCCCGGCCATGAACACAACCGCCGGGCCCGGCCATGAACACAACCGCCGTGCCCGGCCATGAACACAACCGCCGTGCCCGGCCATGCGGTTGTGTTCATGGCCGGGCACAGCGGTTGTGTTCATGGCCGGGCACGGCGGTTGTGTTCATGGCCGGGCCCGGCGGTTGTGTTCATGGCCGGGCACGGCGGTTGTGATCATGGCCGGGCCCGGCGGTTGTGTTCATGGCCGGGCACGGCGGTTGTGTTCATGGCCGGGCACGGCGGTTGTGTTCATGGCCGGGCCCGGCGGTTGTGTTCATGGCCGGGCACGGCGGTTGTGTTCATGGCCGGGCCCGGCGGTTGTGTTCATGGCCGGGCACGGCGGTTGTGTTCATGGCCGGGCACAGTGGTTGTGTTCATGGCCGGGCACGGCGGTTGTGTACATGGCCGGCCACGGCCGTCCTAGGCCCGGCCGCTACGGCCGGTGTACGGTGGATGATGCAAGGTGACTGTAAGGGGGGTCATGACCTGGCATGTCCATTGCGTACATCTACAGGGTGTATAGGCCTGCACCTCCCCCACTGAGTACGTGCACCGCCATGGTGGCGCCAGTGATGGAACATTGTTGCAACTGAAGCATCCGTGCCTGAGGCTTGCACGTGCGGTTGCCGATGTGTGCCGTGACGGTCCCCGCACATGCAGCCAATGGGAAGAGGGCCGCTGGCCGCGTATGGCCTTTGGGAAGTAGCGGAAGTTGAGCACCGCCATGGCGGCGCCAATTATGTTATCTTGTCAGACGCTGCACCGTGATGTGTTGTGTGCAGTTGCGTCATGAGGGATGTGAGCGTGATAGGGAAAGGTCATATGTCATACAATGTAGCATGTGTGTCCATGCAATGCCCATCGATCGGCACACAATGGGCAACAGATGTGCATTTGTACGTGTTGACGTCGGGTGTGACCCTACATACGTTCTTTCATCTTCACAACTACACAGTACATCACGGCTGTGTGCCCAAATTATGCATCTGTTGTCTGTGTCTTGTTCTGGCGAGGTGACTACAGTGGTGGTGGTACACATGCATTCCGTGTATGAGTTTTGTACGTTGTGTCACCATGCATGTAATTACCGTATGTACATCATTCTTGGTGTTGGCATGTGTGCTTGATGACATGGCGTGTGTATAATTATCGTTTGTGTGCATGCAGTTGCATGTGTGTCTGTGATGTGGCTACTATACATTAGGGTGCAGACTGAAGTATTGTCAGTAAGGTTCACATGTGATGGAGTTGTACACGTATGCGTCGTTTGCAAGTTGACCTAAGTTACATCTCTCTCCCACACAGGAGGGCTCCAAATGTGCATCGGCCATACACTGTGCTGGAGGATATGGTTGACGAGGAGGTGATTCGGAAATTCCGGCTGGATCGACGTCGGTTGCTGGAGCTTGTGGCTCAATTGTCTCCTCATCTGCAGCCACGTAGGACGTATCCTGGGTCGATTACACCCACTGCAAAGGTCATGGCGGTACTCCATTTCTTTGCTACTGGCACATTTCAGTACACAGTTGGACATGCCGGGGGGATGTCACAGGCCATGTTCAGCACGGTTCTTCGGGATGTCTTAACAGCTATGATGCTGTACAAGGATGACTACATACATTTCCCACGTCTTGAAGAGTTGGCAGCTGTCAAAGCTGATTTCTATGCCCTGGGCCACATACCTCACGTTGTGGGCTCAATTGATGGCACACACATCGCAATCATTCCACCACGGGCATGGGAACAAGTGTTCAGGAATCGCAAACACTTCCATTCGCTGAACGTGCAGGTGGTGTGCCTGGCAAACAACATCATCTCACATGTGTGTGCAAGATTTCCTGGATCTGCACATGACGCCCACATCATGCGGAGCAGCAATGTCCCACGACTCATGGCTAATCTGCGACCCGGTCAAGCGTGGCTTGTTGGTGAGTGTGCAGTGGGGACTCTTGTGTTCTCTGTGTTGCATGGGGTACCCACCATATCTTGTTGTGATGTTTGTCTCTGTCATCCCCCTACATAGGCGACTCGGCTTACCCAAACCGGCCCTGGCTCCTCAGTCCCCTACGTAGTCCGAGAACAGCGGGTGAAATGCGGTACAATGATGCACATGGAAGGACACGGAGAGTCATCGAACGTACCTTTGGACTGCTAAAGTCTCGGTTTCGGTGCCTCGATAAGACCGGAGGGGCCCTGCCTTACTCACCAGGAAAAGTATGCAGGATCGTGATTGCCTGCTGCATGCTCCACAACCTGGCAGTACGCAATGACATTGAACTGCTGTTGGACCCTGAAGACGAAGGAGTTCCTCAGCCTCCCATCCCACCCATGTCGACTGATGAGGATAGTGGTGAGGAGGAAGGTGTGGACCAGAGGCGCCAGCTCATAGATCGCTACTTCCCTTGAATGTGAGTTACTACCTCTAGTGGCGGTAGACAATGCCTCATGTATGTTTGCTGGTGTTGTGTGGATGTGGGGTTAATCAGCTGGGTGTTCTTGTTTGTGATGGTTGCTAATGTGTGTCTTCATTTCTTTGGACATACAAGTCTCCATGATGTGTGTGCTCTCATCCCATGCTTTTGTGATGGTTGTCGTTTGTGTAATGTTGCTGTGCATTGTGTTGTGATGTGTGTGAATCTGTTTCCTGACGTGTGTTTGCTGTCTCTGATTTTCTCTAGGTCACTCCCGCAGCGCCATGATCATGTACGACTGTCATCCCTGAACCTGTTTACGTCTGTTTCTGAAGGCAATCATGTGAATAAACATGGAGGCAAAACATCATTGTGTGAGTAAGTGCTATTTATTTACAGGTTGTGCTTCTGTGCTGGTGAATATTTACAAGTAAGTGGGGTGGAGGGAGTTGGAGTTGAAGGTAATGGCAGATGAAATGTCCGTGCTGACACCACATTGGGGGGTGTCAGGGTAGTCCAGCAGACCAGTGGGAATGATTGTCTGTGGGACAGGATACTTAGCTGGGTGAATGTCTGGCACAGGCGGTGACATTGTCATGGTCGTCCCCTCTTGGAGCGTGTGGATGGCGCTCCAACACTGCTCTCAGCCACTTCCTGCCTCGGCCGGCCCCTCCGTCTCTGAGGTGGTACAGAGTCAGCTGGGAGAGCAGGTTGTTGAAGGGCCACATCCGTGGCCAGGGGCACAGGTGGTGGTGGCGGCGGTGGAGGCGGAGGTGACGGTGGCGGTGGAGGCGGAGGTGGCGGTGGCGCTACGACACTTGGTGGAGGGGGGGGGTTGTTCCGGGCAACCCATTCCCTCCACATCGTTGCCTGCTGGCCCATGATCTGCAACATCTGGCCAAGGATGCCACAGATTTCGCGCTGGATGTTGTTGTTGTCCACCGAGTCCTGGTGTGCACGATCTGCATTTGCCTGGGACCGGTCGTATGACGCCTGGCACCTGGCAAGGGCTTGTAGGGACTGTGCCACTGGCTGGGGTAGCTGTCCTTCCTCTGCACGGTGGTGTGTGGCTCGCCTGATTGGCTGATGTCCCGTTGCCTGTGTCTGTGGCCCACTCACCCTGCTTGTGTGTGGGGCCGATGGACCAGCGTTGTGCGCTGGGTCATGCTGGGTGGCACCGGCAGGAGTCGTGGTGCTGGTGGTGCTGGTGGTACTGGTGGTACTGGTGGTACTGGTGGTACTGGTGGTGGTGGGGACTGTGCAGATCACAGAGACAGGTGTCGCTGAAGTGACACTTGCGACGTTGGTCGGTCCCGGGAGTCCCTGTGAGCCGGATGGCCCTGGCTGCGTGCTTGGTCCCGCTCCATCCTCCGCACCGGAGCTGCCTGTGTCCTCCTCACCAGAGAGTCCTGTAGGTGTGGGAGGCGAGGCTGGCGGCCGGGTACTGGTTTCCACAGTCAGTTGACGATCACCTGAGGGACAAGATAGAGCTGGTCAGTGATGTGGACATTACATGGTTATGTAGATTTTTAGACATTTCTGTTTCCTGTCGCACACACCCCACCCTCCACCGACACCACCACCACCAGCACCCTCCCCGTGTGCATGGGGGCCTGTTGGGAGTAGTAGTTTGGGCCTCTCACACACCCCGCCCTCCACCACCACCACCACCCTCCCCGTGAGCATGGGGGCCTGTTGGGAGTTGTAGTTTGGGCCTCTCACACACCCCGCCCTCCACCACCACCACCACCAGCACCCTCCCCTTGTGCATGGGGGCCTGTTGGGAGTTGTAGTTTGGGCCTCTCACACACCCCGCCCTCCACCACCACCACCACCCTCCCCGTGAGCATGGGGGCCTGTTGGGAGTTGTAGTTTGGGCCTCTCACACACCCCGCCCTCCACCACCACCACCACCAGCACCCTCCCCGTGTGCATGGGGGCCTGTTGGGAGTTGTAGTTTGGGCCTCTCACACACCCCGCCCTCCACCACCACCACCACCCTCCCCGTGAGCATGGGGGCCTGTTGGGAGTTGTAGTTTGGGCCTCTCACACAGCCCGCCCTCCACCACCACCACCACCAGCACCCTCCCCGTGTGCATGGGGGCCTGTTGGGAGTTGTAGTTTGGGCCTCTCACACACCCCGCCCTCCACCACCACCACCACCAGCACCCTCCCCGTGTGCATGGGGGCCTGTTGGGAGTTGTAGTTTGGGCCTCTCACACACCCCACCCTCCACCACCACCACCACCAGCACCCTCCCCGTGTGCATGGGGGCCTGTTGGGAGTTGTAGTTTGGGCCTCTCACACACCCCACCCTCCACCACCACCACCACCCTCCCCGTGAGCATGGGGGCCTGTTGGGAGTTGTAGTTTGGGCCTCTCACACACCCCGCCCTCCACCACCACCACCACCCTCCCCGTGAGCATGGGGGCCTGTTGGGAGTTGTAGTTTGGGCCTCTCACACACCCCGCCCTCCACCACCACCACCACCCTCCCCGTGAGCATGGGGGCCTGTTGGGAGTTGTAGTTTGGGCCTCTCACACACCCCGCCCTCCACCACCACCACCACCAGCACCCTCCCCGTGTGCATGGGGGCCTGTTGGGAGTTGTAGTTTGGGCCTCTCACACACCCCGCCCTCGACCACCACCACCACCCTCCCCGTGAGCATGGGGGCCTGTTGGGAGTTGTAGTTTGGGCCTCTCACACACCCCGCCCTCCACCACCACCACCACCAGCACCCTCCCCGTGTGCATGGGGGCCTGTTGGGAGTTGTAGTTTGGGCCTCTCACACACCCCGCCCTCCACCACCACCACCACCAGCACCCTCCCCGTGTGCATGGGGGCCTGTTGGGAGTTGTAGTTTGGGCCTCTCACACACCCCACCCTCCACCACCACCAGCACCCTCCCCGTGTGCATGGGGGCCTGTTGGGAGTTGTAGTTTGGGCCTCTCACACACCCCACCCTCCACCACCACCACCACCCTCCCCGTGAGCATGGGGGCCTGTTGGGAGTTGTGGTTTGGGCCTCTCACACACCCCGCCCTCCACCACCACCACCACCCTCCCCGTGAGCATGGGGGCCTGTTGGGAGTTGTAGTTTGGGCCTCTCACACACCCCGCCCTCCACCACCACCACCACCCTCCCCGTGAGCATGGGGGCCTGTTGGGAGTTGTAGTTTGGGCCTCTCACACACCCCGCCCTCCACCACCACCACCACCACCAGCACCCTCCCCGTGTGCATGGGGGCCTGTTGGGAGTTGTAGTTTGGGCCTCTCACACACCCCACCCTCCACCACCACCACCACCAGCACCCTCCCCGTGAGCATGGGGGCCTGTTGGGAGCCATGGACATGTTAGTGAGTTGGTGTCCAACGTGCATGGGTTGGGGCATAGGAGATGTTTCTTCTCAGTTGTGTGAGCCTGACCATGTCGTGCTGATCGTGGTGCTTGGTTTGTACTCACCAGTCTCTTCTCCTTCATCAAGTCCGTCTAGGCTCTCTGGGTGTAGTATCACCAGCACCTTCTCCTCCCAATCGGTGTAGGGTATGGGCTCCGGGGGTGTGCCACCGCCAGTATGATTGGCTCGGGCAAAGTTTTTTGCTCGGATGCCCTTGACCCTGGTCTTCAGGTCATGCCACCGCCTCTGGATGTCATGCTTCGTCCTCGGCACAGTCCCCGAGGCATTCACCCGAGTGACGATCCTGTCCCACATGTGGTTCTTTTGCGCCACGGACGTCTGCTGGACTTGGGCTCCGAAGATGTGGGGCTCAACACGGAGTATTTCATCTACCATTACCCTCAACTCTGTCTCCGTGAATTTTTTATTTTTTTTGGGTGCCATGGTGTGTGGTGCTCAGTGTGTGAGTTGAGTGAGTTGGGGGGTGCAGGTGTGTGGTGTGTGATGTGTAGGATTTGTGTGGTGGGTGTTTGTGTGGTGGGTGTGGTAGGGTGGTGGTTGTGTGTCTTCTATGTGAGTTTGCAGTATCTAGATTTTGGCCTCTTGCTAGCAGCAATGCTGTGATGCAAAGGATTGTGGTAGCGTGTGTGTGTCATTTTATAGTCGTGTCTCAATGGTTGTTGGCAGTCAGGTGGTAGGTGGGCGTGTTGACTAGTGTGCATTATTGGATAATTGGGACGTGTCATGGCGGCTTGTGCTTGATGTTGGGGGGGGGCGTTGTCAATGTTGGTATGTTTGCTTTGGACTAGCGGTAGGCTTCCTGACATTTGTTTGCCGCTAGGGATGTTGTGCGTGTTGGCCTTCCGCAGTGATGCTGTGGTTATCGTAGCATTCTTTCCGCCGCGGACGTGGATGGCTGTGAGTTCCGTGGTCCGGGCGGATTAATCCTAATTGCGGCCACGGAGTATTCACAGGTATGGCGGTACATGTGTTATTTTCCGCGGTCATTTCCGTCCGCGGCAGTGGTTGTTCATTGGACTCCGTCCGCCGCGGACGGAGTTGGATGTGTTCCGTCCACCGCGGACGGTGTTGGTGATGATCCGTCCGCCGCGGTCGGAGTTTCGTGACATGATTATCCTAATCCCAAACGCGGAATCTCCGCGGCGCGGCCGGGAGTACAATTTCCCACACCATGGCGGACAGTGGCCATTTCCGTCCGCCATCCTAATCGACCCCTTTATCCATAGCCCAGCCTTCTTGTGCTTCTGTACATTTAGGCAGCAGTGTGTTTTCATTTTTTTTCTTCCTTGTGTATTTTTGTGCCATACGCTTGTAATAGAAAATAATAACTATTGCACCAGTTTGCCAAGGACAGGCCTATTGGCTTTGTCATTGCTTCTTGTCTTGATTTGTGTTTGTGTCAAATAACGCAGTACAAGCCCCACATTAAAACATTAAAACATAATCATATTACAATGACACGTTCCAATTTAACAGTTCTTGTAATATCCCACGACTAATCAATCCAATAGAATGAATATTGCAATATTGTTTTTTCAATTTCCAGGAATTGTAGTATCTGTGCTTTGCAGCACCAAAGAATCCCTGGGAACATTCGGAATGCAATACTAGGTTTAGAGATGCTTGTAATGTTCAAAGTAACCTAGGTTATCCCTAATTAAAAGATGAAGGAACACCAGGACTCTCTGGACATAAAAGGAGGAGGTGTATTTACCAAACTTGCATGGACATCAGGGTTTGGGGCCTTCCAGTTGGGGACACCAGGGTTTGGGGCCTTCCGGTTGGCGACCCAAGTGCCACGATGTGTCTCCAGTAGGAGACCCATCATGGCACGCATTGCCTACCAATGATTGTAGACAAGTGCCAGTACGCGTTTATAGCTCATTGTGGCTGAGTTACGAAGAACAGTGGAAGCTGGAAGGATCGTGGCGGTGCCATGTTGGAACTTAAAACCTGTCTCCTCAAAGCCTTTGCCTAGAGGGCCTCAGAAAGATTGACAGAGGTTGGAAGAAACAAGTGATGAGCTGGCACATCATAAAGTGACCAGTTCTAAAAAACATCCTATCCCGATTCCCGTGAGGGCGATTTAAAGTCTGTTTGGAAACACAGGGTATGGAATATTCTGTTCTAAGGACTTTGAAACTTTGTAAGCACTTAGCTTGATCTCTAGTACCAGTCCAAGACATGGTAGTGGAACCTCCCTGGCCTACATTACTAGCTTGTCCCATTGTGCAGCTGAAGTTAAATATCTGCCCTGGGATAAACTCCAACTGCAACTCGATGTAATGCAATACAATATGAGATTCAACCTATCATTTTCTGGTCATGACATCTGACACCTCTATATGGAGGATCTCTACATTAGCAACCATTATTTACGTATTCATGTATGAGTCAAATATCAGTTTTAGAGTGCTCTGAGTGTAACCTGCCGGTCATTTCAGAGCACAGGATGAGGATTACACAGCAACTAGTTAAGGGGAAAGGCTGCATGGGGAGACATCATTCAATTGGAACAGCGAGAGGAATTTTAAAGCTCATATGAAGTCGGTGGTTTCTTTTCAACATACTAACGCACAAATATTGTTACTGATGTAATAGAGAACGTTATAAAAATTGTGCCAAGAAGGTTCAAAACTTGCGATGCTCAAGGAATCCTTTCAGAAGTTGTCAAGCAAAAATGAAGATTTGAATTTAAAGGAACCACAAATTGACCACCAATGATTGTAGACATAGTAGAACTGAAAGTAACAGCTGTTCATTTTAACAAACATTAATACTCATCACTTACATTCTAAATAATGCATATTGTAGCAAGAAAAAATAATAATTTCCTACCAGAGGAAAGCTGATGACAATTTAGTGTCTAACCACAGACGAGACACCAAAAAAGGCCCTTCGCCATGTGTATGCTTTGAAATGGGAGGTAACATACACTATTAGTATGCAATTCTCGATTCTAAGGTGCCCAACGTGAAATGAGCACAATATGCATACTTGATAATTTGCAAACCCTGTGCTATTATAAATTATTGATGCACAATTTGCAACTAAAATTATGTGGCCCCATCGTTATCTGGCCCTTAATAGTCAGACAAACTTGTATATTCCGCCTTACCCAGACTCCAGTCTGTGATCAGTAATTTACACTCAGATCTATCAGTAGATGCGCAGGGGGTGTCAGAGGTAAGCCAACTGACTATCCACCCCATGGTAGGCATATTCTGGTAATGAAGGACAGTAGAAATAAAAATAAAACAAGCTTTAGCATGGCCAATAGGTCCCGCCCACAGCTTCGCCAATATGTTTTAGCTATGTTGTATATTAGTATGGCTAAAAGTTACTGGTGTAAAGGGGCCTTGATTGAAGTTTTTTAAAGTTGAGTAGAGTGTAGTGTTATGGAGTGGCAAGGAGTAGAGTGGTGTAGAGTTGAGCTGAGTGTGTGGTATGTTATGGAGTGGCATGTAGTGTTGTGTTTAGAGTATAGTGTCGTATAGCGAAAAGGCGTAGAGTTGGGTGGAGTAGATTGCTAGAGTAAAGTATAGTTTGTGAGTGGTGTAGAGTGTTAAGTGCTATAGAGTCCCTTTGAGGGGGAGGGGCTGAAATAAACGGGGTGTCAGACAGTTTCTTGGTTGTGGGGATTAAGGAGTACATGCAACAATGGGAATGCAGGCACGTACACTTAGAGTATGGGAGAATTGGAGCTGTACGCCTGAGTGATAAAAGTGGAACAGCGTGCCCGAGGCAGTGCAGGGGAAGAAGCAGAGGTGTGTTTGTGAAAAAATGTGGATGGGTGTGTGAGTGGTTGCGGTGTAGAAGTGTGGTTGGAAATTTCAGTTATAAAGGGTTGTTCCTTAGGTAGATTTGGAGAGGGCAGATTGTAGAGTATTGTGTCTGAGAGTCGTTAGAGTGGAGGTGTGTACTTGAGGGACTAGAAGTAGACAGATAGGCCAGAGATATGGAGATATCAAGGAAGGTGTCTGAGAACTGTAGATGTAGAGTGGTTTTCTTGAGCGCAGTAAGTGGACATGTGGTGGACAGTCCATGAAAAAGGTGAAAATGTGGAGGTGTGCCCAAGAGTGGCAGACGAAGAGAGGTGATCCTAGGATTGGTAGATGTGGAGAGAAGTAATCAGGAGCAGCAAATTTGTGCCGAGGACATGAAGTTTGTGAGCAGGGTATGCATCAAGTACCTGAGCTAAGCAACCCGTATAGAACCACATTCTTATGGACAAAATATTATTGTTCACAAGTATTGTGACCTAAATATCGATTATCAAAATATTGTGAAGGTAATATATCATACGATTCACTGTATTTAACTCCAAATAATATAACCCATGATAATATACATATTTTTTCACGGTACATACATGTAGGTTAGGAAAAGTAAATCTATACATTCTTTCACAATATTTTGATTGTCGTCCTTTTGGACATGATATTTTTGTAGGGGAATTTATCAGTCTTTAAAATTCAGACATAACTACTAATACCATCATCTATAGGAAACAGGGACAGAGACCTATTCTTGAGAAGATGCTTGAATTTCACCACCCCTCTTTCCAAGATAGACCTGCTATTGTGACTACGACAGCATCATAATAAAACCTAAGCGCATTATTAATTCATATCTGATGCACTATCTACTCTCGTCCCAACTGTTAAAAAGTTCTTCCCACTCCAATATTCGTAGGCAAGGGCAAAATTATAAACGTCCCTCTTGTGGAAAGTTGTTTAATGTCACTTTTCATTTTGATATTTTCCCTGCGAACTGATTGTTTAGCAAAAATGTTTTAACCTTTGTCGTTATTGTTACTTAGCCCTTATTTGATTGTAATGGATTTCTTTTGTCTTCCCTTTTCTGTGCCGAAAAGGCTTCAAGGATTAACGTGCTAATAGACTTGAAATTAACAATTCTCTACGCAGGCTGTTTTCTAGGCAACGCACAGTTCTCTAGCACATATCTGTATACAGTAATAACAAGCATTGGTAATGCTTCCGTTTCGCCTATGGAATGAATAAAGAGCAGTTTTCATCAATCATCATCCGGTAAAAGGAAAGAGTTCCATGACAGATAACACAGGAGTGGAAGCTATATGGTACAACGGCCAGAGCTGCTGACTCGAGAGCTAGGGTTCACGGTTAGAGTCTCGGCTGTGCCGGCATCTTCCTGTGATTCTATGCAAATCACTTATTCTTCGGATGATAAATTGTTATATAAATATACTACAAGAGTAAAGGACAATGCTTTATGAAAATATAGTTCCACCAAAGCAGATATTAACACTATTTCTTTGGCGTAAAAATAATAAGAGAAGCATTGGTAAATGCAGGAAAATATGCTACAGCCAATAGAAATGGAGGAAAGCTAAATGGCACACACAGAAACCAATGAGAAGCCAGGAAAAAGAGGAGGTGGGATGTTAGTCTCTTTTAAGTTTATATTACAAACAATAGATTTCTCAAGCACAGCGCAAGCGCTGTGCTGGTGAAACCTAATTAGGGGTGTTGACAACTACCAGACACACACCTAAAGATGCACACTAACAAAACCCAGCACAGCTGCAAACTAATCAAAATCAATCAGAAGCTCACAGGACCTCGCTCCTAATACCATCCAAATTTTGGAAATAATTGTGGCTATTACTAAACGAGAAAATCTGGGCAATAATCAACAAAACATCAAAGTGTCACAATGAACCAACTAAGCAAAAACACAACAGATCGCTTTCCCCAACATACTTTCCATGTCCTAGATCCCCCCAAAAAAGAATTAAACCGAAACTAACACATAATTTGCAATCATATACTCTCACAATCATATGCCGGAATGCACACAGTCGAGCACACACATATACTGCTATATCCAAGTGCAAGCATGACCAAGAAGCATCACATACACGATAAATACATGCAAAAAGCTATAGCAAACAAATAATTACAGGACGCAACTCACCCTACACACAGCCGCGGCCCGTGGAGGGAGTTACGGTGGGGTAGGGAGGCAGGGAGGGGGAAGGGCGGGGTGGAGGGTGCTAAAAACCGGCATATGGATAATTGCAGGTAAGTAAACAATTTAATTAAAATGAATTTCGTAGCGCGCACTGTATTGCATTTTGCGATGCAAGGTGCTCTACGAAATTCATTTTATTAATTAAATTGTAGACCATGGGCATTGCTGACTTTTGCAATAACTTTTAAGCATGCTATACAGCAGCCTGGCAGCTACGCAGCATTACTGAAAATACTAAATACAATGATGATGGAGTGATGCACCCAGCACTAATGCACTTTTAAAAAGTGCATTATCCCTGGCTGCATCATTGCACTGTTAAAAATTACATTTAGCCACAATGCAACAAATCCACACTTCTGCACAGCATGGCTACAAAACATTGCCTAAGCCCGTAGCTTCCATGGGGAAGACCTATTGGCTTTGCCAATGCTTATTTAAGTTGGCTAGTCTGAAAAAAGGATCTGCAGAGCTGTTCAAAGCTGTCAGCCTACAGCAAACCATAAACTGTACACTCATTTCTCACTGCTCTGCATCCATCACTACTAAGTGCTGTGTCCTGTCCCATAGACCTCTATTAAGGAGGAGTTTTTAGCAAATTTATAACTCTTTGATGACACAATAAGAGCTAAAGAGAAAATAAGTCCCTTCACCTAAAGTGTCCATCAAGACTGCCTCTAAGTATATCACCTAGAATAAATGGGTGAACTTGAGTATCAATTTTTCTGGGCATTGGCAACGTATAGTTTATTATATGGTATTTACATATACCTTTTTCACATGTCATTTTGTTTGCAATTATGTGTTGTTTATTGGCTGGGTGCCATTGTATATGTGTGTCTTTATCAATTAGGTAATATGTGTGTGAAGGACTAAAAACTGAAGAGAGGGTAATTGAATGTGCTCTACTCAAAAATAAAAAAACTTTATATTAATTCCTCCATACCAACTTCCTTGTGTACACGATAGTGTCCTGTTCCATAGCAAGATAACCACACCTCAGTGGCCACCACACACATCATTAAAACATTTTCCACATAGGATCAAAACAAAGTCATCACTCCACGGAGAGGAGTATTAAATAAAAGCATTGGCAAAGCCGATAGCTCTCGCCTATGCAGGAGCTATTTGCTTTGCCAATGTGTTTTAGCCAGCATGGCTGCTGTTCAGCATGGCTAATAGTCAGTAGTGTAGAGGAGAGTGGCATGGTGCGGAGTGTCGTAGAGTGGAGTAGAGTGGCATAAAGTGGAGTAGAGTGGCACAGAGTGGAGTAGAGTGGCACAGAGTGGAGTCAAGTGGCACAGAGTGGCGTAGAGTGTAGGGTTGTTGAGTGTAGTACAGTGGAGAGGAGTGTTGTGGGGCGTAAAGTGGAGGGGCATAGAGCTGGAGGGAGTAAAGTGTCAGAGTAGAGTGGTGCAGAGGGACGAAGAATGTAGAAGAGTGTTGCAGAGTGGAGTGTCATAGAGTGGAGTGTCACAGAGTGGGGTGTCACAGAGTGGAGTGGTGATTGGAGCGTCGTAGAGGGGAGTGTCACACAGTGGAGTGTCACAGAGCACAATGGGTTAGAGTGCAGTGGGATAGAGAGTCGTAAAGTGGAGCGTCATTGAGTAGAGTAGAGTGATGTAGAGTGGAGCGAAGTGTCATAGAGTGGAGTACAATAGAGTGGCTTAGAGTGGCCTGGAGTATCATTGAGTGGAGGGTTGTAGAGTGGAGTAAAATGTCTTAGAGTGGAGGACCATAGAGTGGAGTAGAGTGGAGTAGAGCAGAGGGACATAAAGTGGTGGGCGTACAGGGAAGGGTCATAAAGTGGCATGGAGGGGTGTAGAGTTGGAGGTGTAGAGTGGAGGGACATAGAGTGGGGGGCATACCGTGGCAGGGCATAGAGTTGACTCAAGTGTTATAGACTGGAGAACAGTGTAGTAGAGTATCATAGAGCAAAGTCATGTAGAGTGGCATAAAGTGTTTTAGAGTAGAGTGGAATGGCATGCAGTGTACTCGAGTTGTGGAGTGGTGTAGAGTGGCCTAGAGTGTAGTGGCTTAGGGTGGTGTAGAGTGGCATAGAGTGGAGTGGCATAGAGTGCCGTGGAGTGGAGTAGAGTGGCGTTGAGTGGCGTGGAGTGGCGTGGAGTGGAGCAGAGTGGTGTAGAGTAGAGTGTCAGAGTGAAGTGGCGTAGAGTGGCCTAGTGTTGGACAGAGTGAAGTAAAGTGACGTAGAGTGGCATGGAGTGGAGTAGGCTAGAGTGTCAGAGTGGAGTGGCGCAGTATGGAGTGTCATAGATTGGAGTAAAGTGGGATGGAGTGTAGTAGAGTGGAGTTTTGTAGAGTGACATAGAGCAGTATGTCATACAGTGGAGTGTTGTGGAGTGTCATGATATAGAGTGGAGTGTCATAGAGTGGAGTGTTGTAGAGTGGAGTCTCATAGAGTGGGTAGAGTGCCGTAGAGTCACGATCGGAGTAGTGTAGAGTGGCCTAGAGTGTCATAGAGTAGAGAGGCATGGAGTGGAGTGGCATACAGTGGAGATGAGTCATGGAGTGGTGTAAAGTAGGGGAGAGTGGCCTAGAGTTAAGTGGCCTAGAGATGTGTAGAGTGTCATAGAGTGGAGTGGTGTAAAGTGCCATAGAGTGGAGTAGAGTGGAATGGAGCGGCATGGAGTAGAGTGGAGTGACATAGCGTGGAGTGTTGCAGAGTTGAGTAAAGTGGCATGAAGTGTAGTACAGTGGAGTGGCATAGAGTGGCGCACAGTGGAGTGTCATAGAATTGAATGTTCTAGAGTGGAATGTTGTAGAGAGGAGTACAGTGGCCCATGTTGACGTGGCATAGAGTGTCGTAGCGTGTTGTGCATAGAATGGAGTGATATTGAGTAGAGCGGGGTAGAGTGGAGTGACATAGAGTGGAGTTAAGCGGCGTGGATGGAAGTAGAGTGGCGTAGAGTGCTATAGAGTGTCATAGAGTGGAGTGGGAAAGAGTGGATTGTCGTGCATTGAAGTAGAGTGGCCTAGAGTGGCGTAGAGTGGAGTGACATAGATTGTCATAGAGTAAAGTGGCATAGAGTGTCGTAGATTGGAGTAAAGTGGAGTAGAATAGTTTGTCGTGGAGTGGTGTAGAGTGGAGTGCACAGAGTGAAGTGGCACAGAGTGGAGTGGTATAGAGTTGAGGCAATTAGTGTGGCAGAGAGTTGAGTAGAGAAGTTTATAGGGGAGTAGAGTGGCAGAAAGTGGAGTAGAGTAGAGTGGAATAGAGTGGCATAGAGTGGCATACTCATTGTGTGGTAGTGCACTGCCAATACAGATACACATTTCCAATTGAAATGCCATTACATTTGCACAGACATGCAGTTTTACTAATAAAACTATACAGCACACAATAGATGTGTGGAAATGGCATCCCCTAGTGTATTGATTTTTTTGTCATAACAAAATATTTGTTTCCAGTGCATTTTAGAATTACCAAAAAGCATTTGTCCTTTTTTAATTCTCATATAATCAGGAATATTTGCAAGTTATTTACAGATATTTAAATTTTCTTGGCGTGCCAGAAAAAAGTGTTTCCCTTCACACCTTCAGATTATGAGATAAAGCCTCTCACTTTGAAGTCAGAGAAAAAAAGGGAAAATCAAGTTGTCTCCGGAGACCTAGTTTGACATTTGACCTCTGCCTTTCAATGTACAGCAAACGTGACAGCATTTTAAGGCCTGTTTACAGAAAATGAGCACTTTTGAAAGAATACAGTCTATGCTACACAGGAGGGACAAAGACATGGTGGGCAGCCTAAAACAAATAAAGCTAGCAAACAGAAAGCATGCAAATGTGCTTTACAAAGTGCAAACCCTATGGTAAACAATGGGCAGAAAGTTTTCTTAGGTCAGCTTTGAGAATGTCCCCAAGAAGTCTTTAGCAAATCAGACTGCACTGTCTGATAGGCTTCGACCTAAAAAGGCCTGCTCATCATCCTTTAATTGATGTAGTCTCTTAAATCTTCATGGTTGAAACAAATTATTTTTTTAAGAGGAAATGTAAAGGTGCTATTAGCTGAGATCGGGAGTATTTGAGACACTTACTAAAATATTTGCAATAGGGACAGTCTGATAATACTTATTGCTAAAATATATATTTTGAAAGCACGTGTTGTAGCTCAAACACTACATCACCTGGGGAGCCAGGTTTGACTCCTGGTGTCCCCTTAACATCCTGTGATTCTGGCCAAATCACATTATCTCTCCATATCTGAAACAATTATTATGACCTTGTGCATAGTAACTGGTGCTCATTTACAGCATTCAATTACCTTTGGGTTGAGTCCGTGCTATGTAAAACTGAAAAAGAAATGAGGCAAGAAATGAGGCAGCGTAGCTTATACTGTGTATAACACTATTTTAAAATAATGACTTATAAATTCACCTTGCTTTCTCTAACAGGCTGGGACATCGTTGTACTATAAATACATAAATCACAATTCCACATTGCCCCAACTAGGATTAGATTATGTGCCTTTCTGGTCTCAAATACACACATCTGCAGTGAAATTGCACATTTCCCACATATTTTTTTGCAGTTTTATATTGTACAAAGGGGATCTGAAGGTATTGGAGACCTTTACATGAGCACCATTTACTTACGCAAGATAACATTCATTTTCTATGCACACAGAGATTAAGGGGCATATTATCTAGGGTTGGCGATAATTATCGCTGAGCGCGCTTAGTGCGCTATTCTTTATCGCCGGCTATCGCTGGAAAATCTTGCCAAGCTAGTGCTGTATTACCAACGCTCAGCGCTATGGCGATAAATATTCCAGCAACCCCAGGGGTATAACAGAGGTTAAAATCAGAACTGACCTTGCTCTGAAAAAAGTGGTAGCTTGGTCGAGCAGTAAGGCAGTACCAGAGGACAGTGTAAAGCATTTGTTGTACACACTCAGTCCGTAAAAGGTTTCACACACTCAAGGACTTAACTCCAGGCCAATTGTTTTTATATCCACAGATATAGTTGTTTTATTTTTAGAACCAACAGTGATAAAAATATACTTTTCTGGTTATGAGTACTCTCATGTAAATACTTTGTAAAGGGGCAATAAAGGTTGTGCACACAAGGATTACAGTATTGATAGTAAGCAACACAGTCCTGAAACACACTTTAGCATTGAACTCAATGGGTTTGCTACATTTAAGTACAGTTGATTACTTTATAGATTACTAGGGAAGTTCCAGGACTAGGTCTTAGATTCAGTCCTGGGGTCTAAGTTGAAACCAGATTAGCAAACAGGTTTTAGTTACTGTAGTGAATTTTCATGAATATAAAGCAGTTTTAAAAGTTCACACTTAGAAACTTTTCAATGTAAATCTCACAATGTTATTCAAAGGGAGGAAATTCAGGTTGTAGGTCAAGCAGGATCGCGTTACTTTTGTAACCCAACACTGGTCTCCTAGGGCCAGCTCTGGGAGCTTAACTCAAAACAGGTAGGTAATTGCGTTTCAGTATTTCGTATGATTTTTAAAGAATATTTGCAGTTTTCAAAAGTAGACAGAAGAAATTTCATAGAAAAGCAGAAAATGGGTTCCTATGGAGAAAATACAGCTTATTTCAAACGCTGGGGCGTATTGACGCCCCAATCCGGACGCACAGCATTGATTTGCGCATTACAATAATGCCACAGTAAATCCATTTCATCAGTTTTTATTCCAAATTAATCCATTTTTTATACAATTTCATTCTCGTTTAACATGACATTTACGGGAGGGCGGGGAACTCAATGTTAAATTGTTTGAATGACTGGGAAGAGGGTTACGATTGGGAGGAATGTGAAAATATACCGTTGTGAACAATAACCCGTAAAATACAAGTATGAGATCAGTTGAAAGGTTTTTGTAAGGCATTTTGGGATCGGTAGTATGCTGCATTGAAGGGGAGGGATCGGAAGTTTAAATGACGAGAAAGGGGTGGGATTACCACTGAGCCGTTTAAAATGGAGTGAGGCAGTAATGCACAGATTATGGTTTTCGACCGGATGGAGAACAGGAACCAGAATGTTTTATTTAAGGTATGGGACTATGTTTGGGGTTGGAAGAGGTGGTTTATTCACGTTCAGAGGAACAGAATAGAGGGCGTTTAATTTGAGACAGTCTAATTAAATGCAAACGAGTGAAGAAGTTATAACCAGCATTTATTCAGGCACAATTGATTTCAGTGGGCAAAAAACGTTATAGGCGGGAAGAACGTAAATGAATTGTATGCATTTATCTTTATTGTTTAATTTCTGGATAATACTCAAATTGATAACTAATCGTGAATGTATAGTCTAACAGATATGTTTTAAACATTTGTAGATAAACCCCTGACGAAGAGCCGTGATGGGCTCGAAATGCATTGGGTGAAAGAGATTATTTAAGGAGAAATACTTATGCTGCATTCCGTGCTTTAGGATAAGGCATTCCTACAGCATGTAAAGGAAACAAATGCATCTACAAGTGTCTTACATGTGACAGACCAACGAGAATGAAATTGTATAAAAAATGGATTAATTTGGAATAAAAACTGATGAAATGGATTTACTGTGGCATTATTGTAATGCGCAAATCAATGCTGTGCGTCCGGATTGGGGCATCAATACGCCCCAGCGTTTGAAGTAATGTTACTAGTACGTGATTCGGCAGTTCACGATACCGGGCTAGCACGCATAAAAGGCGGAAACTAAAATTATAAGGACTAACTGGAGAAAGAAGGAGTGCACTGTGTCATTTACTTTTTGAAAATACAGCTTACTCGTAAACCCGCTAGGGATTACTTTTGCGGTTCAATACTGGGCTGAAAAGTACAGTACTGGCTTCTCCCCTGAACCCAGGTGAGTACTTCGAATTCGGATTTTGGCTGATTTTATAGGAATTCTGTAGTAATCAACTCCAGGACACGAAGGAAGTTGAGTAGAAAGGTATTTATTCAGCACAGGTGCCAGCAGTAACCGCAGGTGAAAGGATCTGAGGACAACTGCCACACAGAACACGAGGCACTCACAACATTCCATAACAGAATAGAATCTAACATGCACGTGTATAATGACCAAAGCAACTAAAGAAGATAAGACCATTACATTATCCTCCTCCTTGTACAGTGAAAACAAAACAAAGAAAAACAAAAACAATACAATACAATAAAAGAAATATAACCAAACATTACAAAGATAACAAGAGTAATTGGAAAGGACTGAAAACTGCCTATAAATAACTAGCGTAATTTTGCAGGAACAAAACGCTGCCTGTTGCTCCTACGTAGAACAGTGAAGTATCCCTTAGAGGAGAAGGAGACTGTGAAGAAGAGATGCCATCATCACAAAAAGATTCCCTTTGTTGCAAATTAACACATGAATTTCTAACAATCAAATTTTTCGAGTCAAAATGAGTCAATGTTATCCAATGGCAGGTAAGTGAATTACCGGTTTCGAGGTGAGTACTTGGTGGTTGAAGGTAAGGTTCTGGGCATAGACTCAGGGGTCCCCCAGGGTCAGGTAAGCACAGTTAGATCAGTCCCAGTGGCACAGGGGCGGCCGGGTGCAGAGGTAGGTAGGCCCAATGATATCCAATGAGGGAAAGGGGGCCTTCGGTTGGTGGCTGCTGGCTAGCAGGCCACGCAGCTCTGGGAGCTGAGCTCCTGGTCACTTGCTCAGGGCAAGGGGGAAGTAGGATAGGGCAAAGCGGTCACAGCCAGCGGCACTCGGGCGGCTGGGTGAAGGGTGCTTTTGAGCCATCGGGCGCGCAATGTTATCCAATGAGGATCTTGAAAAGGGAACAAAGGCTGCATGCTCGGGGACAGAGACTCTCTAGGGGCGACCAGCACTTCGAGAGGTAAGTTGGGATGTTGGAGCACAGGTAGGTACCCCACAGGGAGGCACAGGGGGCTGTAGGGCACCTGGTGCAGGGGTGTCTTTGGGTGTCGGATAAGCTTACCCTCGCTGGTCGCGGTTGGGGTGGCCCCTGGTTCTGAGTCTGCAGGCGTCGTCTGGTTCATCGAGGTGGGTCTTTGGGCACTGGACTTCGGGTCCCAGTCGCCGGGGGGACGTCCTCGCGGTCTTGGTTCGGTTAGGCCCAGCCCGGGCTCGGCCAGGGCAGAGTGGGCTGGTCCGGAGCTTCCTGGCTGGCACCAGGTGGGTTGTTGATGGGAGTCCCAATCTTCAAGAGGGTCAAGGCAGGCAGGTCCTCTGAGTGCCCCAAGGTTGCTGTCCACGGGGGTCGCCGGGTTTAAGCAGGAGCAGGTTCCAGGATCAACAGGCCGGTAGGGCTGGGGCCAAGACATTTGTTGTTGTCCTGTTGTTAGCAGCTGAACGGCGGGTCATTTTCTTCTTGATCTTCTTTCCTCTTCTTGATATCGGAATGTCAGGAAGGGAGGTTCAGGGAGCCCCTAAATACTACATTTAGGGGCTTTACAGGTAGGGCAAGGACAGGGACCAATGGGTCCCTGTCCTGGGGTGAGTACACCCCCTAGCCTGCTCTCCTTTGCGAGTGGGGCAGGAGCCTAGCTGGGATTGGGCAGGGCTCCCCATCTACAAGATGGCCAGAGCCAGGGTTCGTGCTTCACATCGCCTCCTCCACCTGAGGGGTGGAGTTGGCAAAGGTTGGCACACCCCCTTCCTGACATGGTTTTTCCTGCCAGTCTTCCAGCCAGAGTGGGGTCCAGGACTGGGGGGGGGCTGGTTGCTGGGTACAGCAAATGGTCTGGGGAAGCTCACAGAGGCTGCATGCCTTTGAAGCTTCCCCCTGTCCATCCTGGGGGAGGAGACCTAGCACCTCGCCCAGGATGTGCATTGTTGCAGGCCGAGGAGAGCGGGGGCTCTCCTACCCAGGGGTCCAGCAGCATGTCAGCTGTGTGGCAGCCTCTGCAGTCACTAAGCGCAGACGTGGATTGTAGGTTTGGGTTTTGGAGGGCATCTCTAAAATGCTCTCTCCTGCATCTTACATTAAATCCCACACTGGCATCAGTGCGGGTTTAATGTACTGAGAAGTTTAGTACCAAACTTGTCAGTCTTCAGTGTAGCCATTATGGTGCTGTGAAGTTCATAATGACAACCTCCCAGAACCATCTACTCTTAAGTGGCATTACTGCACTTACAGAGCCCAGGAATGGCCCTGGGTACTGTAGGGGCACAGGGCTCATGCACCTGTGGCTTCACCTCTGGCATAGGGCACTCAGCTAGAGGGGGGACTGAAGTATGCCAGGGCAGTGGGTTCTGTGGGCATGGCACACAGGGATGTGTGCCATGTCGACTCTCATTTTAGTTCTGTACTTATGCACTCAGCCTGCAAAGGCAATGTGTGGGTGCCAGGGTACAGGGCCCCTGAGGGTGGCACAATAAGTGCTGCAGCCCTCAGGGGTCTTTTCTGGTCCCCATACCCTGGGTACCTAAGGTACCATTTACTAAGGGCTGACAGGTGGCCAGAGATGCCAATTAGGTATTTTGTTTCAGCATAGCTTTTCTTCTTAGGGAGGGAACACAGGCCCTGGGTACCTGATTGGCAGGGACCCAAGGCACACTCAGTCAAAGCACATCAGCAGTTCAGAAAAAAGTGGGGGCATACCAAGGCAAGAAAGATAGCACTTTCTCACATATGCCTAACACAGGAATTAAGCAGACGTTAAATTCCTGAGTTAGGCCAGAGGTAGCGCGATTATTATCATCGCTACCCATCCTTGCTAATATTGTGAAGCTGCATTTGCGATACTTTCCCATGTTGTTTCTGTCAGCCACGCCTACTTTGCATTTCATCATCGATGCGTAGCGAGTGGTGACAGAAACTGGAGATAAATCAAGGATACACGCGCTAGCGTGTCCTTGTTTATAATGGATAGAATTATCACCGCTTTTCAGCCAAAAATGGCCGCTAAAGCGGCGAAAATTCTCTTGATAATATGCCCCTAAGTGATTTGCAAAGAATCATACTATTTTTAACTTGCATTTATTTTTTATTTCACTGTGTGTGTGTCATTTTATATGCAGTTAAGCAAAGGCAAAAAATAACAAAATACTTACAGAATAGTTTGTTCTTTTTAGCCACCTCTATGTTCCTGCCACCACACTCATTGCCCCACTCCCATGGAACTCGAAATCACAGTTCCCATATATTTTTTGTGCATGTCAAGGTCTGTTTGTAAACTAAGGCAGACTGGAAATGCGCCAAATAAAGAAGGTCCTACTTCAGGCTACGTTCATTTACAATTCTTTGCTGAGGCATTTGCACCTCTCCATGGCCCTGTGGAATGTAGCCACGGGCCCCCAGGAGGGCACGCTCAACAATTTGAATACCTCGGCTCAACAGATTCCCAGCCTTTATGTATGACTCTATCCAGAGTCCAAGCCAGCATGAACATTTCTTCAGCCCCAGACAAAAAGAAATCTGAACCTATGGCCTGTTTTTACCAAGCTTCAAAGACTCCTCCACAGTCACTGGACCCAGGGTTGGACTGGGACAGATAATAGGCCTGGGCATCAAAATAAAAGAGGCCAGTTAGTGATTTAGAAAGCTAAAAATGTAACCCCTGTTTGCAAATTGGAGCAGTTTTAAATGTGTAAATACGCTTTATACGTGTTTTGCAAAGTATGAAAGACAGCAGGGATTTAAGCCTGCAGCATGCAATATTTGATTTAAAATCAGGAAATCAACAGTAACAAAAGACCTAGTAGTCTATAGAACAGGCCCACAAGCAGCTAAAAAAATGGCCCACACACTGACCTATAGGAGCAGCATGTCGGGCACTGCTGGATTGCCCCACAGGCCAGTCCCACCCTAACTGCATCTCAGCCCCATAAAAAGCAATCAGTATTTGCAAATGCACTGAGACAACCAGCAGAGCGGATAATTCTCCCTTGAAACATGGGGCAGTCTATAGATTCTGCGTGCATCGTTACACATCAGGATGCCTTCAATATACTTAACACAAGAGCAATTAACACTTTCAATGTCACGCATAATTCACCAGCACTCACCTGTTACAGTCCGAGGAATGCTCATGAAAAATCATGCAAGTGTAAGGAGGAATCACGTTTGATAATTAGTAGCACATTTGGTAACTCAAGCCAAACAAGAAGGAAGGAAATGGCCTGACTACTTACCAGCCCTCCAAGTCTTTGCTGTCCTTACTTAAGGGTTCACTACTGAAACTAAGGAGTAGTACAGGTGGTAATTAGTGGTTACTTACCAGTAATCTTTGTTACTCATAGCCCAGGTCTTCCTCATCAAAATACTTAATTGAGTCATCATTCTCGGTTAAGTAATGACCACAACGAGGAATTTGAAGAGGTGGTAACTTGGGTAAGTCAAAAGATTGTGTTTTTATTTGTTTACTGAGTCATTTAAGGGCTGTTTACTTTTAAATTGTGGCTAGTCTCACTCAGCTTCTCTAAAGTACGGCACGTGACCTTCAGCTGGGCTGGAACAACCAGCTCCAATTTTAAGTCTTCAATATTCGGTTTAAATCAATCAATCATTCTTTGTGTAGCACATCACTGTCACCCCTAGGAGTATCTGATGGTGCCATGCCTCAGTCGAAAAGCCAGGTGTTGAGTTTCTTTCTGAAGTCCACCACGGAGGTAGCTGTTGGGATGTGTAGGGGCAAGTCCTTCCAGGTTTTGGCTGCGATGTAGGAGAATGAGCAACTCCCACTGCTGCTGTGACAAATACGTGGGGTGTGCGCACAAGCCAGTAAGGAGGAGCACAGGTGTCTTGCGGGTGGAAGCTCAGTTAATGGTTGATGTGGGATGGTGTTTGATCGTATAGAGCTTTGTAGGTGGGCATGAGGATCTTAAACTGGCATCTCTTCTGGATGAGAAGTCAGCTGAGGTTTCTGCGGTGGGGGTGATGTGGGTCCATTTGGGGAGGTCCAGGATAAGTCTGACTGCTGCATGTTGTAGGGTCTAGAGTCTTCTAAGGAGCTGGGTGGAGATGCCAGTGTAGAGAAAGTTGCTGTCATCGAGGCAGCTGGTGACGAGGGCCTGAGTGACGGTCTTGATTGGGATCCATCTGAAGATTCTTCAGAGCATACAATGGGTGTGGAAGCAGGAGGAGACAACTGTGTTGACTTGTTAATCCTGGTCAGTTCACAGTTTTTGTATTTGTATTTGAGTTTGTAGAGCGCATAAATCACCCATAGGTCTCGTAGCGCTAGCAAAACTCAGGTGAGAAGACAGAGGGACAGGCAAAACTAGAAAAGCCAGGTTTTTAATTTTCTTCGGATCTTCTGGTGGTTGGGTTCTGCTCTAATGAGCAGAGGCAGAGTATTCCAGGTTTCTGGGGATATTTTAGAGAAGGATCTGTCGCCGTTTTTAACTGTGTGGACTTTAGGAATAGTTAGGGGACGCTTGCTGGTCGAACGGAGGGTTCTGGTTGGGTGATAGTACGTAAGTTTTTTTTCTAGATATTTTGGCCCTTTACCGTTGTTGGTCTTGTGGACAAGACAGCATTTTTTTAAATTATTGCATTTTCTTTATGGGAAGCCGGTGTGGTGTCCTGAGGCAAGGCGCAGAGGGGGTGCGGGGGGAGGTTTAGCACCATCCTGAATGCGGTGTTTTGCAGGACCTGAAGTTTTGTCAAAAGGCTTTCGTTTGTGGAAGCAAGCAATGCATTGCCATAATCCGTACGGCTTATGATTAGGCCTTGGATTAGGGGCATGCGGGACGGAAGGAGGATCCATTTAAAACATTTCTCAAGACTGCGCATCTGTCCAAAGCTGGTGTGCACTACTTTGTTAACATGATCAGTCATAGACATCTTGTTATCAATGGTAACCCCCCGGGCTGTGGTCTTGGGAGGGGGGCAGGAACCCAATGCCGGTGGCCACCATTCATCTGTCCAGTGTTTGTGAGCGTTTCCAAAGAGCATTATCTCTGTATTTCCAGCATTGAGCATCAAATAGTTGTTGGTCATCCAGTCCTTTATGGAAATCATGCATTGTTGGAATCTTAGTTTGGTGTCATTGGGGTCTGGACCAAGGGTGATTAGTAGCTGTGTGTCGTCTGCGTAGGACACGGTATTGAAACTGTGTGCTCTAATTACCTCAGCCAATTGGGATAAGTATAAATTGAAAAGTGTAGGGCTCAGTATTGAACCCTGGGGGATACCCTTGTCGTTTTCCAGGTTTGCTGAGGAAAAGGACCCTTTTTGGACCTTTGATCGCCTTCCAGTCATATAGCTTTTGATGCAGAGTAGGGCTGAGCCTTCAACACCAACCTCAGCTATTTAATTGAAAAGTGTAGGGCTCAGTATTGAACCCTGGGGGATACCCTTGTCGTTTTCCAGGTTTGCTGAGGAAAAGGACCCTTTTTGGACCTTTGACCGCCTTCCAGTCATATAGCTTTTGATGCAGAGTAGGGCTGAGCCTTCAACACCAACCTCAGCTAGGCGTTCTAAGAGAATACCATGTGAGATGGTGTCAAAGGCAGCTGATAGGTCGAGCAAGATCAGGATGGCGGATTGTCTTGTATCGAGGGTCAGCCTAATGTTGTCCACGATCTCGAGTAAGGCAGTTTCAGTACTATGAAACGTTCTGAATCCTGATTGGGATGGGTCAAGCAGCTTGTTGTCTTCCAGTTGTTTGCATAGTTGTTTATTTATTAGGGATTCCATGACCTTACCGAACAGTGGCAAGAGGGAGATCGGGCGATAGTTTAGGAGCTGTTTAGGGTCAGGGTTGGTTTTTTTTAAAGATTGGTCTGATTATGGCCTCTTTCCAGTGGGCAGGAACAGGAGAGTGGGACAGTGATAGGTTAAGAGTTTTAGTCAGGTCGGGAATCAGAGCCGGCGCAATTTTAGGAGTCTGGGTCGGCTGGAGACCCTGATTGTATTTTATTAATTGTGATGGCTACTTCCTACATACCATGCATGCCTAGGTTGCATGCATGGTCTGTTGGTGTGGGTGTCGGTCAAAGTTCTGCTGCCCCCCAGCTGGGGTCCCAGATAGAAGTGTTTTTTCCAAAGGTCACTACTTCTGTCTTGTCAGAGTTGCGTTTAAGGTAGTTGTCTCTCATCCAGTTGGCTACGTTGGCTATGGCATCGCAGAGGTTGGTTTTGGCATAGGGGGAGGTCCCTGGTGAGTATGTGGATTAGTTGAGTGTCATCAACGTAGGAGATTATGTTGAGGCCGTGGCCATTCAAAAAGTGTACCATATTAGCAAGACCAGGTGGGAGCTGTAAGATATCTTCGTAGACTGTACAATGTGAGGCGAATTTAATGCATGAGGAATAACATGTGTGGTGACTTTACCAACACCTGAAGCAACCATCCATCCAGCAGTGGGCTAAAGTTTCCCAAAATATGGTTGGGGAGATTGGGGGATTGAAAGAAATGCCACTCCTATGATTCATACCTAAACCCACCCCTTTGCCCATTTGTTGCAAATTGTGACACCTTGCAACATTTACTAGAGTTTCTTTGACACTTAGCTGAGCTCCGAGCATGTAGCAGTTAGAACCAGGAAACTACTCCCCAGAAGCAGGACGGGGGCTAAAGCTCAGCAGACCGGGATGTGGGGCAGCTGGAATTTAGCTTAGACAGCCTCAAATGCCTCATGAAAATGCTACTTTTGGGGGGAAACATAATGGCCAGCTGTGCCGACAGAAATCAAAAGTAGAAAAATTGCAAACAAAATGGGATTATTTTCCACTACCCCGTGATAAGAACCACCTCTGCTGCTGGGCAATCGACTAGTTGCAAACTCCTGGCTAAGCGGCACATCGATTAGCATATTACCAAGTACAAGATGAGAGAAAGTAACCTGAAATGGGGTGGCGGTGACGCATAAGCATGATAGAGGGAAGAAGAAACACAGTGGAGGGTGGGAGACGTAGTGAGGCAAGAGACAAAATAGAGGGCGCAGGGGAGCACAATGGCAGAGCCAGTGGAATGTGGAGAGAGCATGGGGGAGAAACAGCAAAGAGGAATGCAGCATGAGAGAAGTGCACAAGGGAGGCAGCAAAAGTGCACACACTATCATGGAGCAGTGAAAGAAAAAAGGGAGTATGTGTTCGCTTTAGAAACCTTTCTGTTTATTTGCTCAAAAGGTAGAAGCACACTGCATTTGGTTGAAATGCATCGTGCTTCTACCTTTCAGGCAAATAAAGAAATGCGCTTTCCAAAGTGCACACACACTCCATTAACAATGGAAAACAAAGTTTGTTTTCCTCTGCGAAAATGTACTCACTGTCCAACATAGCTGTCACACACACTGTTCAATCTGGAGAGCCGTGGAAAGGCGGAGCTGTAATACAGAGGCCTGTGAGCCACCAGTGCTGGAGGAGAAGAGCGAGCACAGCTTCGGAAATCACTCCAGCTGAAAGCATGCAACTGCTGTGCTGATTATAAGCAAACTGTAACAAGTGTGCTGAAAAATAGAAAGAGTCTTTGCCTCCTGAAGTGGACACCATGCAGGAAAAATGGCAACAACAATAGGGGAAGGAGGGGGCAGGAGCAAAGATGCAATAAAATATGGGCACCTAACCTGAACACGCACCCACAGTGTAGCATAAGCAGGAAAGAAATTAAAAAAATTGTCCCCCAAACAAAAAGATAAACATTCAAAGCGAAAGATATATTACTTGGTCCCTGCTCCATGTGGGGAAATGAAAGACAAAAATTAGGTACAAAGAGGAAGGACTAACTACTAGCAAGCACGGATTTTTAAAGGACATTAAAGCAAACACATGAAAAGTAGTAGGCGGACTGCAGCCCCCAAAGTTATAGAAAAAGTCCAGAGCTCAACCTAATGATCCCCAATAGTGGTCATTAGTTTTTGATTTTTCAAGAACAAACTCCTGCTTCTAGAGTTAGTTTTTGAAAAATAAAAAGCTTTGGAAAAGTGAATCGTCTAACTGGCCATCATCTTTGACAGTGCCATCCATCAAACCTTTCCAACTGCCATGATTGCGGTTCCTGCCAATGATTAGGGATGTCTACGAAACTGCCAGACATCTCTAAATTTGTGGAGTAAAGGCAGGTTGGGTGATGTAAAGTACTCCACCACCCTGTCCGTCTTTACACCGTCTCCAAACCATAAACCAGGTCCTCTGTGTATAGTGCCATAGTTTCTGAAAAAAGATGTTTATGCAATACTATACCCATACATTGCCAGTCATTAAACTATTTGCAAGCATTTATCCCATCACATTTTGTTTGTTCGATTGCAAGTAGGATGCCTAAAAACCAGAGACTAGTGTTCTTTCCTATCCTACTACTGCCAATGTTTGTGAATTCCAAAAAGTGCTACATTTGCTTCCATTCAAGGAGTATTTCTTTGGGTGCTGATTTATGACCTTTTTGGTAAACCATTTTCTATATATATAAGGTTCTGATAAAATAAATTAAACAGTTAAAACCGCTGACTGAAATCAGGACAACTAGAAAAACCAACACAGATATAGAAGATTTGACTCAGGGACCCCCGAACAAACTACCAAGCCAGGCATGCATTCATTTGGGGTGTCACACCTCACACAAACCCCTGAATCTACAGCCCTGTGGATATATTTATAACCTGAGCTACCTCGCTGGCTAAACAATTTCTCAAGATCATCAGTTGGGTCTTGTTGTTTTGTTTCTTCAATTATACAAGCCCAAAGTGGCCTAAGTATTGGGAATGTGTGAAAATCGCCCTCGCAACATGGGACTAGTGGACAGTAGCCCACTTACATTTTATGCCAAAGAATATGCTATGCAGTGCAGTGCTAACAAAACACCTAAAATAAATAATTGCTCTATGTTATGATTTTGAACTGACATCTCATTCACAGTGCATGCAATCTCAGCAGAGGAATTTGCAACTAAACATTCATAATTAATCATCTTTCTAAAATGCTGCAGGTCTATAGTATCTCAGCAGTTTTTTAGTCTGACTACGCCAAAAAAATAGCAAACTAAGGGAACTGAGATCTGGGTGTTCTTTAATGGAGAAATATCAACATTACTTCATGCAGCTAAAAATGGAACACACTTCCCAATTCATTGACGTCATTGGAGCCTACATAAATATTCCATGCTACTTCCAGTTGCTCTTTCTATTTGTGTAGCTGCAAATACTTCTGACACCTTTCGAGGCTATACTGGCGATAGAACCACACCTAAAAATTATATCTAAGCCACAAATCCTTCGCAGGCATTTTAATATGGCTTTGAAACAAAACCAGTATGGCACCTTATGCTGTGCCAAAGAAGAAACAGCTGCTGTTCCACAATTGAACAGGCTGACACAACAAGATTAGGACTACAGTACGTGCATTTAGAGAAGTGTATGTAAATTAAGGATTTTTTCACCTTTAATATTATTTATTACTTTTAAAATAACATGAATATACACAAGGAACCTTTTGTCCTCTGTAGCCATGCAGATCACACAAAAATTAGCAAAGGGCACACAAGTGGCTCATGTAAGCTACCAACATCATTTTGCAATATGGGATTTGCAATTTTCCTATTACAGTTTTGAGGGATATGAATCTCATCATGCTGGAGATGTTTATTTAAAAAATATCACTGACTGCAAGTGTCATACACAACAGGCCTGATTCACAAAGACAATCTGAGACAAAAAGTCTACTTTTACGACTTTTGGTTTTCACCGAGGTCATTTACGAGTCATATCTTTACGTCTGCAGTCAGACTGGAATCTCCACACCCGTGGTGGAATCTCCGGCTCGGGCCGGATGAAGTATAATCAATGGGCCTGAACACAAATTTTACAAAAAGGAACATCAGGAATGTGATATAAATGGTATAGGATGTCATGGAAATCAGTTTGAGCAGGGAAAAGGGTGTGGCCAGACACTACATCACATCACAGAAAAAATTTGCTGCTTTGCATCATGGTGCATGCAGTCCAGGGAGTGTAAGTTGTGGACTGCATGGACCATGATGCAAAGAAGTTTGTCTTAAAGACTAATCTATCATTCTTGATGGACCAGCGTCAGTGCTTTGCTCCTTACCACTTACTCTGCTCCTAAGAGAAGGTAGTGGATTTACTGTTCAGGGCTCCATGCAAAGAAATACCCTGCCCAAGGTCCTAAAAAATATTTAAGTCATAGTTTCCTCAACAGAAAAATGTGAAGGCTTTATTTAAATCAATCACTTTCATATTTTGCATATTGATCACATTATCATTTCAATAAGACTCCACAAAGCATCAAGTGGATGTATACTTAGCAAAAATTGTATAACATAATTATCAAGTGGCAAGTTCTATTCAAGCAGGAGATCAAATGTTGAGTGACAATGATTCTTACTTAAATTTTGCTAAACTACCATTTTGAGAAACCATCACAGATGCTGAATGGTCTTATCTGAAAGTACTGGTCCAAAAATGGGATGTGGAAATGGCACTCTGATGTTTTTCTCCGAGTGTTTTTTTCTTTTAAGTAGGTGGTGCCATAGAGGTGAACCCTCCTGGGCTGAGGGTGTAAAGATACTAAAATGCGTTGTTTCCCGTAGGAATAACATCTCCAATAGGCACTCAATTAATGGATTCCACTATGTTTTTAAAAAAAATCATTAAATCTTCATGTGAAAGTTGATTTCTTTATTTTTCATATGCGTTTATCTTCATATTATTGTACTCATAGTATGACAAGCTTATTTGTGTGGTCAGCCCGATGCATTTCGGGCGGGTGCCCTTCTTCAGGGGTCTTAGTTTCTGAAAGCAATCAAGTAAAGCGCAATTTAGCAATGGATTTGCTTAACTTCAATTAACATAAATATACATTTCTGAACAGAGTTAATGAAACATGCATTCGTGTTGACACACAAAAGTGAACGTACGGCAGTGACAGGTGCTTCCAGGTACAAGTGATTCTTAACTGTGCACTGATATCGTAACACTAGAAGCTTGATGTATTCATACGGAAACGGACAATAAGTTTGAAATGTGCAGCGGCAATAAAAAGTGCTCAAACGGTGCGGGTACTTGTCAGCTGTGCGGTGAAAAAAAGGTCTGGGAACGTGGAGCGTTCGTGCAAAAGCGGTCGGTAGGCAATAGTGCACAGTGGAAATACGTAAATACGGCTTGGTGGGCACTCGTCGACCAATGTTTTTCAATATTAATTGACAATAATGTAGGTTCCGGAACTTTAAACGTCGGTGACAACCAAATTTAACTCCATTCTAACCTGTGTTATAGAGGGTCAGGTTCGATAACTATTGAGTTTTCGAAAGTCGGCAGCTGCCTACAAGTCAAGTACCAAGTGGTTGAATTGACTCTGCTGATATCGTCAGCAGTGGCTGCTTTTAAAAAACGGTCGGCATAGGATCGGCTTACTTGTATGTGGTAGCGTGCAGGTTCCGGGGTCCGGAGGACGCGGTGTGTGACTTACGGATGCGTTCATTATTTATGAAGAACCAAGGATGTGACGCGGTCACATTCAAGATGGTCACATGATATTTCGAAGTGTGAGTGGATTCGTCAAAGGGCGACATATGATTCAAATGTGATGATGTAACCTGAAGAAATACTTCGATGTTATGTGATTTACTACTTGATGTGCGTATGGTGCCCAGAATAACATGTGAGAATACAAACGTGTGTCAAAACAATGTGTTAAAATGCTGTCACTGAATGTTGAAAGTGATCACTGTCACTGTGTAGTCCAAAAATGAGTACATGCGATGTCATGTACACACAAGATGTACATTAAGGTTTAAAGGAAACAACTAAATTCCAAATGTTCATTGAGTCCTTTTGGCTACAAAGATGATAAGTGGTTTATCCAGTAAAGTTGTCTTCTTAAGAGATGTTGGGAACTGTCATGCCCAGGTAATAATGGTACCATTTCCAAAATCCAAATACGTAACTGGCTCGGATTGTGATTTAGTAGGTTGAAATGTGCCGCTATGGTGGATTTAATATTTTTCAGTCTGATGTTACTCTTGTGCTCAACAATTCGCGTCTTTATTTTTGTTGAGGTTTTTCCAACATAGACTAATCCACAAGGGCATTTCAACATGTATTTTGGAAATCATATAGATGTACGGGATGGCTGGGTTAATTTTGATCAGAAATTATTTTTCTTTCGTGCCTATGATTCCGGTGTCTATGGCGGTGTCAATGATTTTAGTTAAGATGTTTAAAACTCATTGGTTGGGTCAGTGTCCATTTTCATGTAGATTTCTGTATCGTTAACGTGTTCATTAACATTCTTCTCATAAAAGTCTGTATCCATAATTATAAGGGTGCCACCCTTATCTGCTTGGTGTATGGTGAGGTCTTTGTTTGCAGCTAGGTGTTTCAAAGGCTGTCTCTCCTTTTGCGTCATGTTGGTAGTTTTAGGTCATGGTGATTTGAAAATTTGGTTGATATCTTTAAGAATGATTTTTTCGAATGCGTCTAGTACTTTATGGCTGACGGAAGGTTGGTATCTGCTTTTGTTCCTCAATCCCATGAGGACATCCTTTTTAGGTTTCTCTCCTGTGTCTGGTTTTTCGACAACGTTTGTGAAGAAGTGCCTCAGTTGTAGGCTTTGTAAGAATTTGTATACACATATCTGTGTTTCGAGGATGTTTGAATGGCACGTTGGGACAAATGAGGTACACTTTTGTAAAGTTTGGATCTAAAATTCTGTTATTTTATGTTTGGAGATATTTATAACTAAGTTTTGTGACTCCTGGTGTTCTTGGCTACTGGTTCCGGAATGGTCTTTCTTTTTGCTCCTGCTTCTGCTCCTCCTGGTTCTTCCGGTCGTCCGGAGCCTTTCTCTAAAAAAGGGCCCGATGTTGCTGTTTGTAGTCTCTGGTTATCAGATGCAGGAAGGTCATCCTGACCCTGTCTTTCGTGGGTCGGATATGCAGATGTTCTTTTTTAGTATTGGTAATCATCTGATGAGGTGTCATCGGATGATTTATCCTGTGCGGGTTTCTGTTGTCGGCGCCGGGCGTATATATCAGCCCAGGTGTAGACTTCACCAGTTCGATAATCTGTAATATCCCTCCTGAATTTCCATAAATTTCGATCATTGATTTCATTTGTGTAAGTTTCCAATTGTGAATTTATGTCTTTCAGTACCTCATCCCATTCTTCTTTACTCATCATGGTGTTAGTTCCTCCTTTAAATGATGTGCTTCTTTATTAAGATCTTCTATAAGTTTAGCCAATTATTTGATGAGTAGTAATATGAGGTCTAACAAACATTTATTAAGTATCGCAAACCATTTTTCTGTGAAGCGTGCGTTGTTCTTGCACAAGGTGGATTTGAGGGATATCCTGAGGCTAGCAGAATTCTTTGCGCCTTGTAATATTTTATTAGAGTAATTGCGTGTAAACATTGGTTAACTATTCGTTTGGACATGTATATTAACTGTTTGATGTTTGCTTGAGTGGTTCTTGTGCTTGTCCTTGGGCTTTCATCTTCCTCAATAAGAGAACAAATGCGCTGCGAGTCAGCTTCTATGAATAAGAATTTTTGGGCTCTTTGGTCGGTGGTGTGCAAGATTTCCTCGAATTGCATGGCTTTTGTATTGGTGCGTATTCCACAGGTGCTCAGAAGGGAAAATTGCTGGTCCAAAAATGGGTTGTGGAAATCGCACTCTGATGTTTTTCTGCGTGTGTTTTTTTCTTTGAGGTAGGTGGTGTCATAAAGGTGAACCCTCCTGAGCTGAGGGTGTAAAGATTCTAAAATGCGTTGTTTCCCGTAGGAATAACGTCTCCAATAGGCACTCGATTAATGGATTCCACTATGTTTTCAAAATAAAAATTAATTAAATCTTCATGTGAAAGTTGATTTCTTTATTTTTCATATGCGTTTATCTTCATATTATTGTACTCATAATATGACAAGCTTATTTGGCCCAATGCATTTCGGGCGGGTGCCCTTCTTCAGGGGTCTTAGTTTCTGAAAACAATCAAGTAAAGCACAATTTAGCGATGGATTTGCTTAACTTCAATTAACATAAATATACATGTCTGAACATAGTTAATGAAACATGCATTCGTGTTGACACACAAAAGTGTACATACGGCAGTGACAGGTGCTCACGGGTACTGTGCACTGAGATCGTAACACTAGAAGCACGATGTATTCATACGGAAACGGACGGTAAGTTTGAAATGTGTAGCGGAAAAAAACCATGCTCAAACGGTGCGGGTACTTGTCAGCTGCGCGGTGAAAAAAAAGGGCTGGGAACGTGGAGCGTTCGTGCAAAAGCGGTCGATAGCCTATAGTGCACAGTGGAAATACTTAAATACGGCTTGGTGGGCACTCGTCAACCTATTTTTTTTAATATTAATTGACAATAATGTAGGTTCCGGAACTTTAAACGTCGGTGACGACCAAATTTAACTCCCATTCTAACCTGTGTTATAGAGGGTCAGTTCGATAACTATTGAGTTTTTCGAAAGTCAGCGGCTGCCTACAAGTCAAATAAAAAGTGGTTGAATTGACTCTGCTGATATCGTCAGCAGTGGCTGCTTTTAAAAAACGGTCGGAATGTGGTAGCATGCAGGTCCCGTGGTCCGGAGGACGCGGTGTGTGACGTATGGATGCGTCCATTATTTATGAAGAACCAAGGATGTTAATGAACACGTTAACGATACAGAAATCTACATGAAAATGGACACTGAACCAACCAATGAATTTTTAAACATCTTAACTAAAATCATTGACACCGCCATAGACACCGGAATCATAGGCACGAAAGAAAAAGAATTTCTAATCAAAATTAACCCAGCCATCCTGTACATCTATATGATTCCCAAAATACAAAAGCATGCCACTATACCACCTTTCCGACCAATAGTTTCCACTATAAATTCCATACATGAATCCATCTGTAAATTCATCGACAAACACCTGCAATTCCTGGTTCAGAACATACCAACGTACATCAAAGATACCACCCACTTTCTGAACAGTGGATACGATCATGAGCACTATTGACGTCAGGTCATTATATACTTCGATTCTCCACAATTTGGGTTTAACTGCAGTAGAAAGTGTTCTAATAAACAGTGACAAAGATGAAAACCTAAAATTATCTCTGATGGAGTTACTTCATTTTACATTATTATTACACAGTTACTTTCATTGGAACAACCAATTCTTCGTGGAGTCCTCTGGAACATCAATGGGAAATTGTGCAGCTCCATCTTATGCCAATATCTTCATGCACCAATTTGAGACTGAACACATCTTAGACAACCCTGAGTGGAAACACAATCTTATCCTTTACAAAAGATACATTGATTACATTTTCATTTTGTGGAGGGGATCAAAAACCACTTTGACCACTGCCATTCAGAATCCTAACAAAGTAAACAACAGAATTGCATTCACGTCAACCATCAGTCAAACCCAGCTAACGTTTCTGGATGTTATGATCACCAATGACAATGGTATACTTCAAACAAGTGTATATCAGAAACCCACAGACAGAAACAATCTTCTTAATTTCAACAGTTTTCACCAGCCTTCATTAAAAAAGCATCTCTCTTTTTCCCAACTACTCTGGATTAAAAGAATCGCGTCATCAGATGAAACTTATGAGATATGTAAAAAAACAACCATCCAGAAATTCAAGGAAAGAGGATACCATGATCCCATACTGGTACAAGCTGCAGAAAGAGTACAAATTTTGAACAGAAATCAATTGTTAACCCCGCAACACAAAAGTGATGAACTAAGGTCAGTTTTCATTTCTAAATTCTCTACAAGAAGCCATCGCATCAAAAAAGTCATTCTAAAATACTGGCCGTTACTTGCCTTGGAAGATGATTTCAATGGTATTTTTTCACTTAACCTGAGATTTGCGTATAAACGCACAAAAAATCTCAAAGAACAGTTAAACACCAAGGAAATCACAACCACAATGAAACATCTTGGTACCCTTCATGTCAAAATTGTGGCAATTGTAATGCCATAATCAAAGGAAATGAAATTTCACATCCCTTTAAGGGAACTAAGATCTAACTCAAAGTAACAGCAACAATCTAGTATACATGTTGAAATGCCCTTGTGGATTAGTCTATGTTAGAAAAACCTCAAGAAAAATAAAGACGCGAATTGTTGAGCAAAAGAGTAACATCAGACTGAATAATACTAAATCCACCGTAGCGGCACATTTCAACCTACTAAATCACAATCCGAGCCAGTTACATTTTTGCATTTTGGAAATGGTACCATTATTACCTGGGCGTGACAATTCCCAACGTCTCTAAAGAAGAGAACTTTACTAGATAAACCACTTATCATCTTTGCAGCCAAAAGGACTCAATGAACGGTTAGAATTTAGTTGTTTCCTTTAAATCTTAATGTACACCCTCTGTGTACATGACATCGCGTGCACTCATTTTTGGACTACACAGTGACAGTGATCGCTTTCAACATTCAGTGACAGCATTTTTACACATTGTTTTGACACTTGTAATTTTATTTTCTATGTTATTTTCTATATGCCACTTGTTAAAAAAAATTCATACCATATGTGAAACTTTATAGTTCACGTTTTTATTCTTACATGTTATTCTGGGCACCAAACGCACATCGAGTAGTAAATCAGATAACATCGAAGTATTTCTTCGGGTTTCATCATCACATTTGAATCACATGTTGTCCTTTGACGAGTCAACTCACACTTCGAAATATCACGTGACTGTCTTGAATTTGACCACGTCATATCCTTGGTTCTTCATAAATAATGCATGCATCCGTACAGTACTCACCGCATGCTCCGGTTCCCGGGGACCTGCACGCTACCACATACCGGTAAGCCAATCCTATTAGTTATCGAACCTGAACCTCTATAACACAGGTTAGAATGGGGTTAACTTTGGTTGTCACCGACGTTTAAAGTTCCGGAACCTTCATTATTTTCAAATAATATTGAAAAACATCGGTCGACGAGTGCCCACCACGCCGTATTTACGTATTTCCACTGTGCACTATAGCCTTTTGACCGCTTTTGCACGAACGCTCCACGTTCCCAGCCCTTTTTTTCACCGCGCAGCTGACAAGTACCCGCACCGTTTGAGCACTTTTTATTGCCGCTACACATTTCAAACTTACCGTCCGTTTCTGTATGAATACATCATGCTTCTAGTGCTACGATCTCAGTGCACAGTTAAGAATTACTTGTACCTGTGAGCACCTGTCACTGCCGTACGTTTACTTTTGTGTGTCAACACGAATGCATGTTTCATTAACTATGTTCAGACATGTATATTTATGTTAATTGAAGTTAAGTGAATACATTGCTAAATTGTGCTTTACTTGATTGTTTTCGGAAACTAAGACCCCTGAAGAAGGGCACCCGCCCGAAATGCATTGTGCTGACCATACAAATAAGCTTGTCATATTATGAGTACAATAATATGAAGATAAACGCATATGAAAAATAAAGAAATCAACTTTCACATGAAGATTTAATGAGTTTTTATTTTGAAAACATAGTGGAATCCATTAATCGAGTGCCTATTGAAGATGTTATTCCTACGGAAACAACGCATCTTATATGAAATTAGACAGGCAATAAAGTAAATAGTAAACAAGACAGACAGAATGTACTCCTCACAGCACCCTTATAGAAATGCCCACAAATAACTTTCATTTTCAAATAGTTGGTGCAATACATGTTGCACATTCTAAGAAAAATGTTACTCCAATCTCGTAGCGGTCAATTTTCATTCAGTTTTTTTTCGTGTGATCTCTTCATTATAAAATGTTCCTCCCCAGTGGAGAACCTTAATTTAACCAATCTTTATACCCATGAATTTCTATGATGAGATCACTGCTATGGATATATATCTAGAAGAGCTTTACTCTTGATCTCCAAATGTACGTGACTGACCAGACTAAGAAAACTAAAACCTTCCTTATAGTATTATAGTAAAAGTAGATTTACAAGCAGAAGGTCAGTATACACAATGAAATAAGGAAAGGTCCAAAGGATAATCAAATAAAACAAGCATTAGGAAAGTTAATAGTTACAGTGTTTTGTTAGGGAAGTGTCTGGTAAAAATTGGGGCTACCAATTCCAATTCCAAAAAGCTTTATTCGACGTACAAACTTAAATTTAGGTCCATTCACAAAGTATCTACAAGCAATTCATATATACTCTAATCAAAATCGACACATACCCCCCTCATTAGAGAAACTATAACATCTTAAAACTCTATGTACATGTCCAAAATTTTGTAAAAAAGTCAATATGCTAAAGTCTTTGTGAATACACTAATATATACTATGATTAATACCAATTAAAAAAGGAGCAATTGATTATACAAAAATACATTAGGGTTACCATGTGTGTCTTACTGTAATCTACCCTAGAAAGAAAACCCCATAATTATGCAATTCTATCGCCTGCAATAAAATACAAACAGGGAGTAGCTCCCCTTTGCTGAAATGATTGCATTAGCAGAGTTAAGCCGTATTCTCATGGAAGGGTTATGTGAAAATGAGTCAGCAGATGATGTTTTCATTATACCATAAAATGCATGTGCAGCAAAATCTTGCATGATAGTTTCCTTTTCCATTTTTTTGTCAGCAAAGCAAATCAAACAACACATGTGTGCTATTTTTGAGGTCCCTTCTGCAGTCTAACAAAAGGCTTACTTGATGCCCGACCATTTAAACCTAGTAGAACAATGTAACCAACTCTGAAATGCATGGAAAGCCTACCCAACCAATAACAATGGATGAAAACCACAGGAAAGTTAATTGGGATTCTCCCAAACCAAAATAAAGAATTGATAACGAGTATTTTTCTAACAAGAAAAACTGTCTCTAGCCAGGCCCTAATAGTACCTGAGGGAGTGTAGACAATAGGTAAGTAAAAATCTGCAAGACAGCATAACTGAGAAGGAATGTAAGGCCTGTGCAGGACTGTGTAAAAGGGAATGCCAGTATCAGTCTATAAATCAGCATAATATGAAATGTAAGTAGCAGCTTAGATGGGTTATACTGAGCATATAAAAAAACCACCACCTGGACAGTATAAAGACAGAAAGAATTGCCTGAAGTTGGAGAACGCAGGATGGCATAAAGGAAATGAAAGCAACAGTTTGCAGGACTGTATTATACATAAAGCCCCAGTTTTATGGTATTAATGTATTGAACATTTCTATTTGTATTTATCCATCTTTGAATTTTTGGCCATTTTATTGGTAACTGTCCATATTTATTGTGTGTTTTATGAATAAATTAAATCACAACTTGTATATTTCCTCATTTATTTATAAATATATATTTATAAATGTGCAATTCTATTTTCATGCCTGTTGGGTTTAAACACATTATATACCCAAATAAAATAAAATAAAAGAATCCCCCTAAAGGAAAGTATTAGCATTATACAACAAATATTCAAGGAGCTATGCATTGATTTAAAGAAACCTCAACCAGTTTTTAACTCCCCCATGCTGTGAATCTGCTACGCTGTAAGTCATGAATAACAGCATGGAGAGTCACTCATAAGATGCTCAATTTTCTGTATTTTTCTGCTTTTGAAAATAAATGCAGTAAAGAAATCATGATTTTCTGTCTGTATTTATCTGTAAAAATCCGTAAAAACAGAAAGCTGTGAGCCTTAATTATACAGAGGAAAGTTCAAGCCTGCAGTTAACCCCTTTCACGCGGGGCTAATTCCCCCACGGTGCGGGGGGAAAGGGGGCCGCGCAAGGCGCCGCGGTGCTCGTGACGAGCTGAGCTCGTCATGCTGCACAGTGGAGCTGTGCTCATGACGAGCTGAGCTTGTCATGACTCCGCCTACTCAATGGAACGCCCCACACAGGAGGGGAATTAGCCCCGTGTGGGCGTTCCACGGCTGTTATGACAAGCTCAGCTCATCATGAGTACAGCTCCACTGTGCCTATGACGAGCTGAGCTCATCATGAGCGTCGAAGGGGTTAAATAATCAGAACAACATTATTAAAATAGCCAGCAGGGTATTCTCTTACAACATGAATACAGCAATCTGCAGGACAGTGTAACAGAGTAATGTAATGGACGGGAACCGCAACAGGGCAGTGAAGTGAAGAATGGTGGTGAAAGCCTGTAGTAGGAGATTCCTTCGTTAGGCCTAATTATGAGAGGTGAGACACTGCCAAGGAGGATCAGAATTATTTATCACTTACATTTAGCTGGGGAAGACCACCTGTTCACACATATGAATAGATACTGTGCTCCATAAGAAGCTCCAAACACACGCCTTTATGGTATGCAAGACGACACCGCTTAATTAGAATCTCTTAGTTTTTGCCTGAGCACATGTCCACATTATGATATATGTAAAGACTCAAAGACAAAAATTACTTAACACATTCGAACATTCAGTTTCTATGGAGACTGAAATAAAAGTGAAATGCCTAATAGGAGTTTTTCTTTCGCCTGATGTTTTACAGATTAGGAATACTTCTCTTTCCCTGAGGGGAAGTTCTTATTCAAGAAACAGTTTTCTGATATGCTCTTCTGTGCCATGTTTCAAGAATATTATTGCCGTTGACATTTAATTCTCAATTTCTGTGGGTTTTATTATACTCGTCCATTTTCAATGTAATTCGTTTTCAATTTAATGGCGAATTATTTTTGTCAATTAAAACATGCAATAGAGGTCTGATTCGGCTTTCCTATTAAATTACACATGAAAACATTATTGGTTTTAATTAGGTAAGCTGCATAAATAGTACACTTCTTTCCTTAATGACTAAAACAAGAAGCCTGAAATATCAACATGATTATGTACAAGTACCGATTGCAACCATTGAAATTCAAACTTCGTCAATGTTGTTTCAAATTGCAACTGACAACTGGAAGTTTTAAGAAACTATAGATTCAGATCCCTTTTCTTTCCAAGAAATACATTCTTACATTAATATTGCACATTACCCAATCATAATACATTTATAAATAGCACTTAATTTTTTCAACACAACCAACACATTACGTCGGCCAATAACTGGTAGGAAATATTAAATAAGATGAAATAACGTCTGATAAAACTCATTTGGTGGTCTGAGGTCCACTTACTCCACATGAGTCAGAATATTTCAGAGAGCATCAGTTTAACCAACATCATGCAAGGCTTATTTCGTCTGGCTGTATGACAGAACTACACATGGCATTACAACGCATCTTAACACGTGGTCATTAATTAGTTGGACATTTCACTCGTACAAACCCATGGAAATTCCCCCATTATAATTAGTTCAGCTAACTATAACTCGCGCACCCGCAATGCAGTGCTGATGACGTCACATAATATATCACTCATGACATGGTCAGTGACATCACTCATGACATCACTGAGGACATCTCAAATGACATCACAGACGACATCATCCAGTTAATGTTCGTTTTTAGGAAAACTAAATATGTTTTATATATGTATATCTCAAGGTCGATGGAAGAATAAATGGGTATATAAGTGTTGAAATGGATGATCTTTATTTTGTAAAATTGATTGTATAACTGACTGATTAAGTGTATCTTAGTGAATACATGGGTTAGTGAGTAATGTTTAAATATATAAATTAAATATCTGTATCAGTCTCTCACTAAGTGGCTGCATGGGTTTGTGAGTAGCTACATGAGTGTCTATATGGGTTATTAGTTGTTTTTTTGAGTATCAGTATGAGTGTCTGAGCGTCTGTATGGTTCGGTGGGGGGTATTACTTAGTGCATAGATGCATGAATGAGTGACTCACTGTTTGTATGTGTTGAAGACAGCATGTGTGCAGGACTGTATGGGTGGATGAGTGTGTATATGGGTGTGTTAGTGAGTGAATGACTGTCTCAATAGTGTCTTTATGAGTAACTACATATGTTTTAATCTAGTATATGTGAGTATTGGTGTATATAAGTGATTATATGTGGGAGTGAGATATTGGAAGTGTTCCTGTGTAAATAAGTATGTGTTTCTATGAGTGATTGTTTCAGAGAGTAAGTATGTGTGGAAGTTTATGTAGAAGTAAGTGTGGTGCTGTGTGTATAACTGTATATGCAAGAAAATGGATGTTTGATACTTTGTTTGCATGTGACTATGTGTGTGAGTAACTCCATGGATGAGTGGCGGTGTGTAACAGGATGTATAGGTGTATGAGTACATATGATGAGTGAGTACATGTAAAAGTGACTGTATAGGACTGTTGGTGAATGAGTGGATGTGTGTGTAGATCTTTGAATTACTGAATAGGTTCTTGTAACTGGTATTGGTATGTCCATTGTTTTCAAAATGTTAGTTTCTACTTTTGAGTGTGTGCATCAAAGGTTATATTAGGGTGAGAGGAGGTCGGTCACTCTATCACAAGGATGATGTCATCAGTGATGTCATTATAAATGTCATCAGTGATGTAATGAGTGATGTCACTGACCATGTCATCAGTGATGTAATATGTGATGTCATTAGTAGTGCATTGCGGGTGCGCAAGATATAGTCAGCTGAACTAACTATAACTGGGGAATTTCTATGGTTTTGTACGAGTGAAATGCCCAACTAACTATAACGCCCCTGAAACCTATGTTTTTTTCATTGAATTTCCAATTTTTTTAAAATGCTAATTTCTAACTATAACGTGCCTGAAACCTATGGTTTTTTCAGTGAATTTCAAAGGTTTTTTAAATGCTAATTTCTAACTATAACGTGCCTGAAACCTAGTTTTTTTAAGTGAATTTCTAAGGTTTTATAAATGCTAGTTTCTAACTATACCTATAGAGGAAGGACGTGTGAAGAAAGACGCACAAAAAGAAGCAAAAGAAATGCAGAAAGAAGCAACAGAAGTCCTCAAAGACTAAGAAAAGTGTAGGAAGAAGCAAGATGTGCAGAAAGAACAAACAGAGGAGCAGAAAGAGGCCTTGTTGCAAAATCATCGTGTGCCCTCAACTTTCTCAGATCGGTACTGGTGGTAACTAATTCTGACCAACCAGGCCTAGAGCCAATTCTATGCTAAAAGGTACTTAGAATACAGTGAAAACACCTACATACACTAGGGAACACTATGCATTTGGGTACCCCTGTGATTAGCATGACCTCCTCTGTAAGGCCCTAGTATATAACAGGGCAGGGGGATTAAAACCACCTCTAAGTCAGAGGTGCAGAAAGGCCTCCCTTCACCACTATACAAATGAGCCCCGTGCCGCGTTTTAAGTTGGGGGATGAAGTCCCCTTGAATCCTGAGGGTTCCTGGGGTCCACTATACAAACGTGCCCCGTGGCCCATTTTAAATTGGGGGATTAAGTCCCATTGAATCCTGAGGGTCCCTGGGGTCCAACTAGCCCACCAGGTACCTCAAGTAAGCGGCACAGAGCTGTGTTGCAAAGAGGTGTAAAAAGGTGTGGGACCTGAACCACCTCTCTGCAACGCAGGCCTCTGGCAGTTACTGGAGGTACCTGGTGGTCTAGTTGGCCCCCAGGGTGATGGAGCAAGGTTTCACACGTAAAGCGCCTTGCTTGGACTCAACCCTCTCAAAATAATGAGTAATGTGTTAACCAACATGTTTCGTCTTATTAACCATGCAAAACACGACATTTCTAGTATCATGGGGAAGCTTTTCTATGTGCTTTTACTAAGAGTAACTCGAATGCATTAAAATGGCCGCCGCAACGCGGGAACTTTTCTGCGCATGCTTCTGTCACACTCACATGACATGACGTATTCTCTCTGCTTGGTGGGAAATTCTTGCTTCTGTGCACTAGAACTAAGATGGCTACTCTGTGTGTTAACGTGCTAACGCTTGCTATTGCTCTTACAAAGTTGTTTGTTTTGCTTAATCCTTAATGCTGTAGTTAAAATAAAGTAATGGGAATAGAGTAGAGATAAGTGGTACACAGTGCAATCATTTATTCTTTGTTCTAAAACTGTTTCTCTTTGACTTTGCTATTAGCTCGTATTTGGGCCTGATGTAATCTTGCTGCACTCCATCTTGCTCAAGAGTCCACAAGCTATGACATTGAAACCCGGCCAACTCCTGACTTGCTAGAAGATGTTCTTGGTAACCTTACCTCTTGACCCTTGGGGAGGAAGCTGAACCGAATTGTTATATTACATTGTAGTTCTTACTGATATTCACTGCCGGGTGAAATAAAAGTACATGGGAAAATAAAATGTTGGGCGGGAACCTTAATCTGAATATTGAAGAGAATGACTTCATAACTAGTATGGTGTGATGACCTCTCCTCGTCTTTTGTCCAATCAAATTGAGGGAATACACACAGGTGCAACATTGGAGGGTGGTACACTGCCCTGGAAAAAGGTATATCTAAGGTAGGCTTAGCTAGCTAGATTGTCCGACTTGTCCAAATAGATGACCTGTCACTGACCCAACGCACTCAATAGCCGATCGAGAGCACAGGAGCTGGCGGAGCACTCTGTCAGAAGATTAGGGAGCAGAGGTGCTGGTGGAGCACTCTGTCAGAAGATTCGATAACCCAATCGGGGTTCTGGGAAGGAGTTCGATAACCCAATCGGGGTTCCTGAGGGACAAGATTCGCTAACCCAATCGGGGTCTGACTGTTAGCTGCAGAGAGGGGTGTGACGCTGGCGTTGCACTTTAGCTGTGGGTGCCGGTCCTGACCTGCGGTGGTCCTGTCCTGATCCAATTAGGTCTGTACTTATCCTGATTCTGGTCTGCACCTGTTCTATCCTGTTGGCACCTGCACTTTCGAGGTCCTATCTTTTATCCCAGCCCGTGACCAGGGTTGGTCTTCACACCATTCTAGATAAATATAAAGCTGAGCGGGATATGTCATTGTGCTGTTTCCCTCTTCTTACCCTTCCTATTTTTCATTAAAGAACGTTTCATGATAATTTCACATCATCTTGCTCTGAATTTATTCTTTCTAATTGATCAAGCTCTCATTAATTTAGTATAGACATTGACAGTTAAAGAAAATATTTAGATAAAGCGTTAAAATCTTTCCTGAGTCTGTGGTTATGTATGAGTGCAAATGTTTATTTACTACCTATTTTCTTGCTATCTCCCTTGATCCCTTAGGACTTTAGGTACCGGTAACTAGGATTAGTAAGTCAAAGTTTTAGGTCCTAAAAAGGTTCAAATTAAATCACTGGTTAAGCGTAGGTTTACCTGTTCAAAGTGTGTATGTTTTTATGGGCCCAGGTGAGTATGGTAAAATTCTGGGCAGGTGAACCAGCGCTCTATCAAAGGACCCTCAGGATTGAAAGGGAACAAATTCCCCAACTTAAAACACGCCACAGGGCATGTTTGCACACATGTCACCTCAGGCCCTGCCCCCTCCCTTTACCACTGTGCAAAAGCGCCCATGGCGTGTTTTAAGTTGGGGGATTACGTCCCCTTGAATCCTGAGGGGCCCTGGGGTCCAACTATCCCACCAGGTAACTCCAGTAAAGGCCACAGAGCTGCATTGCAGAGAGGTGTAAAAAGGGGCGTGGCCTGGACCACCTCTCTGCAACGCAGGACTCTGGCACTTTTTGGAGGTACCTGATGGGCTATTTGCCCCCAGGGGGCCCTCAGGATTGAAGGGGAATTAATTCATCAACTTGAAACGCATCACAGTGCGTGTTTACACACGTGCCACCTTAGGACCTGCCCCCTCCTTTTACCAATGTGCAAACGCACCCCATGGCGCGTTTTAAGTTGGGGGATTAAGTCTCCTTGAATCCTGAGGGTCTCTGGTGTACAATTAGCCCACCAAGTACCTTAAGTAAGCGCCACAGAGCTGAAATGCAGAGAGGTGTAAAAGGGGCATGGCCTGGACCTCCTCTCGGCAACGTAGACCTCTGGCACTTTTTGAGGGTACCTGATGAGCTAGTTGGCCCCAGGGGGCCCTCAGGATTGAAGGGGAATTAATTACTCAACGTAAAACATGCCTCAGAGCGTGTTTGCACACATGTCACCTCAGGCCCCTCCCCTCCCTTCCCTACTGTGAAAACGCACCCCGTGGCGCGTTTTAAGTTGGGGGATTAAGTCCTCTTGAATCCTGAGGGTCCTTGGTGTCCAACTAGCCCACCAGGTACTTCCAGTAAGCGCCAGAGAGCTGCGTTGCAGAGAGGTGTAAAATGGGGCGTGGCCTCTGAACAACTCTCTGCAACGCAGCTCCCTGGCACATACTGGAGGTACCTGGTGGGCTAGTTGGCCCCCAGGGACACCCAGTATTCAAGGGGAATTACTTCCACATCTTACAACGCGCCAGGGGGCGCGTTTTCAGAGTGCTGCTAGGAGGGGCAGGGCCTCCAGCACGATCCCCAGATTTCTTAAATTATCTTTTTTTGGAAGGGGGATGTGTGACCCCCTTCTTTTGACTTTTTTTGGGCCCTGAAGACCCCATCCTCCAGTGCATCACTCCCATATTATAAAAAATATATATATTAACAGGAAGGGCCCCCCTCCTGCCGCCTATTCCAGCCCCGGGGACCCCATGCCCCGGGGCATGGCCAAATTAATTTTTTTACCATAATGGAAGGGGGTTGCATGGCCCCCCTCCTCAGGCCATTTATGGCCCTGGGGACCCCATCCCCCGGGGCCGGCCTATGGGTGATTATTATTTATAGTTTTTAAATTATTATTGAGGAGGAGGGCTGCGTGGCCCCCTCCCTGGCCTGGCCCCCTCGGTATACAGTAAAAATATCGAGTTTTTAATATCGATTTGCATTAATATCGATGAAAAAATATAGAATGGACACAATATTGACTGGACAGAATATAGACTACAAAAATATCGAATAGGATGGTATTAATATCGAATCAAAAATATAGAATGGACATAATATCGAATGGACAGAATATAGACAACAAAAATATAGAATGGACAGAATATAGACTACAAAAATATAGAATGGACAGAATATAGACTACAAAAATATAGAATTTGAGGTAAGTAAGTTAATATCAATTTTTAAAGTGTTTTTTATGTTAATTAATTATTTTATGGTATTTAATTTTTGCGTAATATAATTCTGTAGCGGGTTGTGGGTGTATAGGGAAATAGGGTGGGAAGTAATTTAATTATAAATAATTAAATATGTTAATTTATTTATTTGTATTTATTTTGAATGAATGGTTAATTAATTATTAATTGGTAATTAATTAAAATATAATGGGTAATTACTTTATTTAATTTATTAATTGATAATTATGTTAAGTTTTATTAATTTATTTTCTGTAGTGGGTTGTGGGTTTATAGGGGAATAGGGTGGGGAGCAATTTAATTGAAATTAATTCTATTTTTAAATTCTTTTTTTATCTAATTTTTTATTATTTTTTAATTGTTAATTAATTTATTGTTAATTGGTAAATAATTTGTATTAGTAGGTAATTACTTTTATTAATTATTTCTTATTTGTATTTTTAATTGATTAATTAATATATTATATAAAAGTATTAATTATTTTAATTAATTCGTAATTGGTATTAATATTTATTTTATTTTTATTTATATATGAAGTATTTACTTTCCCTACTGTTGCACTCACTAGAGTGGGAATAGTAATTTTTACCCTCCTGCTATCCAACGCTCTCCCTACTGCTGCACTCACTGGAGTGGGAATAGTAATTTTTACCCCTACGCTATTGTACACTTTCCCTACTGTTGCACTCTCTGGAGTGGGTATAGTAATTTTTAACTCTACGCTATCCACCGCTTTCCCTACTGTAGCACTTTCTGAACAGGAATAGTAATTTTTACCTTCCCGGTATCCAATGCTTTCCCTACTGTTGCACTCACTGGAGTGGTAATAGTAAATGTTATGCCTACGCTATCCAACGCTTTCCCTACTGTTGCACTCTCTGGATTGGGAATAGTAATTTTTACCCCTACGCTATCCAAAGCTTTCCCTACTGTTGCAATCTCTGGAGTTGGAATAGTAATTTTGACCCTCCCGCTATCCAACGCTTTCCCTACTGTTGCACTCATTGGAGTGGGAATAGTCATTTTTACCCCTATGCTTTCCAATGCTTTCCCTACTGTTGCACTCACTGGAGTGGGAACAGTAATTTCTACCCCTACGCAATCCAACGCTTTCCCTACTGTCGCACTTTCTGGAGTGGGAATAGTAATTTTTACCCTCCCGCTATCCAACGCTTTCCCTACTGTTGCACTCACTGGAGTGGGAATAGTAATTTTTACCCCTACGCTATCCAACGCTTTCCCTACTGTTGCACTCACTGGAGTGGGAATAGTAATTTTTACCCCTACGCTATCCAACGCTTTCCTTACTGTTGCACTCTCTGGAGTGGGAATAGGAATTTTTACTCCTACGCTATCCAACGCTTTCCCTACTGTTGCACTCTCTGGAGTGGGAATAGTAATTTTTACCTCTATGTTATCCAACACTTTCCCTACTGTTGCACTCTTTGGAGTGGGAATAGTAATTTTTACCTTCCCGGTATCCAATGCTTTCCCTACTGTTGCACTCACTGGAGTGGGAATAGTAAATTTTATGCCTACGCTATCCAACGTTTTCCCTACTGTTGCAGTCACTGGAGTTGGAATAGTAATTTTTACCCCTACGCTATCTAACGCTTTCCCTACTGTTGCACTTTCTGGAGTGGGAATAGTAATTTTTACACTCCCGTTATCCAATGCTTTCCCTACTGTTGCACTCACTGGAGTGGTAATAGTAATTTTTACCCCTAAGCTATCCAACGCATTCCCTACTGTTGCACTCACTGGAGTGGGAATAGTAATTTTTACCTCTATGTTATCCAACACTTTCCCTACTGTTGCACTCTTTGGAGTGGGAATAGTAATTTTTACCTTCCCGGTATCCAATGCTTTCCCTACTGTTGCACTCACTGGAGTGGGAATAGTAAATTTTATGCCTACGCTATCCAACGTTTTCCCTACTGTTGCAGTCACTGGAGTTGGAATAGTAATTTTTACCCCTACGCTATCTAACGCTTTCCCTACTGTTGCACTTTCTGGAGTGGGAATAGTAATTTTTACACTCCCGTTATCCACTGCTTTCCCTACTGTTGCACTCACTGGAGTGGTAATAGTAATTTTTACCCCTAAGCTATCCAACGCATTCCCTACTGTTGCACTCACTGGAGTGGGAATAGTAATTTTTACCCCTACGCTATCCAACACTTTCCCTACTGTTGCACTCTCTGGAGTGGGAATAGTAATTTTTACCCTCCGCTATCCAACGCTTTCCCTACTGTTGCACTCACTGGAGTGGTAATAGTAAATGTAACCCTCTCGCTATCCTATGGAAAATATATTGTATATTTTGTATTAATACTATGTTTATATATATATATATATATATATATATATCACACACAAGAAGAAATGTCGAGGCTTCAAGTCCGTGAACTGCAAGCTTTATTTCAAGTACACAGAGGCAGCATTATGCTCTTTTCCTGACACGTTTCGACAAATGATTGCCTTGTTCAGAGGTGAGCTAAAACATAGTGCTTGATATCATTGGCCTTAAATACCCTGCACACAGATTTAATATGGCAACATTGAGCTGAACTGCTATTTATTTTGGAAGCCTCCCTGTGCAACTCGTGACTGTTTGAAATCATGCTGCACCTTTGAAACTATAAAAAAAGCACTTTGCTATTATTTCTTGTTATCGAGCAGAACACTGATGACAGATTTTGAATTCACGATCATGGTGCATCATGGATGATGTATGCTGATAACTGAGGTCACGTGTGCAGGGTATTTAAGGCCAATGATATCAAGCACTATGTTTTAGCTCACCTGTGAACAAGGCAATCATTTGTCGAAACGCGTCAGGAAAAGAGCATAATGCTGCCTCTGTGTACTTGAAATAAAGCTTGCAGTTCACAGACTTGAAGCCTCGACATTTCTTCTTGTGTGTGGTTTTGAAGGACAGGAGACTCCTCGCCTGTTCATACGAGGCCGCCCTGCAGGGACGGGGGCTCCTAGCAAAGTGGAGAACTGTTGTTTGGATATATATATATATATATATATATATATATATATATATATATATATATATATATATATATATATATTACCTACTGGCGGTCGCCAGTAGGTATATATAGTTAGGATTTTTTCTCTATGGGTTTTTTGAAAATTCTATGTCTAATAACTTTGGCGTTTGTGGACGGAATCGGCTGAAATTTTCAGGAAAATGGCACATTTTGTTTCTGAGCAGCCCTTGAAAATTTGGGGGGGGTTCGTCCAGTGGGGGCCGAGAAAAAAGGGGGGTCCCAAAACGTGTTTTTAACATTGAGTTTTCCATAGGGCGGTTGGCCTCACTTTTAGCCCGAACGGCTGAATGGATTTGCACGAAACTTGGCAAAATTGTAGGGACTGGTAGCCCGATGTGCCTTTTGTAGGTCTCAATATATGTGCTCCAGTGGATTTTGAGAAATTAACGTTTAAAAAAAGATATATATCTGTAACAGCGGACCGGTTAGCGCTCTGGTTCGCGGACTTTTCGCGCAACGGAGCTTTGTGAAGCGAAGCTGATTGGTTCTCCGGCGTCTGTCAACATTCCAAACAGTCCGTAGCGGCCGCCATCTTGTCTCTCGGTAGGATCGAGAGACAAGAGGAGGTCAAAACAAAGGGGGAAATAACTATAAGGGGGCATAGTAGATCCTCGCTGACCCCCTAGGTTTGATGTGGAGGTTTTAAAAGGGCCCCGCGGGGCAAAAAAAAATAATAAAAATAATAATTGAACGGCTGAATGGATTTGCACGAAACTTGGCAAAATATTAGGGACTGGTAGCCCGATGTGCCTTTGCTAGGTCTCAATATATGTGCTCCAGTGGATTTTGAGAAATTAACGTTCAAAAAAAGATATATATCTGTAACAGCGCTCCGCTTCGCGTAACGGAGGTTTGCGAAGCTGATTGGTCATTCTGTCACTGGGCTATAGTTGGGCTACATCTGGCTGATATTTGGGCTACATTTGTTTTTTTGTGTGTCTGGCGGCCATCTTTGGGCTACATTGGGCTACATTGGGCTTCATTGGGCTACATTCGGCTAATTAGCAAATAGCTCATCGCAAACTAGGAATGGTAAAGAATCGCTATTTATTCCTTAAAGTTCGCTATTTAGGAAATGCAAATAACTTTTATGATACATATGGCGGTTCATCTCTAACAAGATAAGAAGCATAGGGATAGATTTATGATGACTGGCGCATCACCAGGGATGTGTTAGTCATTCTGTGCCGCTGTTCCGTCACCTATGGTGTGCTGCATTTACAATGCGGCGCATCATGGGGCAAAAACAGCACAGATGCGTGATGTATCTGTGCCGTAAAGGTGGCGCATTGCTGGAGTTGTATCGCAAGTGTGATGAAGCTCCAGCAAGGGTCGGGGGTGCCCCTGTCGCAGGGTTTCTGATTTTTTCTCTATGGGTTTTTTGAAAATTCTATGTCTAATAACTTTGGCGTTTGTGGACGGAATCGGCTGAAATTTTCAGGAAAATGGCACATTTTGTTTCTGAGCAGCCCATGAAAATTTGGGGGGGGTTCGTCCAGTGGGGGCCGAGAAAAAAGGGGGGTCCCAAAACGTGTTTTTAACATTGAGTTTTCCATAGGGCGGTTGGCCTCACTTTTAGCCCGAACGGCTGAATGGATTTGCACGAAACTTGGCAAAATTGTAGGGACTGGTAGCCCGATGTGCCTTTTGTAGGTCTCAATATATGTGCTCCAGTGGATTTTGAGAAATTAACGTTTAAAAAAAGATATATATCTGTAACAGCGGACCGGTTAGCGCTCTGGTTCGCGGACTTTTCGCGCAACGGAGCTTTGTGAAGCGAAGCTGATTGGTTCTCCGGCGTCTGTCAACATTCCAAACAGTCCGTAGCGGCCGCCATCTTGTCTCTCGGTAGGATCGAGAGACAAGAGGAGGTCAAAACAAAGGGGGAAATAACTATAAGGGGGCATAGTAGATCCTCGCTGACCCCCTAGGTTTGATGTGGAGGTTTTAAAAGGGCCCCGCGGGGCAAAAAATAATAATAAAAATAATAATTGAACGGCTGAATGGATTTGCACGAAACTTGGCAAAATATTAGGGACTGGTAGCCCGATGTGCCTTTGCTAGGTCTCAATATATGTGCTCCAGTGGATTTTGAGAAATTAACGTTCAAAAAAAGATATATATCTGTAACAGCGCTCCGCTTCGCGTAACGGAGGTTTGCGAAGCTGATTGGTCATTCTGTCACTGGGCTATAGTTGGGCTACATCTGGCTGATATTTGGGCTACATTTGTTTTTTTGTGTGTCTGGCGGCCATCTTTGGGCTACATTGGGCTACATTGGGCTTCATTGGGCTACATTCGGCTAATTAGCAAATAGCTCATCGCAAACTAGGAATGGTAAAGAATCGCTATTTATTCCTTAAAGTTCGCTATTTAGGAAATGCAAATAACTTTTATGATACATATGGCGGTTCATCTCTAACAAGATAAGAAGCATAGGGATAGATTTATGATGACTGGCGCATCACCAGGGATGTGTTAGTCATTCTGTGCCGCTGTTCCGTCACCTATGGTGTGCTGCATTTACAATGCGGCGCATCATGGGGCAAAAACAGCACAGATGCGTGATGTATCTGTGCCGTAAAGGTGGCGCATTGCTGGAGTTGTATCGCAAGTGTGATGAAGCTCCAGCAAGGGTCGGGGGTGCCCCTGTCGCAGGGTTTCTGTTCTCACACAGAACTGTGGACAGAGGATTGGAACCTCGGCGAATTAGGGTGTCCCAAAACTCACGTTAGTAATCAAAAACTATTTAGCAAGCTAGGTACAGTGTCACATTGGATATAACAAACTCTCAATGTTTAGACAATCCAGAATATGAACTTATAGTACCTCAGGATACGTGGAACTCATGAACAGTCGGTCGTTATATATTTCTTAGAAACCAGAACATGGAGTTAAGAAGAACACATGTGTATTTGAAATGTTTATTTACTAATGCCGTCTTCTCAGGCGTAGTACCTTAGATAATAAAAGTACACATATTATCAGTAGCAAAATTACCAGCATAGTTACTAGTACATAAAAAGTGAATGGTGATAGTATGTTAACATGCTGTAAATGAATAAGAGTTAGCAACACTTATAAGCAGCCGCGGGCCGTGGAGGGAGTTACGGTGAGGCAGGGAGGCGGGGAGGGGGAGAAGCAGGGTGGAGAATACAAGTACACATATTATCAGTAGCAAAATTACCAGCATAGTTACTAGTACATAAAAAGCGAATGGTGACAGTATGTTAACATGCTGTAAATGAATAAGAGTTAGCAACACTTATAAGCAGCCGCGGGCCGTGGAGGGAGTTACGGTGGGGCAGGGAGGCGGGGAGGGGGAGGGGCAAGGTAGAGAGGGCTCCACCCTGCTTCTCCCCCTCCCCGCCTCCCTGCCCCATCGTAACTCCCTCCACGGCCCGCGGCTGCTTATATCTCACCCTCCCTAATACACATATTATATTATTTGCTAAGAAGGTCTCTTTGTGTTGGTTTAGGGCGTGTCCATACTTTAGTGTCTTAGATTTGAAGGAATCACATCAGCATACACCAGCTCTCTCTTCATGTGAACCGCATCAACTGTTGTGTATGTGTGTTCGGCAAAGCAATATAAAACCCGCCTCATGCCCAGAATTGGCAGAAGTTGCACTTATGTTATGAGTATGAAGTCGTGGAGATCAGACCTCATAACAATTCTGTATCGTGTTGTTCTTGAAACTTTAGCACTCGCTGTACAGATATAGTTTAACAAGTAAAGCAGATAGTAGACCAATAACATATTATTCTCATGTAAACCACGATGAACTACTAGGTGGAAAGCTAAAGCAACAACTAAGTGTCGTGTGCAGAAGTTGCAAAAAAGGAAAAATGGCGTTTAAACCGGTAATGAGCCCATGCTAACTTAACACGGTGTAAAGATATCCAGGACCTAGATGACACCTCCTCATGATCCGGAAACGAACTGAATAAGATAATAGAAGTGCCATCTCATGAGAGCAGATTGCAAGTTTATATGTGGACGGTCCGCAAGGTAAAGCATTAAAAACTAGGAAAATTCAATGCTAAAGAAAAATAAAACAGCCAAGTACTTTATCGAGTCTTAAGCCAATAGGCAAGGTAAATAATAAAAACTTGACAAATAAGTCAATGAATTGTCAATGAAATGCTAGTACTCAGCATATCAAACATGAAAAAGGTCTATGACATAACTGTGTATGCAAAATAAGCTGCAACAGCCTCCAATAGGAAGTCACCGTCTTCATCCGAAAACAGTTCAGCCATCCAATTTAAAAGCGGAAAAGAACATACGTGCTCTCCCAGCACCGGATCCTCTATCACCATCAGAGGACAGCTCGGTGGGTTTTCAAGAAAGCTGTGTTCCAAGAAAGACTGTGCTGCCGCCAGTAAATTCCAGGGACCAAGTAGTCCATGCATCAATGCCACAGCCATAATCCTTTCGCCAGGACAAATCAACTCGTGAGTAATGATAGGAGTCATCAGCTGATTAAAGTCGACGTCAGGAGAAACCGGTCCGCAGAGACACAAATCAATGGCCCAATCGAAATCACAGGTCAGGCAGTGAAATACAGGCTGGACACAGGTGAAGTAGGAGAACCGAAAAGATAATCCATATGCCGTGCTTAATATCGCCAACGGCATTGTGCCATAATATTCTAGCATGCGATTGCGGAACAGTGTCAGCAGCTGCAGGGTCGGAGGTTGCATAGGAGGGACATCCATATTTAAAAATGTAAAAAAGCACAAGAGCGTCCGCTGGTAATGCAAGTAAAAATGCAATCCACGAACCAGAGTGGAGAAAATGGAATGAAAGGGAGCAGGGATGACTCCAAAGATTTTCTCAAATGAAGTCACGAGACCACTGGTAACAACTTTAAAAAAGTGTGCCAGGGATTTTGTGGAGGATGCGTTAAAGATAGTCGGAAACATGTTGCTGAAATTGAAAGGCAAACCTGTGTACGGGTGTTCGCTATGTGAAGTACGAAAGTTTCACGGGCCGAACTCAAGGCCACCTCTCTCTGAGACAAAAGAGCTCTTATTCTTGTCATGCCGTTGAAACGTGTCCCAAGGTTGGTATTTGTGGCCAGATTGAAAACTCCCTATGTTCATGTGTGGGAGGAAATAGAACATTTCTGCAGCAAATAACCCGTTCACTTACTGTTACGATAAAAGGAATACTTTTTAATTAACTCAGAACAATCTTCATTATTGAGCATCAAATAACTACCATTTTCCAACAACTTGAACGTGGGGATGATAGCAGGAACTGGCGTGCCTTGCAACACGCAAGCCATATTTGGTCGGTGTTTGTTGCATGAATCGTGTAACTGTATGTGCCTACACATTAGTGAATGATCTGGCGTCTCAGTGCATTCCTCTCCATTCAGATAAACTTCTTGATCATCTTTGAAACATCTGTATGTGTATGGAAGCGACCAGACCTCATGAACAAAAGCACTACCTAAAGGTTCATAAAGACCTATTGGTATATATTTCATACAATTTGAAAACTTATATAAAGCAAAAGGCAGCGTTATTAAACCGTGGATAAGGCATGTTGCCAAAAAACCCGCAATCCTCTGCTGATGATGTCACTGAGCATGTCATGAATGATGTAATATGTGACATCATCAGTAGTGGATTATGGGTAATAGTATCTCTAGTTTACTCCCCTATAGCTGTCTTTCTTTTAACATAAGTGTGTGTTTCCTTCCCTTATACTTACTGTTTTTGGTTCGCTTCCAGTTCGCGTACCAGCGAGCGAACTAGGAAGCGAACTAAGAGAAATAGAGGTTGGCACAGTTCCAAATATTGTACCAATTTTTTAATAACGGGGAGGTAGTTCTGAAAAGAACTTTTTTTTTTATTTTTCTGAACATTTTTTTACTGTTTTTGAATTTTTCGGAACAGTTTTATATTTTTTTGGGTTTTTCTTGGAGGGGGCAATGAAAACGATTCATTGTAAAGGGCTCAACAGGAGCAACAAAACAAAAAAAAGAAGTATTTATTATTTTGGGCGTTTCGGACAAACTTGCATATGATAGTCAATAGCTCTGTTGATCAGAGTGATGCTTCTTTCTCCGTAGGAAATGAATCCATCGCAAAATACGCAGGTGTGTTTTACTTCACCAAATCTCATTTGTATATTTGGCACCATCTCCCTGCCCTCTGGTCCCGTTACTTCCGGTACAACAGATCTTCTGGCCATAATAGGGAGATTATCTAGGTCGTTCCGAAACTGTGCAGCACTGTAGTTGTTAGGATGCCACCTAGTCATATGGCGATGCATTGTGTAGTTTCCGAAACTGTATTTTTTGTCGGTCCCTCTGGACAGTCTATCTTGACATATAAGGCAAGTTACGTATCTTGCATTTACTTTTTTCTGACCTTTGGGAATTTTAAAAAATTGCCAAATGAAGTTTTCTTTCCGGTGAGACGTCTTGGGCTGCTCAGGCAAAAACTGCCTCTCTTCGTGCTCGTCCTCCTGTTCCTCTTCTTCTTCTTCTTGTTGAATTACAACTTGAGCAGGTGGTCCACTCTTCCTTGGATGTGGTGGAGGTGGTGGGGAAGCACCAGCTGAAGCTACTAAAGAAGCCATTGCTCAGTGATCACAAAGGGTCTTTCTCTCACAATGATGAAAGTCAGAGTGAGGAAAGAAGGAGGGATTTTCATCATTTGGGAAAAACAAGAGTTCTCAACCAATCAAAAGTGTTCATTTTAGATTATATGACCTAGTCTTACATCATTAGGAAACCAAAAGTGAAATGAACCAATGAAAAGTGTTATTACCAAGTCACATGACTTGCTGTGTTTACGTTAAGCGCTTTGCAGGGCCTCCCGGTTTGCTTCCAGAAACCTGCGCTTTGGCACTCGCTTCGCGTACCAGTTTGCTAACGTAGCACGTCATATGACGTATCAAGCGACAACGTGGAACGTCATGCGGACGGGAGGCGTCACGATGTTGTTTTCTAACGCGGCACTTGCGGTAAAGAAACGTTTACCGGCTCGCGGTCTATTTCGCGGCATCAAGGTCAGCTAACGGGAAGCTTCCCGATTCGCGAAGCGGGAACGAAGAAAAAAAAATATTTTAAAAAAAAATTATTCATAAACATATAAAATATATTTTTGGATTTAAAGAAGAATACATTTTACAGCTACAGATATTAGCTGTTAAAAAACCAATGAAATTCACAGAAAAAACCATAGGTTATAGACCATATATAGTTAGGAATTAGCATTTACAAAACCTTGAAAATTCACTGAAAAAACCATAGGTTATAGACCATATATAGTTAGGAAATAGCATTTAGAAAACCTTATTTTACTCACACAAAACCATTGAAATTCCATATATAGTTAGTTGCACTAACTATATATCGCGCACCTGCAATCCACTGCTGATGATGTCACATATTACATCATTCATGACATGGTCAGTGACATCACTGATGACATCACTGATGACATCTCAAATGACATCACTGATGACATCACTGATGACAACATCCAGTGACTGTATGCTTCTGTAAAGTTAAAATATGTCTTACATATTGAAGAATGAGTGGATGTATAAGTGTCTGGATGAAGGATTTAGTAGGTGCATGACTGACTGTATAAGTGAGTGATTAAATGTGTCTCACTGAGTGCATGGGTTAGTGACTAAACTGTTTTAAATTGTGCATCATTGTGTCTGTTGTTTTGTAATCTGATGCATGTGTTGATCATTAGCTATATGACTAACTATATGGGTTATTGATTAGTTGCCCAAGTATTTGTATGGGAGACTGAGTGTGTGTGTGGGTGTCTGGGAGGTGTATGACTCTGTGCATAGATGTGTGAGCAGTTGATTCACTAGATGTATGGGTTCAAAAGTGCATGTGGAAACATCTGTATGGGCGGTTGACTGTGTGCATGAGTGTATTGGTGAGTGAATGGATATCTCAGTGCTACATGTCAAAGTAAGTACATATGTAAAACACAGTACATGTGATAGTTGACATATATAAATAACTGTGCATAAGAGCCAGTGAATGTGTGAGTGGCTGTATGGATTATTGTGAACTTGTATCAGGGATTGTATAACAGAGTAAATATGTGTTATTATATGTTCCAATAAGTAAGGTGTGTATAACTATATAGTTGAGGAAATCGAGGTGTGATTGATTCTTTGCAAGACTGACTAGGTGTGTGAGTAACTCCATGGATGAGTGACAGTCTGTGAGTGTCTGTTTACACTGAGTGTATCTAAGGTTATATTAGAGTCTGAAGAGGTTCATTGTATCATCACATGAATGATGTCATCAGTGATGTGATCAGTAATGTCAAATGAGATGTCATCAGTGATGTCATCAGTGATGTCATTTGAGATGTCATCAGTGATGTCATCAGTGATGTCACTGACCATGTCATGAATGATGTAATATGTGACATCATCAGCAGTGGATTGCAGGTGCGCGATATATAGTTAGTGCAACTAACTATATATGGAATTTCAATGGTTTTGTGTGAGTAAAATAAGGTTTTCTAAATGCTATTTCCTAACTATATATGGTCTATAACCTATGGTTTTTTCAGTGAATTTTCAAGGTTTTGTAAATGCTAATTCCTAACTATATATGGTCTATAACCTATGGTTTTTTCTGTGAATATATATATATATATATATATATATATATATATATATATATATATATATATATATATTAAAAAAATTATTTATTTTTATTTATATTAATTATTTATTAATCTTAATGTTATTTAAGTATTTTAAGTACGTTTAAGTTAGTTATATTTATTATTTCATTACTTTTAACTATTTAAAAAATTCGATATTTTGACTATCTATATTTTTGTAGGTCTATATTTTTGATTTGATATTTTTGTACTTACCTGTTTGAAGATAGGAAGTCGATATTTTGGCATTCTATATTTTTTACTCGATATTTTTTTAGGTCTATATTTTTGCCATCGATATTGTTTCAGTGATCCGGCCCCCTCGTTGGGGTCTGTGGGGGGAGCCCCAATTCCCCCACGGTCCCTGCCGGCTCCCTGCGTCCTGCGGGAACCAGCATTGCTTTTCAACATGGGGAGCTGCTGAAATGCGGCTCCCTGTGTGGAAAAGCAATCTGGTTTGGATTTTGGAAGAGAAAGCAGGTTTCCTGCTCTCTCTTCCAAAACCCAAACCAAGTTTGCTATGGCAGGGCAGGAGCCGCGAGGCTCCCGCCCTGCCATAACAAACTGCAGTGTCCCGGGGGTGGGCAGCCCCGGACACTGCAGGAGCTGGCCCTGATGGGTGGCTGTCCCCAGGGCCATTACTGGCGCGGCCCCCCTCCCATTACATGCAGAGCTCTGGGAGGTGGTGGTCTCTGAAGGTCTGCCACGGACCCACAAATTAACATATTAGTGCCCCGGGGAGGTGGCGGTCCCCGGGGCATGTGGGGGGCTTGATCCCCCCCACACAGGTGTTATTTTGTTTTTTAAAAAGCCCCGGGGGTGACGGTCCCCGGGGCAGCGGGGGCCATATGCCCCCCGCAAATTAAACAATTAAAGCTCCTGGGGTGGCGGTCCCCGGGGTTTGGGGGGCCTTTGAGGCCTCCCACACATTTTAAAATTAGCCCCGGGGGGTGATGGTACCCAGGGCTGGGGCAGGCTGCGTGCCATCCCAACTATGTAATCAACCCCCGGAGAGGTGGCTGTCCCCGGTGCAGTGTGGGTGGATTGGAGCCCCTTTTGAACAAAGGGAGGAACCGGGATGGACTATGTTTAATGGGGTCCAGTGTACAAGTCCAAACAACTAGTGACACAAAAGAGAGTACAAAGTTCCCCAGGGAATAGGAGGTAAAGAAAAGTCTGTGTGAGTGTAGTGAAGAGCAAAGGAAGGAAGATTCCCTTGTTGGAACTAAAACCCTCACACCATCGAATCAGTGGGAGTAAAGGCGGAAGGTTTACATAACCCAGTGTCAGTCCTTTCACTCTCGAGTCTGTCAGCAAAGAAGGATCGTAACCTCACCTTCCTGAACAGTTGTTTGACCTCGCACATTTCGGTGAAGTTGTCAGGAGTGGGGGTAGGGACAAAGCCTACGCCTTTCTCAAGAATCTCTGTCTCCAATGGAGTTAGAGTCCTGTCAGAAAGGTTGACAATCAGACTCTCCTTCCCCTGGTCGTGCTCCTGGTTTCCACTGATGTTGGTGTGGTTGTCTGGTCTTGCCATTGTACAGTTTTTTGACCTCGCTTGAACCCTCTTCCTTTGCCCCAATCTCTGCCTAAAAAAGGTGGGTTCATTGGGTAAAATTGTGGTGGTCCCTGCGGGTAAAAGGGGTATTGCCAAGATGGTAGCATTTGTGGTGGCCCATGGAACATTGGTCCATTGTTGTGACCTTGGTTCCAGTTGGGGCGGCGTTGGTTGCGGTTGTTGTTGGGGGTGTAACTGCCACTAGAGTCACTCCCGGAGGATCCCCTCCGGCTGCCATTGTCAGAGCTCTCATCAGAGGAGTAATTATTCCTATTGTTAGTGTAGCCCTCCTTGAGGTAGGGGTACACTTTTTCTTTATCAAATTTGGCCACGTCTTTTTTCAGTTTTGCCATTTTCTGGTTAAGGAGAAATTCCTGATTATCCATGATCTCCTGATTGATTTCTGCTAATTTAGTAGTAAAGGGGGTCTTTTTGAGAGTGCCTTGGATGGCTGTCTCAATTGCTATGATTTTGATCAGGAGGGCGTCAGCTAGTCTCTTAGCTGTTTTCACGATCAAGAAGAGTAGGTCTTTCGTGCATTTCCACGAGACTTGACACCAGTCTGTCTTGAAATGGCCATCTTTGAGAAAAAGTCTCGGCATGAAGTTAACTATCAACCCTTGCGGAGCGATGTTGGCTCTCAGATATTCAGTCATCATAGCTCCGTGGACGGTGATCCTGAGCCATTCTTTTTTCAATGTGGTTAGGGTAGCCCAATCTTCATTCGCAGAGCCCGAGACGGAGGCTCCACCCACCCCAAAGAGTGTAGGAGCAGAACTTAAAGCCTCGGCAATCGCTTCTTCATCAAACCTCAGACCTGGGACATCTTCCATGATTGGTAATGTCAAGGTCTGGTGGGGTAAGGAAAAGGGGGGGGGTTTTGAAGGGCGGTTAACACCTAGCAGTACCGGGTTGGTATCAGCAGGTGACCAATGGTCCTCTCAGTAAAGAACAGTTTTACTCTAGGTAACCTCAATGGTTCCGCGGGAGAACTCCCGCGCGTAATCTTTGGAACAAAGGGAGGAACCGGGATGGACTATGTTTAATGGGGTCCAGTGTACAAGTCCAAACAACTAGTGACACAAAATAGAGTACAAAGTTCCCAGGGAATAGGAGGTAAAGAAAAGTCTGTGTGAGTGTAGTGAAGAGCAAAGGAAGGGAGATTCCCTTGTTGGAACTAAAACTCTCACACACCCAGTAAACTAGGTGTCATGCTTCATCATATGGGTTCTGCTCCTCGTCAGACGGGCGCTGCAATGTCTGACGGGCTCCCGAAACCGGGGCTCTTTATTGGAGATCTTTTGTTCCAGCCATATGGTGCATGCGTGTGAGAGGGCAGGGAAAGTGTAGTCGTGAAGTGAAGTGTGTCTAAAAAAGGGTAAGTCAGTCCACAATGTATTTTTATTAGCGTGGTTGACTCCCTTGGTTAAAAGGGGTGGAAGGGGAGATATGTGCCAAGAAGATCCAAAGCAGGATATCTACTACCCCCAGGTCAGGTCAACATGTTTCTTGCCATCATGGCAATTCGTCAGGACCTAGGTAATGGTACTACACAGTGAAAAAGAAAAATGATTAAATTACAACCTTATTAAATAGGTCTGTGGATGAGCAGGCCAATGAGTCCTGCTAAAGTTTAGCGACCTAAAGGATATAAAAACAAGCAACAAAGGGTCGTGGTAAATATGATGCTCTGTTGAAACCTAGATCGCATATGCTCAATAATGTACACACACACAGAAAAGTATAAAGAGGCATAACAGAGTGCAAGGGCTTATTTTAAGGAATAAAATAACCCAAAGTTATGCCTTCAACAAACTCAAAATAAGAGTGTAGATAATAGTAATACAAGCGATGTGAATGAAGAAACTAAGGGCTAAAAACCGTAGAAATAAAGGGCTCAGTGCTTACCCTTGGCAGTTCCCTAAGGTGCCCCGCAGACTGCTCCCGTGGGACCGGCAAGGGGTATGGTACCTGTGGGAGGGAAAGATGTCGAGCACGGGGCATGTTTAGTTCGAATTCGGAGACAACTAGTGACCTTTGTTTGTCAAACCGTCATAATGGAGCCCATCAAAATTGTCAATGACAGCTCAAGAAAATGGCAAGCTCTACTCGAGCCCAAGGTCTGTGTGATGTAAAGACCAGAGATGCCTAATAGACAACATGCGGGACCCGAGGCCATCCGCCTCCACGAGGAACAGCCAAACCACAAAGCCGCACACCGCCCGCATCCCCGTGCCGCTTGGAACCCGCGGGGGGGACTCAGGCCGTGCCAGGCAAGCAGAACGGCGGGAACCATCGATGAGAACCGGAACGGCCCCACATGACCCGCGCTATCCCGGAAGCAAGAGTCTTCCTCGTCAGCGCCGACAAAGGGTAAATCGAAGCGGAGCTGACCACAAACTATAAAGAGCCACCGACGTGGTTGTGGGCATCATTCGGAGTAAATATACCCCTTAGCTTACCTCAGGCGGCGCGCGGTCCAAGCCGAGTAACCTACCCCACGAACAGCGCCTAGTCAAGGCGCAGAGCAGCTGGCCTTGAGCCCGGTGTTAGAACCGGGTTTATGAGCCATCGCTAATTCGCCGAGTCAGTGTGCTCGGGGGCGTGGTGTCTTTCGTCGAGGACCGCGCATGCGCCGGTCAAAGTACACCATGTTAGAGCACTACAACGATTTGAAGCCAAAAAACCACCGGGTCAATGCGGCGGCCATGTTAGGAGCGAGAAACCTGTCAGGATTAGTGCCGGTGGATGATAGAATTGGTCAAGGTGTAAGAAACGGGAAATAAGAGTGATGGCATACTCAAAAAACCCAGCGGTGGTGATTATTAGATCAACGTTTCGGAATAATGACATTGTGTGACTCTTAAATGCGGGGTGCCGGTGGGCATACCATTTTGAATAGGATAGCAGTAGAAAGGTAGTCTATTTGTAGTCATGGAACCCATCTGGTTGGTCTTGTAGTGAATGGGTCAGTTCATAACCAGTCAGCACACATTATAAATTGTACAGTCAACGTAAAGGCAAAGAGGTACACAGTGCGGGACAGGGGTTATACGGAGAAGGGGGATGTTTCATATAAGTTTTGAAGTGTTGACAGCCAATTAGAATACAGCTTGTGATCAGCAGGGTGCGCGGATCCTACGTGCTTCTATATATGGACATTTCAAAAAAAAAATTCTCAGCAACTACTGATCTGATTTACACCATTTAGTTCAAAGAGTTCGTTCTGAGGCAAGGGCTACCTTTATGCCAAATGTGGTATAATTCCGTTCAGCAGTTTGAGCTGTAGCCGTGTCTAAAGTTTGCTATGGGAAATGCATTTTTGACCTCTTTTTTAAAATCTCTCAGGAACTACTGAACCGATTTACACCATTTAACAAAAAGAGTTCTTTCTGAACCAAGGACTACCTTTTTGCCAAATTTGGTGTAATTCCATTTAGCAGTTTGAGCTGTAGCAGTGTTTAAAGTTTCCTATGGGAACTAACATGGAGAAAACACGTTTTGGGACCCCCTTTTTTTCTCGCCCTCCACTTGCCGAATCACCCCGAAACTTTTAAGATAGGAGCTGACTGGAGCAGGTCATAGGTTTTGAAAATTTCTCGAAGATTCGTCAACTGACGCCAAAGTTATTGGGAAAACAAAAAATGAGTTTCCTATGGAAACTAGGTACTAACTATAACTACGTACTGGC